>NC_140938.1:122278357-122728357 GCF_014529385.1 Adiantum capillus-veneris | reverse complement strand
GTATAGGGAATTACCACCCTCTTGCCGACATTCAGCCTGCCCTTTGCATCAAAAAGAATGCAAACTCATTCAGGAAGCCTTTGGCTTTATGATTTACCTGAACAGCCTGTTTGGATTCCTCATGCAGAATCCTGATGAGGTGTTAGAGGAGCAGGATGCAGCACCAGATGAAGAATGCGAGGAGACAACTCATATGCAAGAATTCGAGGAGGTTGAAGACAAAGTTGACCTTGAGGTTGAGGCAATTGAAGTACAAAGAAGTAAGATGCTCTCTGTGAAAACCACAGAAATCAAACTTCCATTGGATGTCAGTAACTTCACTGAGAAGCATGCTCAGATGATGTTGCCTGTTGTGCCTGACTTCAGGATTGGAGACAGGACCTATATCTTCTTACATGATGTGCAAAGTGTCTTTTATTTAAGGGAGGATTTCTCCCTGGCTATTATTTCCAGAGTCCAAGAGGAGAGGAGAGGATTTGTTTCAGAGGATAGTAGTGATGATGAGGCAATGGAAACATCCAGCAATCCAATGGAATGCCTTCGAAGATGCTTTGAGAAAGCTGAAAAATACAAGGAGACACTACCTGATGAAGCCACCTTCCAAGCAATAAGACAAAGCCTAAGACCATCGAAAAGTAACAAAGAAGTGGAGGATTGGTTTAACCATTCAGGTCAGGGGTCAACTACATCTGTAGACCTGTGGCAAGAAAACCTCTTTCTGCAGGATGAGAGCTTCATGGTAACTCTCTCTCTCTCTCTCTCTCTCTCTCTCTCTCTCTCTCTCTCTCTCTCTCTCTCTCTCTCTCTCTCTCTCTCTCTCTCTCTTTGTCATTTCTGACATTGTATGTGCAGTCTTGGATTGCTGACAAGGATGACTTCCTTCGGCGTCGGACAAGAGAGTATCGAGGAAGGGATGCGGCCCTAGCACAGTACCTTTCAAAGCTTTGCAAGTCGCCGATAGTAGTTTTTCACAATTCCATGTCACAAGAGGGTTCAATAGCAACTTACACATTCAAGACACTATCATGCTTCTTGGGTGGACCGGTGCTGCCCAAAAGTGCAGATAAAGTCATTCTTGTGGACAAAGTGTTTGCTAGAGATTTTTTTGGTTACTGCCCAGGCTATACAGGTGGTCGGGCAGCGTATTACTACACCTACACAGCAATGGCACTAGCTCTTGGTAGACAAAACCCAGATGAACTTTTAGAGTATGGCAAACATCTCATGATTCGTTACAAGGGTGACGTGCCAAAAAACAAAATTGAACCTGCAAAATCTTGATACACTTCAAGTAGCAATTGTATAAGATCATGTATTACATAAATTTTGTACAATGTCATCCACTCAGAGTATCTTTCTCCACTTGTGATTCACATACACCATTGTCTCTCTCCACCTTCGTTGACTTTCACGAGCTCCGGAGTTGTTGTATGCCATTGATCTTTTAGCTTTTTGTTGTTGTAAATGTCTGATGGCTTGTGATGTTGCTGAATTTGCCAAGACTTCTTTTGCCTGCATTCGATGAATGATTCTACGATAGAACCATTCAAATAGTTCTCTCAAACTGTTAGCCTTGATTCGAGAGCCACCATGTCGTGTGTGCCTGAAATAAGCATTTCTCGCCATGTAATGAGACTTTTCCATCCCTTGGGTATTCCATATTGCCGGGTTCCCATACTTTTGTATAAAATATGGCAAATGATTGAAGATGATGTGCTGGATATGAAAACAGATTAGTTAGAATGTTTTACAGTCACATATTTGCACATAAGAGAGAAACAAATACATGATAATACCATGTAGTGAGTAATCTGGGTGTCTATCCATGCTGTCTTGAATGATTTTTTCAGAAGGTTGAGATTTTCCTTGAACTTGTTCATATCACCTTGTGACCAGTCATCTTTGTCGCACATCAAAAATAGGATGTCTATTGATCGCCAAACCTCAGCCTTCGCGTTACGAGTAGTTGGTTCGTGGTCTTTGACTGCAATATGTAGTTTTTTCCAGCTCTGATACTCTACCTTGCTAACATAAGATGTGTTATATATTTTTCCATGTTTTGTTAGCTTTGGATCTCTTGTACCTTGGGGCTTAGATAAAAACCTCCGTGCCGCTCACCCCACCGATGGATGGTTTGCATGGGACATCCTTCTCAGCAGTTGATCTCTTTTCATCCCGGTGGATTTTCACATTGCCACCATGAAGCCCCATATTCGACAGTACCATTTCTAAGCACTGCAGGGCTACTTGTCGTTCTGCGGAGTTCTTAATCTTCCAAGCAAACCCAATGTATAAGTAGACCAATTTCTCCACAATTCTACAAAGGGCATGCATTGTACAAATGTGGACATTCACAAGTGGTATTTTCAAAACCGGTTGAAAAGCAGGATCCTCAATGTGACGTGTTGGAGCTTTTCTCCACCACTTTGGGTCCATGACCTTTGCAGGCTCCATGCAGAACAAACACGGTGACTTTGCCATTGCACCCATTCCACAATTATACATGCACTTTAATGTTTTAAGGTCACCTGCAAGATGCCATTGAACTTGAAAGTCTCCCCTTCCATCTAGACGTAGTACCTCTCCCTGGTTAGTCTGTCGATCAATCACCTCCGGAATATTAGTTCGATGGAACACCCAATATAGAATCTCATAATCTTCTTTCTTTACCTGCAACACAAAATAAATGAGACTTAAGTAGATCTGAACATTTGAGCTTACTTGAGAATCTCGCTTACCTCAAACGCACCAAGCCACCATATGTTAGATTCTGATTGAACACTAAAATATAAAGGATCATCACTGGGACACTTTGAGAGGGCTCTATTCATTAAAGTAATAGTAACACGCTCTAGCTTTTTCTCTTTAACAAGCTCACACTCATCCAGTTTTAACACAAAATGTAATACCCCACGTGACTCTTCAAATGTGATGTTGTAAAACTCCACCATTCTCTTCTGTAATATCCGCAGGTCCATAAAAATATTGTTGAACTCATCATATGCCATGTTTGCTCCATGGCCACTGTAAGTTGCTTTAATATGAAAGGGTTGTCCAAGATAGTCTCCCTGTGCCTCGTTAAGCTGAAGCCTCTCTTTCCAAACACTTGAGGCTGATGGTAGAAGTTTGGATTTTATACCCTTCCTAACAAAGATGGATGAGACAGACTTTTGGATAGCCGAATATCCTCTTTTGCTTACACCAAGTGAATCAAGTGTGCCTTGTATCTCTTTTGCAGGCATTGAGTTCTCTGAAATAAAGCGGTCCACTACATTTCGTTGTAGGACCTTAAACTTCTTGTCATGTACTATATCTGCTGCCAGGCTTCTACTTATAAGTGGCTTCAATCTCTTTCCTATATTGGCTTTGGGGTCAATGTTTTCCTTGTCAGGATAGATTGAATCTCTACATGAAGACAATGCATAAGTAAATAACAGAAAATTTGCTTCACTAACACTATTTAGGCACATGAAAACAATGCATAACAAGAAAAAACAAAAAGATTACTTAACTAAGACAATGTAGCCAACCAAGAAGCATCACCTTAATGCTCGGATTCTTTTCTTGAGACCTCCTGATGCAACCTGCAATGTTTCAAGATTGCGCAATTTCTTCTTTCGGATACGACCACCCAAGATGGTGTCCTTCATTTGACAACTTCGCACCTTTCCTTTCAGTTCTTGTAGCTCTGTTTTATGTTGCAAAATGGTAACCTGATCTGTAGAATGTAAATGTGAAAGGCGAACAATCTCACATTGTTGAGCTTGGAGAATGCTCTTGTAAGTTTCAGCTTCTCTTGTAAGTGATTTACAATAACCCAGAAGGCCCTTTTCTCCATCACCAGCAAAGGTCAATAAGCTTGTAGGATTGACAAACGGTGGAGACGCATTAGTTATTGGATTCTTAGGGTAGAGAGAGCCTCTCATCCAGATATCTATGTGTTTAGCTCCTTGAGCTCTGAGCGTGTCTATGGAAGCGGGAGGTATATGTGTGTTTGTTTTACTGCGCTTAATCAATGGTTAGTACTCATTGTCCAAATCAATGTTAAGGTGATATTTGGCTCGTTTCAGGGTAACATTTGTGCCATTTGAGGAGTGCGCCATTAGCCAAATGTGCAGGTTTAATGGAAAGTGAATAGCGGCTGCGGATTCGTCCCTCCATGTTAGCCTCATTCCCTCCATATTGACGAGGTTCATTCAATGCAACTGAAAAGAGGATTATCCCTCAATCACTACGAATGAATGTTCAGAAGAGTAAGGAATCTACTTAAAGTACACTTTTTGAAGTTTTACTATGAAAGACCCAGCTCTTTTATTTGCCATTTTTTCTAGAGAGAGAGTGCAAAAAATACATTTTCTTAGAAGGCCCTCCAAATGACCTCCGAAATTTCCTAATGAGTGTAACTCCAGCCAAAATTCTGAGGGGCCAAACAATGAAGATCTCGTCAAGGACTCTGAAGCACTCTCTTTGGAAAAGATGCTCTATGATGGTACATGAATATACCATCATCCTGGGGGAGGGCTAATGATAGCCGTTTTTTTGGCTTTTCATCATTGCCATAGTAAGCTACCTCACCCTATCAAATCACTCAAACACTGTGTCTATGCCTACCATTTCACTAAACATAGGCGTGTGTGAGTTAGGGGACTTTTCCAATATCTTCTTAAAAATCCTCAATTAGCTAGTCACTGGGCTAGTTGAGCCAAAAAATATAAAAAATATAAGTATATTATGGCCCATTTGTGTGTAAATATTTTATTATATATAGGACCTAAATAAAATGATTTTTCATAATTATTTTGGTATTTATTTAAATATTTATACTTAAGTGTGTGTTATTTATGCTATGTACATTGACTCATCATTACCATATTTTTTCTTACCATTTTGCATACTCTTTATTCCATATAAAAATAATTGCATGTAAGCTTCTCTTATTTTTGGTGTAACTCCATCCCAACAAAAATTCAAAAAAACTAGTTTTATTTATGTGTATATTTTTTCACTATTGTGATTTTTCCTTCCTACATCTATTCTCTTTTACTCTCATAAATTAGAACACCAAAAATATTCATCTTTTTATAGAAGACTTATAATGAGAGAGATTTAATTTGACCCCTTTATATTTTTTCCACCTATATTATTTATATTTGACATGTACATATTTTTTTTAGACCCCTCAATATTTGATTTTCTTAGTTGTACTATTCACTTATATCATGATCTCAACAATATCGTCAATTATAGACCTACCAAATAAGGTCAAGGGTATGTGGAATGCATTCATGCACCATGGGGAGCTCACTCTTGGAGGTATTCAAAAGAATCATCCAAAGAAGGACCTCACAAGGACCTTGTGTAGTGAAAAAAACAGTCGGTTTTGCTGAATTTTTAAAGATCACATGCTCCCCGAATTTGAAAAGGTGATACAAACAAAAGTTGTAGCTCGTGAGCTGAACTTTCACCTCAAATTTTTTCATATTTTTTTGAGATATGAGCTGTGAGCTATGATTTTATTGGTGGACCCCAGTTTTCCCATGCTATGCAGCCACATTCCCTCTTCCACTTTATCATTTTCCTCTTTCACACACACTCCTCCCTCTCCTTCCCACTCCCAAACCTACAACTCCCATGTCTTAATTCACCCTCTTCACCATTGCCACATCTCTCACACCTCCATAGCCTTCATCCTCCATTTCTACACCCTATGTGTCCCCCTTTCTCTCTACATATATGTCCATATTACCATACTCTCTTCAGCTTTGTAAAGAACTTCAAAAATCAGCAAAAATCCAAAGATAACCTCTGCAAATGAAGTCTTTTATCATGAATTTTCCAAGGTTTGAAGATAACATACCTTCATCGACACGCGCTACTTCGCCATGTTGACCGCTTCTTCTACCGGTGCTGTAAAGAGGTGAATGTCAACTTCTCCAAAGCTTCAACCTCTCTTTACAAGCTCATCCCTTCTCTGACTTTTCTCATCATATATCTCACCATTTGGTGAATGATTTTGTAAATATTTTTTAGTGATAATTACTAACTACTAACCACTAACCTTATTGTAAAATGCACCCTCTACTAGAGTAGGCACTCCCAAATTATTCACTCAATCCTCTCTCCTTTCATCCTCAATAATTCTCTTCCCTTGAGCCCACATCCATGTGACTCAAAGGACAAGAGAGACCCACCCTCATTAAAAAAAATAAAAATATGCATAATCTTTTATTCCTAAAAATAAACTTGATTAGGCCTAATCCTAATCGGGGCTTCTAAACCTATAAATAGAGCCCTTCTCTCCCTTGTAAATCATCACATGATCACACTACACCACACCATTCTCAACACATAACACACCACTCTTCAAGCATAGTTGTGTAGAGTGTGTGCATCGTGAGTGCTCTATTCCATCACTACACATAGGTGCATGGAGAAGCTTGAAGTTAGTTATGCCATCTAGAGGAGTGGAGTGATACTATACTCTGCAATCACACTTGTAGCCTACTCTTGTCCATAAATAAGGTTCATAGTTTTGGGTGCAATTGTATGTTGCAACTACGACTCTTCTCTCCAAATTGACTTGATAAGTTGACTCATCAGGTGGTTGAAGGTATATTGTCTTTGAAGTTTGTTGTGTCATTTTATGCTTGGTGGTTTGAGGGCTTGTTGAATTGTTTGCCTAAAAGGTAAATTGTAAGAGGGTGCTCGGTGAGAGGGCTCCCATGACCCTAAGACAATTTGTGTATTGGCAACAAGGTCAAGTTTTGTGTTGTCTCTCTATTTCTCATCAAGCTTTGTGTGCATCTAGTCTTTAAGGCTAAGACTGAGTTGCTCAAGTTGATTTGTGCTCTTTACCTCTATCTGGCGTGGTGAATGTTTGTGTTTGGTGTGTGTGGCTATCTTGCATTCCCCTCTCTTTGTGCGTTTGAGTACAAGGAGATATCACGTGCATCCTAGTTCGCATCTACAACTAGGTGGTGCCCCTTTTCTTGTTTGGTTTCTGGCTGTGGGTTGTTGTTGTCTCTGATTGTGCTTGCCCCAGCCCCAATTGAGCAGCACGGGAGCCTCGAAGGGTGTTTAGAGGCCGCTCTTCTTGTTGTCCGCCCCGGACCGCCTCACTACCATAACAGATCTTGTCCCATCACCCTAGAGGCACACTAATTAATTGAGTGACTGAGCTGGGGAGATCCAAACGCCCACCTAAGTTGCATTATTCGTTATTCGGGAGACGTATAATACGCAAATAATGGGCGTATTATTCATTAATCTAAATTATACGGCCGTATTATATGGTGCCACATCAGCATAAACGGCTAATCGTATAACTTCTTGGTTTTTTTATCGAAATTATTTTCGAACGAAACTATTTTCGATCAAAAATTATAACGATCGAATATGTAGTATATATAGCAGCATGCGACAGGCCTTATACCAGCTTTCACAGTCAGTGTTGTCCATGTGAGTACTCTCACCAAACGATCAAAAAAAGTAATTTATAAAAAAATAAAATAATTTGAGTTTAATAAAAATTAAAATAACTTAGTAAATAGTTGAAAGTTTGTATTTTGTGAAGAGTTTAATCTCTCACCTGATACAAACTGTAATTATAAGAATCACTTGTTAATGTGTTCAATTATTTGACACTTGAAAGTGACTAATAAAAAAAAAGTAAGATATTATCGTTGTGTGTAGAGTGTACTCTCACATGAGATAATTAGTTTAAAAATACAATTACATAAAAATTAATTTTATGTAATTTAAAGTTCGATTTTGAATATAATGAAACAAAATTATATTTTTACGTTTTGTGTAGAGCTATTCACCCTGCTATGCTCTCACTAGAGTAAAAATTTAGAAAAAACATGTCCAAAAATATTGATATTCTCTTATCTTTATTTGGACTGCAAAATCTACCGTACTGTGTGAGAGCATACACATGCTCGCATTGTAGATAGATAATCGCTTTAAAATCTATGGTAAAGTGTAGACCTTTTTGTTCGCACTTTACATAGATACGATAATTATC
The DNA here is from genome assembly GCF_014529385.1 of Adiantum capillus-veneris. Taxonomy (NCBI): domain Eukaryota; kingdom Viridiplantae; phylum Streptophyta; class Polypodiopsida; order Polypodiales; family Pteridaceae; genus Adiantum; species Adiantum capillus-veneris. The sequence goes on along the minus strand of NC_140938.1, from coordinate 122,720,331 downwards.
AAGTATTGTAAGTGATTATTGTTTTGACATTTAAAAATGTCACTTATAGCTCTTGTATGTATAGCAATTTATAATGATAATCATTTTAATACTTGATTTAATTGTAATTATTGATTATCATAATGTGTTAAAGTTACAAGCTTGTACTTTAGATAAATCGATGCAATTTATATGTAATCCAATGGTATTGTTTTTTATTATTGTATTTTTGTTCAATCATTGTTTTTAATTATTTTAATTTCGTTCAATCATTGTTAATTAAATTAGTTTAATGTTTTAATTGATTTTGATTATAAAAATGATCATTGACTTTGTTTTTACTAGCAAATTACTTTTGTGCATCATGGTAAAAGGACAAGAGTGGAGTTATGTGTATGAGTTGAAAGCTGGGAGAAATACATCTCGACTTAAATGTAAATCTTGTGGCCACGAGTTCAGTGGTAATGCAACCAGAATTAAAGAGCATTTATTTAAAGTCCCTGGCAATGTTGAAAAGTGCAGGGCACCACCAAAAGATATTCATGAAAAATTTGCCATGTATTCTCGCAAAGTAAAGTTGATTCTTGCAGCTAAACATAAAGGTGATGTTTCTAAAGATATTCATGCGAATATTGAACCATCTGTATGCAATGAGGCAACAGAAGAGGTGTGTACCACTCAAGTAAACGATCAAAGTTCTCAATTAAACCCTCTTCATGGACATGCTTCTACATCAGGAGGAGTTCCTAGCACAAGCAAATCCGGCAGAGCGTCATCTAATGGACAGACAATGCCTGAAGCATTAGGTAAACAATGGTTGCTTGAGTTGCATTTAAAATGGACACAAGCATTTGTTGCGTGTGGCATATCGTTCAATGCTATGCGCAATCCAATATTTCAAGATGCTTTGATGAGTACAGCCAAAAAAGGATTTGTGCTTCCTGACTATAACAAGATGCGAACTGAATATCTTGATAAAGTCAAAGACAGTACTGAAGCCATTCTCAAACGCACAGTTCTAGAGTTTGTTCCAGCATATGGATGCACCATAGCATTGGATGGATGGACATATGGATGCACCATAGCATTGGATGGATGGACTAGCTGTCAGAAAAAACCTTTAATCAATGTAATGCTTATTAACCCCTAGAGGGGCTATGTTCGTGGAAGCAATTGACAGTTCATTGAAAGAGAAGACAATCACCTACCTAGCAGGGGTGTATGAGCGTGCAATTGCAAAGACAGGTGGACCAAATAATGTGACTGCTATTGTCACAGATAATGCGGCCAACTACAAAGGAACGGGAAGAGCTATTCAAGTCAAGTATCCGGAGATTTCTTGGGTACCATGTGCAGCTCACACTTTAAATTTGCTTTTAAAAGATATTGGTAAAATGGCATCTGTGAAGCAAACTTTATTGGATGCAAATCATGTGGTGAAATTCATTAGAGAGCATCAATTTTCGTATGCTCTTTTTCAAACCAAGTCACCAAATAAAGCTTTGCAAATATTTTGCACGACAAGGTTTGCTACGGCATACAATGTTCTTGCTGCTTTGCAAGAGTTGAAGGCTGCATTGATGGAAACCTTAGCAGACAGAAGATGGGATGGATGGTTCAGCAAGTATCCAAGTTATCAAGAAGCAACTGGTCGATGTGCGCAAATAGTAAACTCACCAGTCTTTTGGCGTAATGTAGAAAGAATAGTAACTGTGTCAAAGCCATTTGTAGATCTTTTGAGAGCAGTTGACACAGATTCTTTTATTTTTGGTCGGGTCTACTGGTATATGTCAGAGGCTATACGCAAGCTAAGAGAAAATGTCAGTTTTGGTGCAAAGGATAAAGCTACCATGATTACAATTGTTAACAAGCGTTGGGTGCAGTTGCATACGCCATTGCATGGTGCGGCTTTTGTATTGGATCCTAAGTTTCAAATGCATCAGCAATCTGCCAACAAAGAAGTTATGTCCGACTTCAAAACAGTGTGCTCCCAACTCTTAGGGCACGAAGATGAAAAAACAGCTTTTCATCAGCGAGTAGATTATGCCAACAGAACTGGTATGTTTCAGGATCCGTGGCATATAGATACCATTGGCAAAACAAGTGCACCTTTATGGTGGAAGGAGTATGGTGGAGAGAAAGTGGAGTTGCAACACATTGCAGTTAGAGTTTTATCAGTAGCTGCATCAAGTGGAAGTTGTGAGCGAAACTAGTCAGCATTCGACTTTGTGCACACTAAAAAGCGAAACAGACTTCATACTAAACGGGCTGCTGATTTGGTGTATGTTTTTTTCAATATGAGACTTATTTATAAGCCTCAAAACATTGCAACTAGAGCCGCTCAAAAGCAATATGAAGTCTTCTAAATGCATGAAGCTATTTCTGCAGAAGTTGATGATGATGATGATATGGAATGGGAGATAGTTTCAGAATGCTCAGATATGGACGAAGTAGATGATATGGTTGCAGTTTTTGAAGATGGAGATGATTTGTGAGAGTACCATTGTAATACTTACTCAACAAGTTTTTGTATATGATGAAAGAAAGTGCTATCTCGTTGTCGTTCACATCAAAACCTCTCTCTTTCTCTCTCTCATACGCACATATTCACTCACACTCAAATATAAACTGCCGATAATATCTTGTCGAATAACAATTACATAAAGTCGATGTAGATTTGAAATTACAACAAGGTTCTGGGAAATTACTCAATCGAAAAGAGTTTGATATAATTTTGAGATTACAAAAAGCTTCTGAGTGACTTATGAGTTTGATAGATTTGCTATAAGTTCATCTATGGTAAAATCTGTAATTCCTAGCTCAGGGGATAGTTGAGCAACATCTCTATGTGAAGTGGTAGTATCATCTGGCAAAGGTCCATACAATGATTCATATCGTTGAAGCTTTGCTTGTGCATCACTTAACTCTATTTCAAGCTCAAGAATACGGCCACGAAGCATGTTCGGTGTTTCTCATTGGCTGGCAACGTCTTGTCCTTGGCTGGCTAATTCAGTCAGTGTTTCTGACTCTTCAAGAAGTAAAACAATAGGACGCTTGCGAGGAGGCATTGGATTATTTGCATTGCGTGCTGCCACCTTTTCTGCAATGCGTCCACGTCCAACGCCAGCGGTGCCTGGACGATCTGACCAATCCACTCTCTTCAGCAAAACATATCGAACATAGCAGTGCTGGATAAAGTAGATTGCTACTTGGTTGTTGTTTGGTAGGAATCTCTCTTGTCGTATAAACCTTTGCAGCAATACACGTGTCAGTCATTTATGTTGCAAATCAGAGAGCTTTAACGGAACTGTATCTTTTGCATTGCCACTTATTTGAAATAGTTGATGGCGTACAAAGTGATTAAGACAAAGCTTTTTGCACTCTTTAAGGGTTAATGGTTCGCCCTGCAGCTCAGATTCATCTTCTTCAATGTTGGCAATAGTAGAAAGATCTGCTTGTCCACATCTAACTTGTTCTTCTTTAAAAATTGCCTGAGCTTCAGCGTGGTTGAGTTCTTCTTCCATATCTGCATATCATGTGAACATGTCATTACTTTTAAATACCCATTCAATTAATTTGACATTGGACAGTATATCGAATGACAAACATAGATACTTTTTTCAATTAAACATACAATTAAATCTGACACCAAAAGTAAAACAATGATGAAATCATGAGACTGTGTTTTCATTAATCATCAGCTGGTCGTAAGCCACATGTCATTACAATGTTGTAACCCACTCTATGGGCCCCATTTAAACATAAGGAGAGATCAAAAGCATTAGGCCGGGTTTTGGGGTTTTGGTGCTTGCCGGTTTTAAGATGAGCAAGTACATTACTCAAAAAATGTCTCTTGTTTTGTTCTTGGGGCTCTGATAAGCACTTCAAAATGCGTTTACATGTATGACACATGAAATAAATATCCATAGCTTTGGTCCAAGAGGGAGGATTACTAGATATACATTCAGGTGCTGTCCATGGATAATCTCTCTCATATTGTTTTCTAGTTTCTATCTACATATCGCGTAGAGGAGGAAAACCGGCTGTCGTATTTGTTTTGGTGCATGAACCCCAATCCACAATGCCGACGTAAACACCTTTTTTGCCAAAATGCAGCATCATATTCCGAGAGTGTAGATCATTGTGGACGTAGTTATGCGTATGTATATACTTCAGAGTTTGGAGGAGAGCATTGATGATCTGCAAAATATTCTCCTGGAATAGCTCTACTGTTCCTGCAGTGAGTACGTAATCGCGAATGACAGGCTGCCTGCCGTCTGCAGTGCATTCTTTGATCCATTGCTCCACATGGCCGCCATTCCAAAATCGTGAAATGAGCATTGGTCGCTCCACATGGCGCACCATGGCAAGAGGATAGATAATACCTCGATGTGAAATATCCAAAATTGTTACTTCGTCTTTAACATGTTGCTCCATGGTGGGCCCATGTAAGTGTACTTTGAACACTTTTGCAGCATACACTTGATCTTTGAAAGCGGGATGTGTGACACCCACACGCTTCACATGTGCCCATCTTCCCTCTCCCACGTGTGGAGCTTGGATATTGAAGATGGCTGTGTCGGGTAAAAGGTGTAAAATAGGTGGTAGCTGAGAGAGATCTAATGTACCAACGGATGACGTTGCAGGCTCTGTTCTAAGAATGATTTCTGGTTCAACAGCAGCTTCAGAAGAGCTGGCTTCCACTCTTGCACGCTTTGCTTCTCTTTCTAACTTTTCCTTGCTCTTGAACTCCGTGTAAAGCTGTTGCACAAGATGTATGCGCCCAGCTATGTTTGGCAAGGAAGTAATTGCAGGATTTTTCAGTTCTTGAAAGGTTTTCATGATCTGTCCAATGGTTTGTTTGACCATGTTTACTAAAGCACCTGATGTCAGGAGGGCTATGTCAAAAATAGCTGGTGCAAACTCTGCCTGGAGCTGCTCAAACACAGACTTGGTTAGAGTCTCTGTAAGCTGATAAAAATACTCCGGAGCAACAGGGTTTAAACAACGCCTAATCTCTGTCTCTGACGTGTAATGGAAGTGTCTCACAATCACTTCGGAGACGAACTTTCGTTGATGTTTCACTGACTTCGTGTCTGCCATATCTGTATGACAAAATTATAAATTAAAAATCTTACGAAAAGATTGTACACCATAGTAACATAGTTATTATATAATGAGTGTTTATATATTAAATGATGATTCAAATTTATTAAATAATATTAAATTATTGCAAATTAAAGAGAATCTTATGATTACAAACCACATTGTGTGAATCGACCATGAAAATTAAATTAGACAGAGAGAGAGAGAGAGAGAGAGAGAGAGAGAGAGAGAGAGAGAGAGAGAGAGAGAGAGAGAGAGAGAGGCCAGGAGTGTGAGATGCTCTCAGCACAAGAACTGGACCCTGCTATGTGCAGAAGTGTGAGATTATGAAATAAATTACATCTAAAGGGTTGGAAAATCGTACATGTGAACAGATCAGCTAGTGTGAGATATTCTCAGCACAAGTCCTGAATGCTGTTGTAAAATAGATTGATAGTTTTTATCAATCTAATCCCTGATAAAGTGTGTGGAACTCACAACACAACTATCAGCGGATAAATTAACAATTGCAGATATAAGTTACCTATTGTATGTGTTTACGTCCAAAACAACACCAAGTCATTTAATGATGAAAAATGATGTTCTTTTGGAATATGAAACACACGAGTAACTAGTATGTCACATTAAGATGAAGAGGGCATGAAAATATGCATCTCTTCACTCTTAATATAACGAGTGGTAACGCTTGTGTTTCTATGTAACACATATGACAGAAAAACTTAATCTAAAATTGTAAATTTTATAAGCTATTTCTAATAGAGTGTGTGGAACGCACAACACAACCATCAGCAAACAGCTCAACAATCTCAAATGTAAATCAATTGTTGTATATATCTACGTTCAGAGTAACACCAAGTCATCTGCTAATGAACAATGATGTTACTACAGAAATAGAAGCACAAAAATAACGAAAGTCGCATTAAGATGAAGAGGGCATAAAGTATGCATCTCTACACTCTTAAAATGACGAACGTTAATCTTTGTGCTTCTATGTAGAATAATCAATAATGATTTACTTTAAGATTGTAAATCTTATAGGCCACTTTGAAGTGAGAGGTGTAGCATCATGCCTACTACACTCTACGAGTCGACCTCTAATCCTAACTCATCTCTATGGTGAGAGATATACTACTACACCATACGAGTGAGAATCTAAATTTACCCTAAGCCTTCCCTGGAGTGAGTTATATAACTACACACCACGGGAAAGGAAACTATATTCTATACACCTCTGGAGTGAGCCACATGGCTACACACCACGAAGTGGCCTACGACCTGCAAGCCAACTTTGTGGTGAGACCCGAAACTACTGCACCACACAAGTCTGGCACAACACAAAAAAAAATTTAGTATTTACTGAAAATTTTAAAAATTTACCTGAAAACCGCTGTAAATCGAAGACGCTGTCGCTATCTGTCAAACTCTCAGAAGCTCCAAGCTCTCCAAACTCCAAAAAAGTCCACAATGCTTTTCGATCGAATACAACGACGATTGTATATATATACAGTTTTTCGATCGAAATAGTTTTCGATCGAAAAATATCTCGATCGAAAACGGTTTTATACGGCTATTCGGTAATTATTCGAAAATACGGCGTATATTGACGTTTTATACGTATAATTTTTGTTATACGGGCGTATAAATGCAACGCAGACGCCCACGACTTCGGAGGACTACACATCATTGACGAAGGCTACATTAGAGGATTCAGATCATTTTGGCCTGACATGCACGACGCCTGGTTAGACTGTTGACCATGGAGGAGATTGATGAGATCCACCAGCGATCAATGTTGGATCTCTTATGACTTGTTCTTTAGCTATCCCAGGTAGCTGCTTAGTTCACACCTACCAATTTAGGATCCCGTAGTACTTTTATTTTATCATTTTGTCATTTTATTTTGTTACTCTAACTTTGTATCAGATTCACCACATTGTAACGCTCTAGTCTCATATGTCATTTTGGCCTTTTGAAGACGTTGATATAACATTTCATTTCATTTCTGTGTGTGTGCGCGCGCGCATGCTACATCCCTACCCTGTTGCATCATATCCTCCCCCCTCGCGCTCTTCCCCTCTGCTACATCCCTACCCCCCCCCCCCCCCCCCCCCCCCCCCCCCCCTCGCGCTCTCACCATGTTGCCCTGCCCCCGTCGCGCTCCCCCCCCCCCCCCCCCCCCCCCCCCCTACTGCCCTGCCCTGCTCCCCCTCTCACACTCTCTACCTCTGTAGCCCCCCCCCCCTCCTGCCGTACGTAGAGAGAGAAAGTTCCCCTTTGCTGCACGTTGCCTGTGCGTAGAGAGAGAAAATTCCCCTTTATTGGTCGTTGCCCGTGCGCAGATAGAGAAATTGATACGCTCCCCCCCATTTTTGTTGCCCGTGCATAGAGGGAGAAAGTGGATGGAAAGAAGACATAGAGAGAGAGAGAGAGAGAGAGAGAGAGAGAGAGAGAGAGAGAGAGAGAGAGAGAGAGAAGTAAAAAGCGTAGAGAGAGAAAGTGGAGGGAAAGAAAGCATAGAGAGAGAGGGGGAAGGGAGCATAGAAAGAGAAAACTTGCACACGTAGAGAGGGGGGAAAAAAACCTCAGATTGCATATTTTTTGCTAAAATTGTTGGAGTACGCAAAATGCATACTGTTGTAGGAGAAAATGTATGCATAGGATGGAAAAGCATGTTCGCATAGGCTCTTGTTTTGGTGGCGATTAAGCATGAGGAAGCATAAAGATAGGATCGAACCCTTAGAGGATGCCATCCAAATATGCAAAGAAGAAATGATGGAAAGCATGTTTGCATAGGCTCTCGTTTTGGTGGCGATTAAGCATGAGGAAGCATAACGATAAGTCGAACCCTTAGAGGATGCCATCCAAATATGCAAAGAAGAAATGATGGAAACCATTAGAAAGATGAATCGCAACCTATTGGGCACGATTGAAAATGCTTGAAGGACGCATGTTGATTCAAGAAAGCAAGATAAATGCACTGAAAGATCCTGTGATGGCTCAGGATGAAGAGATTGTGTCACTCAAGAAGGATCTCACTGAAGCACGATCAAGAAACACACTTGAAGAGGAAGAATTGCAACCCTTAGTAATAGAAGAGCTCAACACGATCATGGAGCAAGTACGGGCCAGGAGAAGAGCAGCACAAAGAAATGACGACTTCTTGGGTGGATGTTATTACAAAGACTCAGTAGAAGGCGGATGAACCCGAGAAATGGATTGAGGTTGTGAAGAAAGGAAAAGTCAAGGAAATAACGTCCACGTCCACACCCACTATCATTAATCTAACACCAGAGGAGGAGCAAAGAAGACGTGTGCGCACTTTACATGTGAGAATTTGCAGCCTTAAATACAAAGATAATGTGGACGAAGAGGTAAAAGAACTCATGGCTATAATGGGCGTTCATGAGCTGATGCACACAAGAGCTTAGAGGGTGGGAAACAAGGAAAATGAAAGCAATGGGAAAACCTTGAAAGACAGTGCACTCATCCTTCGTTTTCCCTCCATGGAAGCGAAGGACTTTTTTAAGAAAAGGCCAACTCTTAAGAAGACGGACATCTTGTTTAGAGATGATTTCACCCTCTCGCAGATTGCTCATATGCAAGAAGTAATGCCGAAGATTAGAGCGGCAAGGGAAAAAGGCAAGATTGCCTTTTACCAAGATGGTAGAGTGGTAATATTGGAGCGACGCTCCAATGACGTTGCGATACCTATGGGACCACACTCGTCTGAGACAAAGTTGCACTACACATGCCGCTACCCCGTCTACTACGAGATACGAGGCCGCTTCCCTTGCTTGTTCAGAGAGGGTTTTGGACCACTCTCCAAAGTCATGGGGTACGAAGATCAGAGAGGCCTGGGTTTGTTTTTGCTTGAGCTGCGCAGACACAGGGAGAGCCTCATGAGAGGAGAGGCTAGCTAGTCTCAGAGACGGATCACAGATTTCTTTAGAACAGACATTGAGCAGATGGAGGAGTTACTACCACAACAGAGCTCACATTTGTCTCACATCAAAGGCACACTAATTGACCGAGCGATTGAGCTAGGGAGATCTAAACGCCCACAACCGTGGAGGACTACACAACATCGACGGAGGCTGTGTGAGAAGATTCGGGTCACTTTGGCCAAGCATGCACGACGCCCCGTTAGACTACTGACCATGGAGGATATTGATGAGATTCACCAGCGACCGATGTTGGATCTCGTGTGATTTAGCTATTTAGCTATCCCACCCAGCTGCTGAATTCACATCAAGCGGCTTAGGATTCCATAGTATATTTATTTTGTTATAATATGTTGTTATTTTGTTACTCTGACTTTGTATCAGATCCACCAATTGTAACTTTTTGGTCTTATAGGTCGCTTTGGCCTTTTGAAGACGTTAATATAACATTTCATTTCATTTCTCTCTCTCTATCTCTCTTGAATAACAGGTCTTGAGTTCAACTCCTCGTCGGCTAGATCTTTAAGGTCTCTTGGCATAGTTTCGTACGACGTTAAAACTCTCTTCTTCTTAGGTGTGTGGGTGTGGGTGCTAATAAAAAGAGGAAAATGGTATAACCTTTCTATCACCCAAGTGTGATAGATTGGTTATGCCATTTCCCTCTTGAATAACAGGTCTTGAGTTCAACTCCTCGTCGGCTAGATCTTTAAGGTCTCTTGGGATAGTTTCCTACGACGTTAAAACTCTCTTCTCCTTCTCTCTCTCTCTCTCTCTCTCTCTCTCTCTCTCTCTCTCTCTCTCTCTCTCTCTCTCTCTCTCTCTCTCTCTCTCTCTCTCCCCCCTTGGTCTCTACGCTTCTACATGGTCGACTTTGACGGATCTACCCTACATTGCCTTCATTGGTCCACTTTTTTAAGCTAGCCAAGTGTAATTGGGAAGAGTTGTGGGGGAAAAAAAAATCCATAAAGGGAACGAGAATTGTATTAAGTAGATAACAAAATTACAAAGCACAATGTTTCACATTGTTGATTCATTCGATTTACTTTGTACCTATAGTCCGATTTACATTTTGGGGTTGTTACAATAAAGGCTAGGGGGGTTACATACACCTTGCTACTCTGTGCTACTATGGAGTCTACATACATAGCTTCAGGGACTACCACCCAAGCTGCTCCCTCCAAGAAAGGCAATGATTACTTCTTGTAGATGATTGATTAGCCTGATTCCATTGTCTAGTTGTCTCTTCACTTTTTCTCCTTCAGATTTGCATTCGTCAATCATCTTCTATAGGTGGGAATAAGATCCATCCAACAATACCTCTTGTTGTTTGTTTATATTCGCATTGTTGTAATAACCCATGCAGTCCATGAGGACCTTGTAATTTGCTTGGTAGATTCTGCACTGCTCCAGTTTCAAGTGATTTACCTGCGCAAAAAGTGGGAGAATAGTACTCTTAGACTTTTAGTCTGGTAAGCGTCATCAAAAAAACAGTTGTTCCGTTCTTTCCATATGATCCAAAAAAATTCTCCTCTAATCCTATTCCAAACTATTGAGAAGAGAGTGACAGATTCTCCTAGCAGGAGTTGTTTCCAGTTGGGGGTGAACCCTAAACCACTAATAATAGGGGCCAAAATTTCTTTGTTAGCTGGACAGTTAATGAACAAGTGAGGATTGTCTTCTTCATTACGATTGCATCTCTTGCATCTCCCTGCTCCCATGGATGCAGACCTCATTCTATAGCCAGTCCACACGGCTTGGTGCATGATAAGCCATAGTAGTACCGAATGTTTGGCTGGAGTATCCTGATGCCACAAGGTTTTGAACTTGAAATTCCATTTGTCTTCTATCTAGGGCCATGCGCCACTTTCTGTTGAAAGTGACATGAATAGGTTCTTTCAGAGCTGGGGGACGGTTGGGAGGATTGGAGAGAGCACCCCCTCCTGCCCAGTACAATGCCTTAGGTGATGGGTTAGGATGCTCCGAAAGTGTCCACTCCTTGTCTTTTGGAAAGAGGATCATCCTTGACTGGATAAGAGTTAGCTCCCATGGTTTCAGTTGGTACCTTCCAAGAAGTTCAGTTTCGTTCTTCCACCTGTGTTCTGTTGTGTTCCATACATCTCTCCAGGTGATAATTCCTTTATTGTGAAGTCTTTTGGCTGACCTTACATGTCTCTGGTTGAGCTGGGGGATGGGGGGGGGAGGGACCACCACATTGATTCAGTTGCCCTTAACTGCCTGCTATATTTCGATTCCCAATTAATTCTTAGTAAATTTTTGCATCTGTTCCAGGCATTCCACAGTGATGTAAGAAGGTCTGATCCCTTTGCTACTACTTCAAAATGTCCAAAGAACACAGTGATCCAAGGTAGGTTTGTTATTCCCTTGATCCCTCGGAAATGGAACTTGTGAATTTCCTAAAATAATAGTGAGGCCCACTCTTTATCTGGTTGTTCCAATGCTGTAAGGATGAGTTTTATAGCTAACTTATCTGCCCATAAATTAATGTTAGTGAGGCCTAGTCCCCCTTGATCTTTTAGAAAACAGTAGATTTCCCAGCTAACTTTGGCTAAGCCTTTTTTATGGGGGTCACCTGACCATAGACAATTCCTGCATATTCTGGTTATATCTTTTAGTTGCACGTTAGGTGGTCTCCAGCATTAGAGAAAGAAAAGAACATAACAAGAGATGTAGTGCTTGATTACTATTGTCCTACCAGCCAAGCTAGCTTGAAAACCCAGCCATCTCTTTAGTTTGGTGCGAAATATGTCCATGACCCACTACCACCTTTGTGCCATAGTTATCTTGATTACTATTGTCCTACCAGTCATCTGTTTAGTTTGGTGCGAAATCTGTCCATGATCCACTACCACCTTTGTGCCATAGTTATCTTGAATCCAAAGGGGATCCCTAGTAATCTAAAAATGATTCCATCCTGAATGATTGTGCATCCACGCTCACCCACCCACCTCGACACAGGGGACCTAGAGGCTCTGATCCCTGTTTTGGAGTGGTTAATACTAGAACCCGAGGCAATACATAAGGTATTGAGACATTCCCAAAAGGCTTTTAGTGAGCTGTCATCATTTTGCATTAGCCCATTAGTGTCATTAGCAAATTGAGAGAGACACTTTTTTTTCCCATTTGGCAGCTTGATACCTCTGAGGCTCCCTTGCTGTATAGGGAATCGACTGAGGTGGCGAATAACAGAGGAGCCAGAGGGCAGCCCTGTCTAACCGATCTGCTGAGTGGGAATGTGTCCGATAGACCATTATTAATAGCCACTCGAGCTTGGGAATTTCCAAGTAGTGTTTGCACATATCTCACTATCATGTGGCCAAATCCCATCATTACTAGACAGTCAAGAATGAAAGACCATTCTAGCCTATCATAGGCTTTGTCAAAGTCAACCTTGACGAAGACGTAGTCTTGTGAAGAATCTTCTGCATATTCTATTCCCTCCCACATTGGTATAATTGCTTCCAATAACCTACACCCTTTGATGAATCCTTTTTGTTCAAGCACAACCATTCAGCAAGCGCCGGGGCAATTCTAAGAGCTATGGCCTTGGCAAATATTTTGTAGGTAGTGTTTAGCAGTGTCAATGGTCTCTAGTTGCATAGCATTTCCTTGGATCTTTTTTTATGAAGCAACTTGATGATACCAATGTTTATTTGAATCGGAATGGCTCCATATTTTACAGATTCATTCCAAACAATGAGGAGGATTGGAGCAATAACATCTCTAAATGTTTGATAGAACTCAACAGGGAGGCCATCAATGCCCAGGGTGTTTTTTGTCTTAAGAGCATTGATGGCTCTTTTGATTTCTCCTAGGGAGATCTCCGAGTCAAGTTGGGAACTAAGATATACCTTCATAAGTTCAGAATAGTATGAACTCACGAATTATAAGAGGGAATAAAGCACTCATAAAACTATAAAAGCAAGGGACACATGAAAAGAAAAGAAAAACAAAAACAAAAAAACAAACAAACTAAATCACTTTGTTTGCTACGAAACAAAACTAGATAAAACAAAACATTATTAACTTAAAAATGTTTTTTAGAAAAGACATGTGTAAAATAAGTTGACGCGACTTACTTGGCTTAAAACAAGTACTCAACTTTAAGCAAAAAAAAAAAAAAGGGATAAGACATTTTAAAAACTTAAACCTAGAAATCAAACTTCACACAACAACTTATAACGGAACACATTCTTAAGTCCTCAGGTAAGCTAAATATGAAATCGAAAAATGAATACTACTACAAACCTACGAAGAGCAAAGAACCAAACTTGACAATATGTGATCTCAACTTCACTGCTTGTCCAAACAGGAAGAATAAGATTATCACCTTTATCATGCATAGCTTGGACAACAGCTATGACATCCCTACTCACGTCGTCAGTGCCCAAGAGTAGGTGCAGGTTTATAGAGAGGCCATTCATGCTTTGAACGTACTCTACAAGACCAACGAGCTGAGTTTCTATCACCCTCCGGAGGTGATGGGCATACTCAGCCATAATAAAGGCTAGCAATTGTCAAGCTATAGTGAAAATACTAGAAGCGCTAAAGATCAAAACAACAACATAAGGTGTTATTAAGTCAAACAATAAGTGGGTTTGTGGAGGGATGACTCTTTTCCTGCAGTTCCGAATGATTCTTCTAGCCAGTGTGACCGCTTCATCTTGCACTTCTGGTGGGTTGAACAATTGGGCAAAGTGTTTTCTAGCCATTTCTAGATTCTCCTACTCTAAGATGGCTGTCCCTTTAGTCCCTACCAACATAGGGACCAGTTCTCTCTGATGCTTCTTCCTGAGGCTTTTGAACATAGCTTTAGATGGTTTGTCCACCTTCCCTGCCCACCATTCCCGAAAGAAGACTTCGGTGTGATGAAGACTGATTTCTTCTTCGATCTTGAGTTGATGCCTAAGGCTGGCTATTTTATTATGGACTACAATTCCTTCATTGCTGCAAGCTTCAAGTTCGATAAGTTCATTATAGATAGAGTCCTTCATTTTCCTTCGTATCTCTGTTACCCTTTTCCTAAAGGAGATCAAGGAGTGTTGAGTGTTGGCAATCGCCAGGTTCCAAGCCTTTGCTGGTGTGAACCCCTTTGAGAAGGCTTGAGCCCAAATTGCTTTTATGTTTTCTTGCACCTCCCCTAGCCAAAACAGAGATGGGTAGGTGTGGAACCAGTGGTTCCGAATCTTGTTGCATTTGTTATCCAAGGTGATGATTAGGGGGTAGTGATCAAAAGCAGAGAAGGTGAGTTTGACTACTGCTTTAGCTCTATTAAATTGTCTAGCCAACGGCATTCTTATGTAGCATCTGTCTAGTCTAGCCTTTCGAGCAAAGGTTTCCTCTCAAGTAGTTTTGCTAGCTAAATTCTCTAGATGTGCCAACATCCCAAAGGTCCAAATGTTCCTTGAGGTTTTCCCATTCTTGTTTCTCAGTCCCCACCATTGTTTGTTCTTTCATAAGGTACCTATATTCCATTGTCTCCACCATGTTGAAATCCCCCAACAGAATGGTCTGTCCCTTGAGTTGGGCAAGATGACTCCACAACTTGGTCATGTCTTTGATAGAGCCTCCTGCATAGATGGACACCATAAGGCAGCTAATAGGGGCTTCAATGGCTAGTGTTACCCAATACTCTCCTGAGGACGATTGAGCTTGGTTAATTTTCCAGTTAAGAGGAATCCCCATGGCAGTTCCTCCTGATCCTCTGATGTGAGAGGAGTGGAACCACTGAAACTCCTTGGATATCGATTGAATCCTCTGCTCCAACTCTTGCCCTGCTATTTTGACTTCCTGGAGTCCAATCACGTCCACCGGATAGTTCTGTGTCCATGCTTTGATCTTCTTAGCTTTTTTAGGGTCGGATAACCCCTTTATATTCCACGAGAGTAGCTTCATTTGTTGCTTCTTTTGTCTTTTATGTTCTTGATCTGAGCCCTAGGAGAGGGCTGGGTTACTGAGTTGTGACTCATCTTGTTGTCTTTCGGTACTTCCATTGGAGCGGGGACCTGCCTTGGGTTTGCTTGCATGGCTAGGGGCCACATTCTCTTTGTTGTGCTCATTGTTGTTAGATGTTTTGTTAAGATCTATGGTAGTGGCTTTGTCTGTTGTGTTAACTTGCTCTTCCAACCATGATTCTGTGTCTTCTTCCTCCTCAGAGTCCTACCCAATTGAGTCTGCCACCTCAGAGTCTTCCCATTCAAGCCGTGAGGCTAGAAGCGCATACCTGTTGGACTGCCTAGATTTAGTTCTCTCGGTAGCCTGCTTATCTGCATATTCTAGGGTTCTGAGGTGGGACTGCTGGTGCTGGTGTTGGTGCTTGATTGTTGCTCTCGTTTTCATCAGAGCTGTTTGGGTTTGTTTCTGGTTTAGGGTTCTTGATCGGACAGTCCCAAACGAAGTGTCCTTTGGTTCCACAATGAAAGCATGCATTTGGCAGGTATTTGTAACTCAATGGTTGTTCAAAGTATTCTATTTCATCTAGGGCGATAACCATAGCTTTTGGGAGGTCCTCTGAGATGTCCATCTCAATCAAGGCTTGAGGGTGCCAAGAGGGGATGTAGTCCCCTCGTGGTCACCCTCCTAAAACCTTATCTAGCTACGATCCAATCACCCTAAGGTGGTTATGAAATTGTAGTGGTAGGTTCGGGAACTCTACCCACATAGGGAAGTGCGAGAGCGTGTCTCTCTCAGCATTATAGTCCTTATTCCATTTGAATAGACATAGAGGGGAAGAACGCCGAAGAAGGCATTGTCCCGAGCTGAGAACCCTGAAGGCCATGTCTGCATTTTTGAATAAAAAAACTTATTGATTCTTGGGCAGGGATTGAATGGTCTCTACTTCCGCCCCTATTGCCCCCCATTGATTCATAATCTAGCCTCTAAGCACTTCGACAGGGGAACGGGGCCCAGCTACAAGCCCTATAAGAGCTCTGTTTTCTAGATCATTTTGGACTTTTTAAAATTGAACAGTAGGTAAGATGACAAGAGGCTTACCATTTGGAGTCTTGCCAGGGCCTCCTGCATGAGGGCTTCCGCCTCCTCCTGATTGAGACTTAGCAGCAACAGTATAGATGGATGCAATGGCAATGCCTTCAGTAGCCCCATGATGTAGCCCTATTGGTGTGTTGACAGCGGTTGGCTGTGTGAAGAACCCAGCATCTTGCCTCGCCTGTCTTTTGCAGCTTGGAGCTTGCTTGTCGTCGTCACAAGGGAATGGCCCCGAATGGTTAAAGTGAGAGTAACTCTGTTGGTGAAATCCATTTACTCCACTTACGTGGGCAGCCCTAGAGTTAAGATGCACTAGGGTGTGATGGGTAGCCCGCCTGATGCCCATATGTTGGGAGATTTTTTGTCGGCGTTGAGCGCGGGTGAGGTGACCGGGGAGGTCATCTCACAGGGGAGGGGGCGAACCGAGAGCGCAGGGGTGTTAGGTAGCTAAACCATCGCTAGGGTTTTTTTATGGGCTCCTCTTTCTCTCTCTCTCTCTCTCTCTCTCTCTCTCTCTCTCTCTCTCTCTCTCTCTCTCTCTCTCTCTCTCTCTCTCTCTCTCTCCAACTAAAACTTTGATGGTACGAGCTCACGCGACCTTCCCCAGCGGGTCTCTCTCGCTCTTACCAAGGGGTCTTGTTCGCTCTTCACCACTCAAAGCTCCTTGGACCTACCCAATTTGGGCATATCTCACCACGGGGGATTCACTAGTAGTAATAGGGGGATGCCACCTTCGTGCAACAAATCTGCCTTTTTAACCCCTATATACAGGACCCTCCTATGTAAGATCTATCCAATTGTCCTTAGAAAACCCCCCTATTGTACACTCATGTGATACCATACGGTAACCCTTAGTGAATCCCCCGTGTATACCACCCTCGGTGCATTCCAAGAGACTACATCCTAGAGAGGAAGCTCCTCAAATACGTTTTGTGCTTTATGAAGTGCACCACATTTGGCATGCATGTCGACCAAGGCAGTGCCAAACATGAAGTTCTCTTTCAACAACCACCCACTAACAATATCATCGTGATTTTTTTTTCCATATCAACACCTTAAGTCACCACAACTCACACACACTCCTGCTCTTCTTCCATCCATTTGACTGAAAAATGTATGTTTCTTGTTCATAAGACTCACGTGTGGCACATATGGATGAGAGTACATTACGAAGGGTGACAACATTCTCCATGATTTGGAACTCGTGTTGAAAGGCTCTTGCTGGGAAAGCAAAGTTCAAGGGATTATCAGTAAGAAAAAGGGAAATCCAAACCTTCGGGTCTTTATTAATAGCTGGTCTTACCCAGTAGATCAAGAGGCATAATAGCATCCCCTCTTTGTAGTACTCTTTGTCCTGTGACAAAGAGATTAAGAGCTAAAAATATTGTCTCAACTATGTAGAGAGTGGCAAGACCAGAAACTAATTTATGTGGGTTAAGATCACATACATGTAGATGAAAAGGCTCTGGTCCGAGACTTCTCCTCGAAGGAGGTAAACAAAACAAAATGAGTGTGCCCATTTTTTTGAAGCTGAGCACATTTGTGACCTCAAACCCAGGTCTGCAAGATTCACGACCCACTTCTCGGAGAGATGCTTAACCTACTCCTCATCGGTCGCCTGCTTATGGGCCTCTTGTTGTCTTGGTACAATATCTTCTTTTGATCACGGGCTTTTAGTCCAATCGAGAACGAAAAAGCTCATCACTTTTGATTCCCCCTCATTATGATCTTCCTATCTATGCTTGACTTGCTTAGTGGATTTGTCTACTACAGGCACGTATGCAAGGAAGCAAGGTCGCAAGTGGAAAACATGCAGACAACTCTATGTATCAGCCTATTGGATTGGTACAATCTCTTGTGAGCGGAGTTTTTTAGTCCAATTTGGAAACACAAAAACTCATCACTTTTGAGTCCCCTTCATTATGCTCTTCCTATCTATGCTTGACTTGCTTACAGTGGATTGGATTTTTTTAAGAGTGCATCATAGTGATTTTAAAAAAAAAAGAATAAGCTACAAACAACTCCAAAGACAATCATCAAAGAAAAATCTCGCTTACCATAGAAGGGATCACTATTGGAGAATGCTATTTCCATCCGGTGTTTGACCACAATCATTTCTTCAACAACACTCAAATACTTTTAGTCCATTTTTTAGTAAGGAATATTACCTTTCAATCGAAATTATCATATTAAGGATGTTTCTTATTAAATATCGTAAGAAAGCATTCGCTATCATAGAGGTGGATGTGGGTAGCATATGCACTACAACGCTACACGTGGAAAATGACATCGATGTCAACCAGCAGTTTGTATAAGGCAATTGTTGCCATCAAGGTACACCCATAATGGGTTTATCTTATTTGGGATCCCTCTTCATATATATGAAATTGTTTAGCATTCAAGTGTATTTTTTAAAGGATAGTTCACATTGTTACTAATAAAAAATGCCACAAAATGGGTAAAATGCCCGCAAAAATACAATCTTGTGTGACCAATCAAGAGATGCTAGCACTGTGAACCCAGCCATGCATGCCCATAGCCTAAAGATGTGAATATGTTAACGCAGTAAACAGTGCTTCCAAAACACATGGTTCATGGCAACATGGAATGCGATGGAGGAACTACGCCTTCGATGGGGGGTAGGGGACGTTGCCATAACAGAGTGGCAGGCTAAGCACAGCCCATAGGTGGATAAGTAAGGTGGCATTTTTGCCGTCTACAAACCTCAACCAAGTGTAGTCTTACCATTCGATGCAGTGTAGAGAGTAAGGGTAAACAGGTACCCTCCAAAAGTCGTCATTGAGGGAAGACATAAAGATGAAGCCCAACAAAAATGCCAAGGTGCCAAGTTACCACGGGCAAGCTGGTCAGCTACATATGGCTGAGTTGCCGCTAGGTATGCCGCTATCGCTTGCAAAGGCCAAAGAGAGGAGCTACTAACTAAGAGGCCAATAATAGAGAGCGAGGAGCTCCAATAGCCATGGTGGTGACAGGGAGCTGTCCCCCTGCAGAATTCAAGGCAATGTACAACAACGGGTTACCGAGTTGGTAAGGAGCGCGTCATGGAGCTCGCAGTCGAGACCGAAACTGCAGCAACCATGAGATTCACAGAGGAGAAGGAAGCTAGGAGTTGCCCTTTGTGGTGTTGAATGTCTTTCGTGTGAACTAAGAAGAGGGATCTAAGGATGTCGATAGTATCGTGATGTAACCGGCTAATTCATCATGTCAACCTAGAGGCATCGGAGGCTCTTCAACTTCACCTCACCCTCATGTCGGCCTCCCACTTTCTCACTAACTTGCACTTTTTTCACTTTAATCGCCCCCTCTCCCAAAAGCACACACATATCTAATCCACTGTAAAGTGTGTACACACACACACACACACACAATGTGCTGTGTAGGGCTAGAAAAATACGTTTTCCCTAACCGTTGAATAAGGGCAAAGTTGAAATTCTCGCGTTGTCAGGAGTTTTTTGGAGCAAGGGATTGCGCATATGTACATACACATGCATGGTGCATCGAATAAAGGATTTCCCAATTTCCATAGCCAGGTGGTTACGTGGGGCCCACATGTGTACAGGTAGGACAGCATGTACATAGTGCATCGATTTTCACTATTACCAGTATCAGTGTGTTTTTTCTACAATAAGGAGGAGTTGGTAGCGCGTAAAACTTCTCGAGGAAGCTATCCGCGGGCCGACGACATGAGGTAAGCAGGGATCGAGTGGCGTCAGGAGGTCAAACGGGGTCAATACTTGCACGCGGAGAAGTACGGACACGACGTGGGTGTTTTCTTGTGATACTTATGCAGAAAGGTCATCATGAAGACCACTTTTGGGGGCCACTTCACGTGGTTGCGGGATGCATTATTGGGAAAAATTGAGTGCCAGGTGTGTGGATGATGCAAAAAGGTGACAACTATGCACTCGAGGTCAGTTTTTGGCATGTTCGGGGTCCGTTTGGGGTCATCTAAAAGGCCAAGGGTGCCCAACTAATAAATCTAAGTGTGGGAACTGAAAAAACAGAGAGAAGACTAGAAAAAACGTGGAGAAGAGAGGAGGAACAGCCGCAAGTGTGTTTTTGGGGTTTTTGGAGCCTAATTTAGCCGTAAACTGCTCATCCGAGGTCGGATTTGAGCACTTTGACATTGAAGACTGGGGTTTTGGGCCGTTCCGAACGCGATTGCGCTGTCCATTTTGCCAATTTCCTCCCTCTTTTTCTGTTGTTTTGGCTGTGTAAGTTTCTCCTATGAGCGAAGTTTCTGCTCCAGTTTGTGATTGTATCTGGTATCTTTTACCCATATTGTGTGAGCTATTTGCCCCATTGGTGTTGGCCCAAGCTCAATTGTATCTAAACATCAAAAATTCTCCTCTTTTGAGCTGAGTTTTTTGGGTGTGTGTGTGTGTGTGTGTGTGTCTGTGTGGAGTGGGCAAGTGAATAGTCTCTCTCCTCTCACTCCAGAGGTGTGTTCCCTGTCTCGGCCAGGTGTGTTGTGTAAGCCGAGTGGTGCCCCATAGTGTGTGTGTGTATCATTCCAAGAGTGTGTGTCGGGTCGTTATAGAGGCGCAGTGTGTGTTTTCATCCCGCTCACATTCTTTTGGCGCCCCCACGGAGGATCTTCTTCGAGTACCTTCTGCTTCGAGCTTCAAGATTCAAGATTCGGGGCTACAGGTTGCAGGTTACATGTTACAGGGACAGGTACAGGTACAGGTGATTCACACAGGTACAGGTAGCTGGAGTACAGTGATATACTAACATTGGTGTCACTTGCAGTTGTTGTGGGTATGCATCACTTGGCACCTATTTGAGCGCATTGTCTGGTGGATTGTACGTTACTTGTGGAAACTGCCATTGTACGCATTTGTGGAGCCATACTTGGTTGTATTTGGCAGTCCCAAACATTTCTGAGACTTGGTCTAGAAGATAGTCATTTCTGAGACTTGACTATACGCGATTTGCATTAGCCTTCGTGTGAGGGTCGATAGCGTGAGGTTTTTATTGAGCTGGGGGATTCTCAAATGTGGAGATCCTTTCGGTGATACAGGTAGCTGGAGCACCCTTTTCGTGACCTCGCCATAGGCTATGTACTAGTGAGTCCTATTTGATGCTCGGGTTCTATTGTTGACAGTTTATGCATATATATACAGTCTATATTTTGGGTTCCTACTGATCTACTTCTGGGGAAACTCTGTCAAAATTTTTCCAAGTTATGATGGCCAGTTTCTTGGTCTTTTGAGCCATTTATGCTGTTATGCTGCTGAAATTTTGGCAAAATCAGAGGTTAAGTCATTCTTGGGAGCTTCATGGTTGGCTTTAATGGATGATCAAAATGGCCCTCAATTCACTCCTTTTCATGTAACTCAAAGAATCCAGATAAATGTTCATGTGTCCAGGAAGATTTTTTTCTAGCAGCGCATAGTCTTTATGTTCGGGCCAAGAAGATTACGAGAGATCCTGGAATGTCCTTTGCCTGTTGTCATTCCGATGATTAACTATGAAAATTCATTTGATGTGCATATGTTTGTCCTTATCTAAAGTTGAGCTCCATTGAAGTTTCTGGGGATTGGGTAGTGAGAAGTTTTGGGTTCTTGCACGTGTGTTCGAAGGGGTTCTCAAAGCATTATAACTTGGGTAGCCATGGCTTTCTCTTATCCGGAGTTTCATGGAAGAAGTGATGAAGATGTGGAAGAATTTTTCTAAAAGATGGAGGTTGCCTCCATTAGCAACCAGATTCATGACCCTGCGCAGATGTTACGCCTTCTCCAAATTTGTTTGAAGAGTGATGCACGAGTTTGGTCTAAAGCATTTGAAGAGGAGTTGCGTGTGGCTGATCCACCTATAAGGTTGAGTTGGGACAATCTACGACATGGGTTGGAAGTGGAGTTTGTGAAGATAGAAGATCCTGACAAAGTGTGGCAGGAAGTACAGCGTTTGGTGCAAAAGGAAGGTGAGTCAGTAGATGCATACATACGTAAGTTTTCATTGGCATGGGAGCGAATGTGCAAGGCCTTAGCACCACAGGTACCCCCGCCTGACATGATGAAGAAGGACAGGTTCTTGGCTGGTCTTTGGGAGAATATACGTTGGAGAGTGGAGCTAAAGAAGCCTAGGACATATGAAGATGCACTAGAGGTAGCAAGGAACAAAGACTGGAAGCTGAGGAAAATGAGTCAGTTAGGGGTGGAGTCTTTGCCCATGAGGTCTAAATTTCAGCCTATGGACTCTTTACAAGGTCGCATGCCAGGGGTTCATCACGAACCAGTGGTTCCTATTACTACTCAGGTTATGCCAGCAGTGGTCACTACATCGGTGCAAGATGATGGGCTAAGGCAAGACATGAGGCAAGTGGTAGATTTGATGAAGAATCTCAGCCCAAACATGCTAGGTCAAGTGGAAAATAATCGAGGTCGAGGGAGGTATGCAAATCAACCAAGAGGTGAAGAGAGACCTAGGAATGGTGTTGGACAAAGCAATGGTAGGTTTTGGAGGCAGACACCCACATGTTACAATTGTGGAGAGTTGGGTCACATCAGCCCGCAATGTGATAAGCCACCAACGATGGGGGGAGACATGTATCCATTGCCAAGACAGGTGCTAACTAGGTCAAATGATTATGGCATCGAAATTAAGGCAGATGAAGGAACCAATGGATTAACGCAGGAGTAAAAGGGAAAGACAAAAGTGTTAAGTGTGGTTACCTTAGAGAAGGCATCAAAGTTAGAGGATACATTAGTGATGCCTATTGGGAAGAGGACGACAGAGGACAAGGAAGGAAGAAGTGCCCCAAGTCCTAGTAAGAAGAAGGGAAAGAGTCATGAAGTCGAGGATGTCAAGGCCAAGAGGAAAAGGAGAGCTCGTCGAAAGTTTCATGTTTCAGATTTTCCACTAGGGGATGGGCAATTAAGATATGACTTGAAGGAGGATCTGACGAGCAGGAAGGCAGATGTTACTTTTGGGCAGCTTATAGAGATGGTGCCTAAGCTAAAGCGACAGTCGAAGAGGATGGTTAACCCAATGGAGAAAGAGCCAGAGAGAGGTTCAGTAAAGGTGTTGGCAATGGATGAGCTACAAGACATTTGTCCAATAGTAGATGTGTGGCATAAAAGGAAAAATTTGGGACAAGGTTATGTCGATGGCGGAGCCCAAATATGCGTCATAACACACTCATGCGTTGAGAAGATGGGTCTCACAGTGGCTGGGGTGTCAGGTTTTCGGATCAGATTGGCAAACCATCAAAAAGTAAAATGCTTGGGTGTTGTAAAGAGCTTAGAAGTGGAGGCATATGATGCAAAGGCAGTGGTTGATTTTCATGTGATGCCAGTAGGGTTGGGAGCATATCCTATTATACTAGGCAGACCATGGTTACGTGCAATGGGAGTTGTTCAAGATTGGCGACATGGTACGATTAGCCTCTATGGAAAGACAGGTACCAAGAAGCTTTATAATATGGACACAAGGAAATGATTAGAGGATCTTTATGAAGATGAGGATGAGTCTAGTGGTGAAGACTATTCCACAGTGACAGATGAGGACAGTGATAGCACTACCAACAGTGATGAGGATGCTGATGTTGCATTTCTTTTGATGGACAAAGGAATCCAGGAGTCTGGTTTAGTTGCATTTACGAATGAAGTTGAAGATGAGAGTGAAGGGCCTTATGAAGTGATTCAAGGGCTGATGCAAACGAAGGTTAAATTGTCAAAGAAGCAGGAATTGATGACACAAATGATCAGTGGAGACCTCTCAGCTATGGAGAAGGAGATATATTTGCACATGCTGGCTAGTTTTCCTAATTTGTTCATTACTTCATATGAAGATATCAGAGGGTTCAAGGGTGAAGAGATGCATATAGAGTTGAAAGAAGGTGCTAAGCCAGTGCGGCAAAGGCTAAGAAGAATGGGTCAAGAGCAAATGGAAGCCTTGCGAGAAGAGGTGGACAAGTTATTAAAGGCAAGGTTCATAGTCCCTGTGGAGACCACAGAATGGGTGAGTCCAGTTGTAGTCAGTCCAAAGAAGGATGGGAAGTGGAGAATTTGTGTAGATTTTAAACCCTTAAACGCAGCCACTAAGAAGAACCCATATCCTCTTCCATTCATCGATCAGATCTTGGATTCAGTGGCAGGTTATGAGAGGTACAGTGTATGTGATGGTTTTTCAGGCTATTTTCAATTGAAGATTTCTCTTAAAGACCACTTTTATTACGCCATGGGGTTGCTATTGCTACACAGTATTGCCGTTTGGGTTGTCAAATGGACCATCTTTCTATCAAGAGAGAGAAAATTGAGTATTGGAACCATTCATTGGTAGTTGTGTTAAAGCTTTCATGGATGATTTCTGTGTCTACAGCAGTAGGGTTGAACACCATGAGAAGTTGCAGATGGTATTGGCTCGATATGATGAATGTGGAGGACAACTAAATCCAAAGAAATGTCATCTAGCACAGCCAAGGGTGAAGTTATTGGGCCACATGGTGTCAGAAAATGGCATTGAGGCTGATCGAGACAAGGTTAAGTCTATTATTCTTCTTCCATCACCTACGAGTACGCAGCAATTGGCAACCTTTATACACAAAGTGAAGTACATTGCAAGGTTTATTCCATTGTCTTCTCAGATTCTTTATCCATTATAACAAGTGGCAAAGCATGATCCATTGCAATGGGATGACAAGTGTGAAGAAGTGTTTCAAGAGGTGAAAGAGGTGTTAGGGGGGTTGTCAGCCATGCAGGCTCCTAATTGGAAGAAAGTTTTTTATGTAAATCCCTCAGTAGGGGATGATGCCATTGGAGCCATGCTATTGCAAAAGGGGAAGGGCAGCCATTATATGAGGCCAGTGTATTGTGCAAGCCGAGTGAAGTTAGTAGCGGAGAGAAAGTTCTCGAAAGTAGAGCTAGTGATGGCTAGTGTAATATTTGCTTGTCGACGATTTCGTCATTACTTGCTACCACGACCTTTTGTTTTCTTGACGAGTTATGCCTTTTTGCCACAGTTAATTAATGGTACTAACATGTCAAATGTGGTGAAGAAATGGGTAATTGAGCTGCAAGAGTTTGAGTTCTCTTTTCTAGTGGAAGATAGTACAAGGGCTACCCTAGCTGATTTGTTGACCTACAAGGAGAATCCCCTTATTGTTAAGGAAGAGGTGGTGAGAAAGATAGTTGAAGAAGTGCCACAGATCAACAATGCACATGTGTTGTTCTTTGATGGTTCATACAGAAAGAGCCATGATGCAGCTTCAGGGGGTATAGCACTTTATGATCCAGAGGGGAAGCTAGTATGCAAGAGAGGGTTCAAATTGGATGCTCATAGTAATAATGAGGCTGAATATGCTACTCTGGAAGCTGGATTACACATTTGTTTGAAGCATGGGGTTTCAAGGTTGAGCATAAAAGGTGATGCCTTGTTAGTGGTGAAGCAAGTGCTGGGTGTGTGGAAGAGCAAGAACACCTCATTGAAGGAAATGTGTTTCAGAATTAAAGGCCTGTTAAAAAAGTTCGAAGCATGGAGCATCAAACACATTGAACGTGCTCTAAATGGAGAGGCACATGAAGCAGCTCAAGGCATGATTGGGGAGCTATTTGTGTTGAGGACCACTTTACCTCTTTATCATGGCCGGGAAAGTTTGGCTCAAGAAGAGGAGTTTTTGCTAACAGGAATCATTCCAAAGGAGATTCATAAGTCTAAGAAGTATGGTTTTGTGCGTAGAGCATACAGGTACAAATTGATTGGTGATGTCTTATAAATGAAAGGGGCTGATCTCGTGTTGAGACGTGTACCTTGGCGAGAGGAGCTTTATAGAGTGTTGGAAGAGAATCATGAAGGCGCATGTGGTGGCCATTTTGCTCTAAAGATCACCTTGCATAAGATTTTGCAAGAGGGGTATGTATGGCCTAGTTTGCACAAGGATGTTCACCATTGGTGTAGGTCTTGCAATAGGTGTCAAGCATTTGGGAAGAGAGTGTTGAAGCCAGAGCTACGAAAAACCATTATGGCGTTTGATGTGTTTGAAAAGTGGGGGATTGATGCAATAGGCCTATTACCTATCACAAGCAGGGCAAAAGCTATATTTTGACTGCAGTGGACTATCTCTCTAGATGGGCAGAGGCTATAGCAGTAAAACAGATCACTGTAAAGGATGTGGAAAAATTTGTGTATGATGAAATATGTTGCAAGTTTGGGGTGCCATTGGAGCTACTTTCAGATAAGGGAGCCTTAGAGCTAAACTGCTAGACTTCTTATGCGCAAAGATGAAGATTAGGCACCAGCATACCACTCCTTATTACCCGCAGTGTAATGGCTTAAATGAAAGATTCAATGGTGAGTTGGTACAAATTCTTTCTAAAGTGACAGAGCACCAAGGAAAGAATTGGGATTTGGAATTGCCTAGTGCATTATGGGCTTACTGTACTTCGGTGAAGACAGGTACAGGGTTTACTCCATTTCATTTGGTGTATGGAAAGGAAGCACTATTGCCTATGGAGGTAGAGTTGCATGCGGTCAAGATGTTAGAGAAGTTTCTTGGGCCGCCTAGTGATGCATTCAAAGAGAGGCTCTTGCAGTTACAAGAGGTTCAGTTGGATAGGATGAGCGCATTGGAGCATTATGGACAAATGTAGGATAAGGCTTTGGCATAGATAAATGAAAAGGTCAAAAGTAAGGGTATCACGAAGCATGACTTGGTTTTGCGCTACAACAGTAAGCTGGACAACACCTTCCAAAAGAAGTTTTAAATTAAGTGGGAAGGCCCTTTCAAGGTAGTGGAGTGTTTCCCGAATGGTACATATCAGTTGGCTAACCTGGATGGGTTTCTACATAAGTCAAGGGTAAATGGATTGCGTCTTAAATTGTATCATGCCAGGTTGATGATGGTCGAGCAAGATGAGTTGTATGTGGATCAAGGAGTGTTGGTGAAGGATGAGGAGACTTGTGACGCTACGAGTCTCATATCGCTTTTTGCTTTTGCTGATCATGAATGATCTAGCAGGCTAGGGGATGGGCAAATTATGTCAGGAGTTTTTTGGAGCAAGGGATTGCGCATATGTACATACACATGCATGGTGCATCGAATAAAGGATTGCCCAATTTCCATAGCCAGGTGGTTACGTGGGGCCCACATGTGTACAGGTAGGACACCATGTACATAGTGCATCGATTTTCACTATTACCAGTACCAGTCTGTTTTTTCTACAATAAGGAGGAGTTGGTAGCGCGTAAAACTTCTCGAGGAAGCTATCCGCGGGCCGACGACATGAGGTAAGCACGTGCGTTAGATGGCATCGAGTGGCATCAACAGGTCGAACGGGGTCAATACTTGCACGCGGAGAAGTACGGACACGACGTGGGTGTTTTCTTGTGATACTTATGCAGAAAGGTCATCATGAGGACCACTTTTTGGGGCCACTTCATGTGGTTGCGGGATGCATTATTGGGAAAAATTGAGTGCCAGGTGTGCAGATGATGCAAAAAGGTGACAGCTATGCACTGCGAGGTCAGTTTTTGGCATGTTCGGGGTCCGTTTGGGGTCATCTAAAAGGCCAAGGGTGCCCAACTAATAAAGCTAAGTGTGGGATCTGAAAAAACAGAGAGAAGACCAAAAAAACGTAGAGAAGAGAGGAGGAAAAGCCGCAGGTGTGTTTTTGGGGTTTTTGGAGCCTGTTTTGGCCGTAAATTGCTCATCCGAGGTCGGATTTGAGCACTTTGACATTGTAGACTGGGGTTTTGGGCCGTTCCGAACGCGATGGCGCTGTCCATTTTGCCAAATTCCTCCCTCTTTTTCTGTTGTTTTGGCTGTGTAAGTTTCTCCTATGAGCGAAGTTTCTGCTCCAGTTTGTGATTGTATCTGGTATCTTTTACCCATATTGTGTGAGCTATTTGCCCCATTGGTGTTGGCCCAAGCTCAATTGTATCTAAACATCAAAAATTCTCCTCTTTTGAGCTGAGTTTTTTGGGGGTGTGTGTGTGTGTGTGTCTGTGTGGAGTGGGCAAGTGGATAGTCTCTCTCCTCTCACTCCAGAGGTGAGTTCCCTGTCTCGGCCAGGTGTGTTGTGTAAGCCGAGTGGTGCCCCATAGTGTGTGTGTGTGTCATTCCAAGAGTGTGTGTCGGGTCGTTATAGAGGCGCTGTGTGTGTTTTCATGTCACTCACAGCGGTTTTTAGGAAGCTTTTGTCAATAATTATACTAAAGCTTGTCTAAATTTTCCGGTTTTCTTGAAAGCAAGCTCAAAATCTCACCAAAATTTTATAATTTCAACCATTTGAAATACATCGACCCTCGTTTTTTTTCTAGCATTGGTGTTGTGGCGATAGACCGATGAAAATTTCAGGGAACAATACAGGTGGGTGTGTAGCAGGCTACCACTGAGAATAGAGACTAGCGAATCTCTCTGCATCACCAAAACACCGTGTGTGTGTCTATATACAGACTCTGACAGTGTGTACTTTGACGTATGTGTGTGTATGAAGGTTGTGTGTGTAATTGTAAGAGAGTGTACATTGTAGTGTGCTGTAAATAGAGCAGGGAAAGCGAAGAGTCAAGGACTCAGGAGGTGTAGAGAGAGAATGAGTTGAGCTTGGAAACTGCACAATGTTCCGGAAAAATTATTTTTCCAAACATACAAAATTCCTTTTCTTGAATTTGCCAAGAGGAAATTTAAGAAAGCTGCGTTATTTTTTCGGATTTTTACTCAAATTTACTATGTTTGGGAGCGGAATTTCTACTTTTCCCATTATAATCGATCGACGTTTTTGAAATTGAAAATGGAATGATAGACACGAATATGGGTGTGTGCCGCAATGGCGCAATTTTCTCGAGCACTGCAAGTTGAACTACGTGTGTGTGTGTGTGTCTCTCGTGTGTGTGTGTGTGTGTGTGTGTGTGTGTGTGTGTGTGAGAGAGAGAGAGAGAGAGAGAGAGAGAGATTGTTTTTCACAAATCCGTAGATGTGAAACAAGCCGTTTCATCTCCCGCCTCTTCACCTTCTCTCGTATGCGTCCCTTTCGTCTCACGGCGCTTTGCTCTTCTCGTTGAATTCCGGCTCCTCACGACGTGCCCCCTCTGGCATGAGACTGGATAGTCACCGACTCGCCACTGAAAACACCTCTCTCTCTCTCTCTCTCTCTCTCTCTCTCTCTCTCTCTCTCTCTGCATTGGCTTCTTTGCAGTTCGCACGCTCTCTCTCTCATTCTCTTTCTTACTCTACATTCGCACTCAGTGCCTGAGCTTGGACAGTCATTGGCGGAAAAGTTTAGCTCTCATTCTCTGTGAGAATTTCTCTCTCCCCTAGTGCTGGAAAAAAACTTATTTCCAAAGACTTGGCAACAACCTACATAAGTGAAACAACAGAGGTAAATTGACAAGATTTGAAGGTTTTTACACCGAATCACACTAATTTTTTCAAAATTTTGTAGGTTTTCTCACCTTCAAATATAAAACTTAAGAGGGGAATTTTACAATTTGTAGGTGGGATTACACTAAACCTAGGTTTTTTTTGAGCACTGCTCAGAGACTCGAGTCTCCCCGTTCGCACGCCTTGCTACTGTAGGGTCCACTAGCCTGGGCTAGTCCCGACTCACCATTCGTTTCCAGCTCGCGACGATCCGGCTCCCCTTCCCATCAATTTTTGGCTCAGGATGTCACCTTTCGGTCTCAGTTTCCTTACTTATTGCCATATGGCACTGCCTGAATACTCCCCTCCATAATAGAGTAAATAGATTATTGCCACGTGGCACTACCTGAATACTCCCCTCCATAATAGAGTAAATAGATTGTATCATTGTTACTAGTATGTGACCCGTGCGTTGCTGTAGGTTAAGAAGAAGGTACACCTCAATCATGAAGACCTTACTCTCTTTCATTCCATAATGACATGTAAACTCATGGGATTCTCTTTTGAGGTTTTGAAGGCCTTCCATACATGCATCGTGCATCAATTACTAATCTAGCTACTTACTTTATGGCAAGGGCTTACAACTCATACACTGTAACTATTTTCACATTCTAACCAAGTGTAAATTTGCCTTTTGAAGTAGCATTCTATATAATTTTTCTAGGGAAAGATCTAAAAACTCATAAGATGTAGCTACTCTCCTCCTACCCTCCACATGCTCCTTGATAAACCAAGATACAATAATTCTTTGTGGTTTCTATGTTAGGTACTTGCTTTTTCAAGCCAAGCCCCAACACACTCTTTCCAATCAGGGCATGTCCATTTTGCACCCCCCCCCCCCCCCCCCCCCCCCCCCCCCCTCCCATCTTTTCGACCAAGAATTTGCGTGTCTCCTAGGATTGCTCATACAATGACATAAATTCTCCTTTTTCTTGTTCTTCTCTCCTTTGCCAATGTAACACCCACTTGCATTCTCTCTCTCTCTCTCTCTCTCTCTCTCTCTCTCTCTCTCTCTCTCTCTCTCTCTCTCTCTCTCTCCTCATTCTCATCTCTCTCTCTCTTCATAACTTGGTTATCCCTTTTCATACTTGAGTATCTAAACTTTGATAACTTGTTGGAGTGTTCCTAATATCTTAGTCTTCATTTCAAGACTTGTCAAACAAATCTTTAGGTATTCCACTCCTATGCCATGAACACTTTGAGATCTTGCTAGAGTGTTCCTAATATGTGTGTGTGTGTGTGGGGGGGGGGGGGGGGGGGGGGGGGGGGGGGGGGGGGGGGGGGGGGGGGGGGGTCTCTCTCTCTCTCTCTCTCTCTCTCTCTCTCTCTTCTCTCTCTCTCTCTCTCTCTCTCAGTGTCCTCATCTTGAGTTCAAAATTCATCAAATAGATCTTAAAGGTCTCTTGGCAT
Source organism: Adiantum capillus-veneris (assembly GCF_014529385.1). Lineage (NCBI taxonomy): Eukaryota > Viridiplantae > Streptophyta > Polypodiopsida > Polypodiales > Pteridaceae > Adiantum > Adiantum capillus-veneris. The sequence goes on along the minus strand of NC_140938.1, from coordinate 122,689,509 downwards.
ACTCCTCAATGTCACACATTCCCTTCAAGCTCTGTGTGTGTGTGTGTGTGTGTGTGTGTGTGTGTGTGTGTGTGTGTGTGTGTGTGTATAGAGAGCTATAGGGCATCCAACAGGCCATGGTATGGTTTGCATGAATTTCATTGTAGATCATGAAGTAGGCAATGTTTTGGTTTGCATAAAATTTCAACACGTGATATTTATTGCAATATATATTAATACTCGGATATTGCAGCTAGCTCCTCTCTCACCGATCAAAAGCATAACCCAAACACGTGCAATTAGCCGATTGATGGATAGGTAATCCGGGTGCATGTGCAAGTTGCAATGATTTTTTATCATTGGATTTTCCCCATCGCTTCTACTCACCATTACAGAGAGTGTGTGGAGGCTCTCAGGTCTTCAAGGTGCAAGCATAGGTGATTGCATTTGGTGGAAGGCCTTCCCTTTGCATTTGGTAAAAATAGAATAGAACTTATGAGCCACAACCATGTTAGGCACCTCCTACAATCAACTCATTCCAATAGATGATATTTTGAGCAAAAAACTCATGAAGAACCTTGATGTGCTTTTTGTACCACACGAGTAGACTCCTATTGCTTCCAGCAATGATGATGCACAAAAGGAAAAGGTTGGATCAATCTGAAAATCATGCCTCATTGTCCTTTAGCCTTTGTCTATATGTAGATCTAGTCAAGTGATTAGAACATGTACAAAGTCCCGTTCTCTCACCCTAGAGGTGGGATAGAGGGATTCCTTTTCTAACTTTGCCCAAATTGGCAGAGTTGAAATGCATGATGGGGGTAGAGGTGACAACACACTTAGGCAAGGGAGCGGCTCAGCATGTGAAAATCCCCTTGGGAGACAATGGCAACTAACGATGCTACCCCCCCCCCCCCCCCCCAACCCACACCTTTTCCCCCACTTTCCTTTATTTGCTGCTATGTTGGCTTGCCTGAATATGGATCTATAGAGTGAAAAGTAGGTAGTACCATGAGTTGTCGTTCGACATCATTTTCTTGCATTGTCAAACTTCCCTTTCGACAATTTGATGAGCCTCCACCAGCAAAATGATGGAGCAGTAACTTTGTCATCGGAGAAAGTAAAAACATAAGGCACGTCCATAGATGCAATAGATGACAAAAGCAAAGCTTACAGTTGGTAGTGATGCTACATCGGCCCAAATTATTAGGCAAGTGACAAATTAGAGGGATAAGAATGGAAGAGTGCAGGAGGAACATGGTGGGTAGGAGCAAGAGGTTGCAATCAGTGGCCACAAAATCTATACAATAGTAACAACAGGCTTGGGGTTCGTGGAGACACTTGAGTTATGGCTAAAATGTCGTGCATGCGCTACATCTCTTGTAGTGGGTATGACAGAGGTTGGGCAAGAGCAAGTACATTGTTTTCGATGCAAATTGACTACCAAAAAATAGTATAAATAACACAAATAGAGGTATGACTCCTTCATGGACACAGACATAGAAGTAAATGGACATGCTAATTTTCACGCAGGAAGCTTGTCAAGAACCTGCTATGCTTTTGGAAGTACACCCACCACTTCCTAGTCCTACCTATGTTGGGGCATATTCAACAATCATTGCATTCCAAGGTAATTTTGTGCATTCAAAATTATACAACAATTGACCTACACTTTGAGCAACAATTTTAAGCACAATATTATTTTTCGAAGAGCCTTTGACAAATAATCCCATCAAGAAGCCGTTTTCTTATGTCCATGGCGATTCCTAGACCTCCCTACTACCTAGGTTGCCCTTGTTAACAATTGGTGCATTCCAAGAACGTTTTGTGCATTCAAAAGTACACCACATTTGATATACATGATGAGCACAATAATCCCAAGCATGATATTTGGAATCAAACAAAACAATCTCATCATGAAGTTGCTTGCCAATATCCACAATGTAGCATAAGCCACAATGGTCAAATACGTCACTTGCACTCTCTCTCTCTCTCTCTCTCTCTCTCTCTCTCTCTCTCTCTCTTCTCGATAGAGATGTCCTCCTCTATTCACCTTCTTTCTCATCGAAAGCTTCTTTGAATATGGTTGTGTATGCTCAAGTTGCATGGATGTGAGATCATTTTCAAAGTAGATGGGTTTGCTTGGCAACAGTGTTCGGGAAAAATGTCTCTCGGCTTAATATCATGCCGTTTTCAATTCCAAAAATGTCGGTTCAAGGCAAGGGGAAAAGGAACCCCCCTCCCCCTCAAATAGAAAAAAATAGTTCAAAAAATTGGAATAATAACCCATTTTTTGAAATATCCTCTTGGAAAATTCAAGGAAAGGAATATGTATGTCCAACGGAATTATTTTTTGCGAACAGTGCCTGGCAGGGACGGGCATGCCTTGGAGAGGCCTCGAGCGGCAGGCGTGGACTTTCAGCATCCAAGAAGACCGCGAGGCCACATTCGTATCTGGTTGTGAGTGAGTGTGTGTGTGTGTGAGAGAGAGAGAGAGAGAGAATCCTGTCCATTGCAACTTTGGGTGGATTCAGACTAGGCGGCGGCAGCACGCAGAGGCTTGCAGCCAGCCAATCGCAGGGGCACACAATGTGTTGTTCAGATAGCGCGGCGGAAACAGCGAAAAAGGCATGCCAGCTCATGGAAGCATTTGAGCGTGTTTCTTCCCCCCCCCCCCCCCCCCCCCCCCCCCCCCCCCCCCCCTCGCCCAAAGGACTCCCACCCTCCACGTGGGTTGCCGTGTCAGAGCTCACCTCATAAACGTTAAGCTAAATAATAAAATACACTTTCATTACCCCTCTTTCACTAAGGTTTACGAAAATTACCAAAATACTCTTTTATTACTAAAAAACAAATTGAAACAATTTTACTCTCACAACCAAAAGAGATTTTAGAAAATTTGAAGGGCATTTTGGCAATTTAACACACTATTGACTGTATTTTTGAATTTGATAAAAAACAGAGAGCTATTTTAGGAATTTTCGAAAACAAATCAAAGAGGTATTTGATAATTTTCCCAAGGTTTATTGGTACACTTGATAAATATTTTTTCTTTTACTATTCTTTCTGCCACCACCCAATGTTCACAATAGACGGCGGAAAAAAATTGAGTCGTTTTTTGTTCCACCTTCTATGTGAACAGATGGGTGGCGAAAGTGTGCACCCGAAAACTCTTCCACCCGGAAAAGCACTTTTTGGAGTGTTTCTTCCACCACCCCAATGTAAACCCAGCCTTTGAACGCACATTTGTATCTGGTTGTGAGTGTGTGCTGTGTGTGTGTGTGTGTGTGTGTGTGTGTGTGTGAGTGAGAGAGAGAGAGAGAGAGAGAGAGAATCCTGTCCATTGCAACTTCGAATGCACATTTGTATCTGGTTGTGAGTGTGTGTGTGTGTGTGTGTGTGTGTGTGTGTGTGAGAGAGAGAGAGAGAGAGAGAGAGAGAGAATCCTGTCCAGTGCAACTTCGAATGCACTCCCTGATCGATTGGTGATTAGGAAGAGGACTCGAGCATAGTATTCCAACAGACACAAGAAGACTCCAGTGAGGAGATTGCACTTCTCATCCACATTGAATGCTGACGCTCCAAGTACCCAGCTCGTCGAGGAAGACGATAGCACACCATTGTAAAGCTGCGTTAAGAACTTGGCTGTTTTTCCCAGCTCCCCAGCCTCCTCCGGTGATGAAGAGTGCCAAGCAAAAAGATATGTTAAAGGCACTTACCTATTGGAAGAGAGTGAAAGGGGCAGAGGTGTAGATGTTGTGGCTCAGAAGGGCGAGGGATGTGTGGTGCTATGTTACGGGCCACCTGGCATAGGCAAGACCTTGACAGCGAAAACGCTCTCAGAGATGCTGCATAGGCCATTCTGCCTGAGAGCTGCTCATATGCTTGATCCTTGAAGGTTATCTCTCGGAGACCCTCGACATCGAAGCATCCCCACCTCTTCAGGCTAAAAGAGAACCCATATACCACTGTCGGTGCCTGACGAAGCTCCTCTTTAGTAAGCTGCCTTTCATTCTCTGATTTGGCTTCTTCTGTTTCCTTTTCCCCAAGGCCTCTCAGCAGCTCGAACAACGGCTGTGCATTACCCAGTGGCCAATCTATGTTTGCCTTGGCCAAGCTCAGCAGATCCACCATCACTCGTCCGTTGACATTCACCCGATGTAACTGAAAGCATTCATTGGAATTTCTTTCGTAGTAGCCCAGGGAGCCATGAAAATGTATGAACAGGAAAGGCTCCTTTACTGCATAATTGTAAAAGAGTTGTACACGTTGCTCTAGGTGGTTCTCCATGTTTTTCCTTTGTTGGCTTGGAAAGAAAGACCATGGATAGACATGCAAAGATGTGAACGGCACCTTACCAATCTTGTAGGTCATGGTGCGGTAGCGATAGCTTTCGCCGTCGAAGTCCATGAACCCATTTTCATATGGTGTCCAACTTCTGGTCATACTTTCCCTTCTCACTTATCACAGCATGGCATGCCTGACCAGAGATGTTGCGGAGACGGCAAACTTCAACGCTTGGAGCAAGGAAGGCCCAAAGCATGTTGTATGAGACACGACCCTCCCGCTTTACCCATTCAAATTTGGCAGATACATCTTTGAAATATTCGTCAAGACACTGCAGCAGGTGGTGAAGGTGTAGGCGAGAGAAGGTTTGCTCCTCCTCACCATCACTAACACCATTGGCAACACCACTTCCATCATGCTCAGCATTACCATCACCGTCAGTAGCCGCATTGCCCCAAAATCGAGAAAAATAGTGCAAAAATAACCTATTTTCTAACTTTCGGTTTGGCAATAAAAATTTCTGGTTGAGGGCAAGGGGAAAGGGCAAAATTCCGCCCCAAAGAAAAATAGTGCAAAACATCGAAAAGTAACTAGTTTTTAATAAACTTTTGGCGAAGCAATAAAAAATGCCAGTTGGGGGCAAGGGGAAAAGGCAAAATTCCACCATGTTTTCCCTCTCTTGGCTTGGAAGGAAAGACCATGGACAGACATGCAAAGATGTGAACGGCACCTCACCAATCTTGTAGGTCATGGTGCAGTGTTGGTAGCTTTCACCATCGAAGTCCATGATCTTGAGCTTGATCTTTAACCCATTTTCATATGATGACCAGATTTTATGGTCATACTTTCCCTTCTCACTTATCACAGCATGGCATGCCTGACCTGAGATGTTGCAGAGACGACAAACCTCAACGCCCGGAGCAAAGAATGCCCAAAGCATGTTGTATGAGACACGGCCCTCCTACTTTACCCATTCGAATTTGGCAGATACATCTGTGAAATGTTCGTCAAGAAATCATAGCAGGTGGTGAAGGTGTAGGCAATAAAAGGTTTGCTCGTCCTCACCATCACTAACACCATTGGCAACACCACTTCCATCATCCTCAGCATTACCATTACCATCAGTAGCCGCATTGGGCCAAAATCGAGTTCAAAAACTACCTATTTTCTAAACTTTCGGCTTGGCAATAAAAATGCCGATTGAGGGCAAGGGGAAAAGGTGAAATTCTGCCCCAAAACAGAGAAAAATTGTGCAAAACCTGAAAAATAACCAGTTTTTTTATAAACTTTCAATAAGAAATGCCGGTAAAGGGCAAGGGGAAAAGACGAAATTCTGCCCCAAAATAGAGAGAACAGTGCAAAACCTAGAAAAATAACCAGTTTTTTATAAACTTTCAATTAAAAATGTTAGTTGAGGGCAAGGGCAGAAGGAAAAATTCCGCCCCAAAACAGAGAAAAATAGCGCAAAACCTGGAAAAATAACCATTTTTCTATAAACTTTCGGCGTGGCAATAAAAAACGCCAGTTGGGGGCAAGGGGAAAAGGCCCAAAAATCGAGAAAATTTGTGCGAGCTTGGCAATAAGTATTTCTCTTCTTCTGTTTCCTTTTCCCCAAGGCCTCTCAACAACTCAAACGACGGCTGTGCATTACCCATCTGTGTTTGCCTTGGCCAAGCTGAGCAGATCCACCATCACTCGTCCGTCGACATTTACCCGATGTAACTGAAAGCATTCGTTGGAATTTCTTTCGTAGTACCCCAGGAGCCATGAAAATGCATGAACAGGAAAGGCTCCTTTACTACATAATTGTAAAAGAGTTGTACACACTACTCTAGGTGGTTCGCCATGTTTTTCCTCTCTTGGCTTGAACAGAAAGACCATGGATAGACATGCAAAGATGTGAACGGCACCTCACCAATCTTGTAGGTCATGGTGCGGTGGCAGTAGTTTTCGTCGTCGAAGTCCATGACCTTGAGCTTGATCTTAAACCCATTTTCATATGGTGCCCAACTTTCATGGTCATACTTTCCCTTCTCACTTATCACAGCATGGCATGTCTGACCAGAGACGTTGCGGAGACGGCAAACTTCAACGCTCAGAGCAAGGAAGGCCCAAAGCACGTTGTATGAGACACGACCCTCCCGCTTTACCCATTCGAATTTGGCAGATACATCTTTGAAATATTCGTCAAGAAACTATAGCAGGTGGTGAAGGTATAGGCAAGAGAAGGTTTGCTCCTCACCATCACGAACACCATTACTTCCATCATGCTCAGCATTACCATCACCGTCAACAACCGCATTGCCCCAAAATCGAGAAAAATAGTGCAAAAATAACCTATTTTCTAAACTTTTGGCTTGGTAATAAAAAAATATGGTTGAGGGCAAGGGGAAAAGGCAAAATTCTGCCTTAAAACAGAGAAAAATAGTGCAAAAACTGGAGAAATAACCAGTTTTTTATAAACTTTTGGCGGAGCAAAAAAAAAACACCTATTGGGGGCAAGGGGAAAAGGCAAAATTCCACCATGTTTTCCCTCTCTTGGCTTGGAAGGAAAGACCATGGACAGACATGCAAAGATGTGAACGGCACCTCACCAATCTTGTAGGTCATGGTGCAGTGGTGGTAGCTTTTGCCATCGAAGTCCACGATCTTGAGCTTGATCTTAAACCCATTTTCATATGGTGCCCATATTTTATGGTCATACTTTCCCTTCTCACTTTTACAGCATGGCAAGCTTGACCAGAGATGTTGCAGAGACGACAAACCTCAACGCCCGGAGCAAGGAATGCCCAAAGCATGTTGTATGAGACACGGCCCTCCCGCTTTACCCATTCAAATTTGGCAGATACATCTTTGAAATGTTCGTCAAGAAATTGTAGCAGGTGGTGAAGGTGTAGGCGAGAGAAGGTTTGCTCGTCCTCACCATCACTAACACTATTTACAACACCACTTCCATCATCCTCAGCATTACCATTACCATCAGCAGCCGCATTGGGTCAAAATCGAGAAAAATAGTGCAAAAACTACCTATTTTCTAAACTTTCTGCTTGGCAATAAAAAAATGCCAATTGAGGGCAAGGGAAAAAGGAAAAATTCCACCCCAAAACAGAGAAAAATAGTGCAAAACCTGGAAAATAACCAGTTTTTTATAAACTTTCAATAAAAAATGTCGGTAGAGGGCAAGGGGAAAAGACAAAATTCCGCCCCAAAACAGAGAAAAACAGAGCAAAACCTGGAAAAATAACCAGTTTCCTATAAACTTTCAATAAAAAATGTTAGTTGAGGGCAAGTGGGAAAGGAAAAATTCCTCCCCAAAACAGAGAAAAATAGTGCAAAACCTGGAAAAATAGCCAGTTTTCTATAAACTTCCAGCCTGGCAATCAAAAACGCCAGTTGGGGGCAAGGGGAAAAGGCAAAATTCCACCCCAACATCAAGAAACACGGCATAGTCTGCTATGCTCAAGTTGTATGGGTGTGACATCATTGTCAAAGTAGATGGGTTCACTTGGCAGGGACGAGCAATCCTTGGAGAAGCCTCTTTAGTCAGGTAGGGACTCTCAGGGTGAAAGCATGAATAGGTGGAAAGCTATATATGTGATATAATTAAATAGCATAGCATGACATTGGGGGTGTGGTCACTGGAGCGCCATATTTCAGACGTCCAAATTTATATTCTAAAAAATGTTATACTTAAAAATTCAGCCTTCACACACCCACTTTCTTTCATGAGTATTTGGCAGTTTCAAACACCGTGTCCCCCCCCCTCTCTCTCTCTCTCTCTCGCGTGCGTCCTCAAGGTCTACTGTGCTTAGAGCTTCTACTGTGCAAGCTTGGCTGCTTCAAGGACGATTGCAGTAACCGCCCTCTTCTCTTCGAGGTATGTCTCTCCCATTGAACATGTACACTCTCTACTGCTTGAGCATGCGCGCCCCACCTGGGATCATTTAGCTACATTAAGTTGCATTTGGAGCTGCATGAGTGCCACACCTTGCTCATTTGCAACAAGAGGCGAGCAAAACCTAATGCTGCTGCTGCTGCTGTTGGCGGCTGCATGAGAGGACATAGACTCCCGAGGTAATTTGCTAGTCCACAAGTTGCATGCAACCTTGGGGCAAATCCCATAGCACATCACCTTGAATGCCCTGCTTACAAGAGCAGGCCCATGAAGTTCTTGTTTCTTTTTAGCAGGGATGATAAGTGAGGGCACACCACGTCTCATGAGTTCATGGATGATGTGCAGGTATATCACTTGAGACAGCATCATGACACCTTCCTCAAAGCATCCGATTCAAGCAAGCAGCAGTCTAGTTAGGAACATCGAACCACCTCTGCAAACGAAGTTTTGTCGTCTTGCCGAGGAATTTCATATGGAGCGTGGATTTCCATTGGAGGGAGTTGATCCACGTAGCTTGACAGGAAACAATGACATCTCTGAGGAGGACTGTGAAGCTGTCTTTATATACCCAAAGCCTGTTCCGAGTAGCCAGAAGAAAGTGAAGGCATACCATGCTCGGACGGAGTTCTTACAAAAGCTTGTGTAGAGACACTGGGATGTATACCAGGAGGGTCCCTTCAATTTGCAAAGGCCTTTGCATTGGAAAACTGCAGTGAATCTGGCAAACATCAAATTTCTTGGGCTATCTTTGCAGAGAGGGCAATGAGAGCCTCAAAAGAAAGACACAACTTGCAAAACAAGATCAAGAGGTGGGAAGAGCAGATGAGTGGTAGAGGGAGAGGTTTTAAAACCACTGCTGCCTCTACCAGATCATCATTGAAAACAGAAGGTACGTCTATACCATTGTCAAGCGTGCCTACAGGAGGATGCCTGGTACAACTGGTAGAGGAGGATAGCAGGGCACTTGCAGAAATGAAGAATATTGCAGAGGGCAAATTGCAAGACTATAAGTCAAGACTAGAGGGTGCAAAGAAGCAGGTAGAGGATCAAGTCAGAGAATTGCATAGGGTTGAGGGTGCTCAAAGCTCAAACACTTTGGCCATAAAGTTGCAAACGGAGATTGATTGTGTGCAAGACCCTGTATCTCGACAACGCCTGATTGATTTGATTGGACAGTTCTCGAGTACTACTAGAGAGAACGTTGCTGAAGTAGAAGCCAATGTGGCTAAAGCAAAAGTGCATACCCTCCTACATGTGCTTCACTTTGTTTTGGAGTATGTGGTTCACTTCCATGTGGTTATGTGGTTAGAGTGCTTTGGATTGTATAGTTATGTACTATATGAACATATTCTATTTCTGCTATGTGCTATATGGTCACAACATAGCCATCATCTTCATGGAGTGGGTGGTTATATGCTATGTGCCATGTGTGGTTATGTGCTATGTGCTTTATAGTTCAATCTAGGTGCAACATGTTCACAATAGTACCCTCATCTATTTGGAATGTGTGTGATTCTATGCTATGTGCTCTGTGTGGTTATGTGCTATGTGATACATAGCACAATGGACATGTGTAGTGTGTGCTATATAGCATAACCTGTATGCTATATGCTCACAGTATAGCCCTGAAGTGTGTGTTAAATATTGATATGTGCTACATAGCACAATCTTTTTATGTGCTATGTGCTAAATAGCACATTTTGTGTGTTATATGTTCACAATATAGCCCTGGAGTGTGTGGAATAGTGAATTGTGCTATATAGCACAATCTCTATTTTTGCTATGTGCTAGCACCATCTCTAATTGTGCTATGTGCTACATAGCACAATATTTGTGCTAAATGCTATGTGCTATGTCTCATATAGCCCACTGCATATCATATACCCAACAAGCTTGTGCTATATAGCATATAGAGAAAATGTTTGGGCTATATCTGGTATTTTAAAAAGTCTCTCTGCTATGATCTACAGTGCATACTCTATGTAGCACTTATAGCACATTATACTTGGACTATGCTATGTGCTATATAGCACATGAGTGCATATCATATACCACATCAAGCTTGTGTTTATAGCATATAGAGTAAGTTCTTGTCTTATGTGGTATTGCAAATAAGGGATAAGATTCACACTGCATATTCTTTTCATCAATCTGCTTTTGTTGGGTTATTGAAACTTAAATTAGATGTGTTGTCTTCTTTGTTTCACAGGCACTACTTGCAGAAGTAGAGACCAACTTAGCACAGAAATCAGAGCACTTTAAATTTTGTGTTACCATGGAGAGGACTTCACATAATGTGGGGGCCAGTTTGATAAAGCCTTTTCCTCTTGTGGATTTTGAGAAGAGCATTAGCGAGGTGTCACTTAATGGGTTCTACCATTGTGTTAGGATGTGGATTCCCCTTCGATGCCAGAAGCTGGATGTATTCTCCCTGCCTTGCACCCATGTGGACTATCGCGCTATGTGACTATGGCTATTGTGTTGCACTAGATTGCAACATGTCTATTCCCCCTAGAGCTAAGCATATGATTGGTCTGAAGGTGAAGAGTGAGATGAAAGAATCAAGTGCAGGTAGTCACTATGTCAATTATTTACTAGTACTATTGCAGGCCCACTTTCCATTGGGAGTTTAAACTCTTGCATTTAATGAAATCATTTGCAGGTATAGACATCGCAGCAGAGACCTGTATACAAGAATCATTGACAAAAACAGAGAGAGTCTCTACGCAGGCCACTAGTAGGTACCAAAATCAGTATTTATGTGTGTATTTTGGGATACTCCAAGTGAGACTTTGTAAATAGCTTGCTTTATAGAACAATCATTGCATGCTTAATCCAACAAGACGATGCATTCCACAAGGAAGAATGGCGTGATTACCCCAGGGATGCAGTCAACCCTTGAAGTTGAGTCTACCCCAGGGATGCAGCCAGCCCTTGAAGCGGAGTCTGCCGTAGGGGATGCAGTACGTGGAGTAGTTGAAGACATTTTGATGGAAAAGTCTTCTGCAGTCAACTCACTTAGGCAACAACTAACTCCAAGAAGACTGTTGCGTTCTCCGTTGAGTGCCAAAGCATCACCAAGTGTGGACACTAGAGATGACGCATCAGATGAGGCAGTTGCAAATGCGGTGAAAGCAACACCCCCTCCAGCTGGGAAGAAGCCAACACCAAAGCGCAAGAAATCGACTCCCAAGAACTTAGGTGGAAGTCCCACAATGGATATACCTCTTGATTCATTTAGGAAGAGGAAGAAACCAAATGCAAAGCAATGAGTGGTTTTGCTGTAATTTCATGCAGTTAGAAGATGTCTTTTGAAGGCATGTGCATTCCATTGCACCCCTATTGTATCCATGCTCATTGATGAATGAAGTGTTGGAATTTGTTAGTGACATGTCTCTTAATTCTTTGCATCGAGTGGAAACTATTTAATTTATTTTCTGTACATGTTTAGTAATATGTTTCTACTTTCTCTTGTCGTAGATAATCAAGAAGCTGAAAAAAGAGGAACTTGCATGAGACGCACTCGCTCTTCAGGGTTTCTAGATGAGGGGTCTGTAGGTTCACTGGCTCGGTCTTATCCTGTGAAGAATCCAAGAAGGGGTGCTATAGCTTCCAAGGGGGTTACAGGCAAAAAAAAAGTGTCTTTTGATACAGTTGAGGGGTCTGTAGGTTCACTAGCTCAGTCTTATCCTGTCAAGAATCCAAGAGGGGGTGCTACAGCTTCCAGGGGGGTTACAGGCACAAAAAAAGAGTCTTTGATACAGTTGATCCTTGCACACCTACTAGTACTGCTGAATTTGTTCCAAATGTGCCTAATGCAGTTGATGTGCAGGTTGTGCATGATGATGTGCATACAGATGTTGACCGTGCTAAACTTGAAAGGGTACATTACCCACCCCAACCATAGTTGAATCTGGCACAGATGCCATTGATGATGCTATGGTAGTTGATGCTTACACAGATGCCATTGCTGATGCTACGCTAGTTGATGCCTGCACAAATGACATTGTGGATGCTATGAAAGTTGATGCTCGCACAGATTCTGCTGTTGATGGAAATGTTAATGATGGTGGAACAGAAAGTATTGTTCATGCTGTCATAGATGCCCTTCTTGATGCAGTTGTGGCTATGGGTACAGATGCCACTGTTGAATCTCGCACAGATGCCATTGATGATGCTACCACAGTTGATGCTTGCACAGATGCCATTGCTGATGCTACGGTAGTTGATGCCTGCACAAATGACATTGTGGATGCTATGGAAGTTGATGCTAGCACAGATGCTGCTGCTGATGGCAATGTTAATGATGGTGGAACAGAAAGTATTGTTCATGCTGTCATAGATGCCCTTCTTGATGCAGTTGTGGTTATGGGTATAGATGCCACTGTTGAGGATACCAGAGGCATGGGTGAGGAGGTCCTCATTGAGAGAGAAGCTGGAACACGTGAGGCACTGGGTGCAAGTGATGTCACAGCCCAAGCCGAGGTGGTCTGTCCAAGGATGCAGCTAATGACATTGTTGATGCAGAGGAGGCAAAGGGTACAGATGCCGTTGTTGAAGATATCGGAGGCTTGGGTGAGGAGGATCACACTAAGAGAGTACCTGAAATAGGCTCAGTAGTGGGTAACGGTGATGTCGCGGCTTCCACCGAAACAGCTGAGGCAGGTGACAGAGCAGTTCAATCGGGAGAGGCAATGGGAGAAGTTGTCGTGGCTGCTACAGACATGAAAGAGGCAAATACACATAATACAACTAAGGCATGTATAGAGCAAAACAATGAGGCAGGAAAGGCACAGAGGTGCCCACTGACAGAGCAGCTCAATCGAGAGAGGAAATGGGAGAACATTTCATGGCTGCTGTGGACACGAAAGAGGCAGTTACACATGATACAACTGAGTCTTGTACAGATCCCACTGTTGAGAATACCAAAGGTAAAAGTCCAGAGGTCCCTCTGGGTCGAGCGGCTGCTACAGATTCAAATGAGGCAAGTACAAAGAATGTTGATAAAGAGGCCAAAAATGGACATGAATATGAGAGGCAAGAGAGGCCAGAGTGTCTTGTTGTAATGCCAGTACAGATTGTTGCACTGCCTCCTGTGTCTTGTGAGGACAAGAAGAGAAGGGACAATTTATGCATCACACTGGATATGAATGGGCTTCTCATAAGGAGGTATAAGGTCTCCTTCTACAAAGGAATAGCAAGAAGCAGTACTCCTGATTGGGCAAGATCAAGGTATCATGTAGTCACTGAGCCAAATGCTACAGGAAAGATGCAATTTGAATATGTGGTCAGGTCCAATGCATCAATCTTTTTGCATGCACTGCTGCAAAGAGCACAAGTTGCACTATGGAGGTGCATGACCCAAGATAATCCAGCACGTGCTTTGAGTGCATGCTTTCCTAGGCTGAACAAACAACTTTTCCTCGATATTATCGGTCAAGAGGGGTGTAGAGAGACGAGCTTCAAGCTAAATGAAGTTCCTGGGATCCCTCCATCTAGAGATAACGCAAAGCCCATATTTTTCAAGTGTTTGAAAGACTTTTGGAAGCACTATCCTAAGTTCAACTCTGATAATACACTGGTGGTGGATGACACACTCTACAAGTGTCTGCTCAACCCTCCCGGGACTTGGGTCTGTCCTGCTTCATTTGAACCAGCAGAGATTTTTCAGTCCCCAATTTACCTGGTTAGCACATTGTTCCCTTGGTTAGTCAAGTGGACAGTCTCACCCAACCCTAATGCTTATGCAAGGATGAACCAGTTTGAAAATCCTTCGGACATAGTGTCTGCTCGTGTCATCAGCCACTATAGAAGTCAACGAGAAGTATGTAGGGAAGGTTGATTGTGATTATGGAATCATGTATACAGCATTTTGCGCACTGAATGTACTTGCGATTACTATACAAAAAACTGACCTGTTAAAAGTTCTCTAAACTTAATGATTGAATGATGTAATTTTATTTTGGTGATATGATGTAATTTTATTTTGGTGATACGATGTTGTCATACTCTGATAGAGTCCTGCTACATGGCACACATAATAGCATAGATAGGACCATCGGGCTATTATTACACATAGTTATGCTATATAGAACTCATACTGCAAGAAATACTATGACATAATAGCATAGATAGGGAGATTGGCCTCTTATTACACACACTTACGCTATACGACACACATAGTGCTCTCAATATGTAATATAGCTCTTTCACATACCACACATCATATCATAGACAGGAACATTGTGCTATGTGATACACACACTTTTATTGTATAGCACACATGTTGCTATCTTACTACAATAGAGTCCTTTTACATGGCACACTTATAGCATAGACAGGGACATTGGGCTATTATTACACACACTTGTGCAATATAGCACACATAATAGCCTAGGTAGAGACAATGGACTATCTTGACACATTACTTGGCTACATATCAAATATAGTAGCATGTACACAACTCCATAACACCCAATGGGTAGCTATTCATAAGAGTGAGATGTTTAACTTGAGAGTTATTCATTGAGACATGTTTACCTGAGATTCATCAAGAAAGTGAATGGGATGCTCTTGATAATGTTTTCTTCCCAATCGTTTCCGACAAATATCTTGGCTAACTTTTTTCAAGGTGCAACATGTTCACAATAGTAACCTCATTATCTGAAATGTGTGTAATTCTATGCTATGTGCTCTATGTGCTATGTGATACATAGCACAATGGACATGTGTAAGGAGGTATTGAATGGTGAAGGCTATATAGAACATAATATAAGCATGTTAAATAGGTATCATGCTGCTTCATAGGGCATGGCACTGTAAATGGTTTCATGTAGTTCCGGAGATAAATAATATGTCTTTGAGGTAGCATCTACCAAAGGCATGTCAAACTTGATTGCCCGAACAAGGTGAGAGTACAGGTTAGTAACTCCCCTATCATCAAGTAGAGTGTAGTGATTTGGGTCCCCCTCTTGCTGTTGATAATAACACCCTGTGACAACATAAGTGTTTTTATCACATTTGTTTTTCCACTTATCTCTTAAGATACAATCTGTCATCCATTTTCTCTTTGTACATCTCAAAAGAAAGAACTCTACACCTTCTGCATTGCCAGCGTCTGCATTGACTGCAAAGTTATCACCTTCAATGAGATACTCACTCAGCATATCTTGGGATCCCTCAAACATTGCAGCTTCATCTTCTGGTACCTCAGAGAGTGGTTTCAATGCCTTATGTGTCCACTTGCTTGCATATGATTTGCTGGAACAAGTCCTCCAATGGCCCTTCATGCAAGCATCACAAAAACAAGAAAGCCGCGTGGTCCTTAATTGAGTAGGATCATGACGACAAAAGCCTGAAATGCAATGGAGTGATCAATATCCTGGTACTCTCTCACAACCCCATAGATTAGACCTATCCACTTCTGTCTCTTTTACTAGCCAAAATTTTCTGTTTATAGTAGGACCTGCTTTAGTGGATTGTGCATAAGAGCTACATGCAGCATTGGACATTGTTCTCGTCAAAAATGCAACCACGTCTGCAGCTTGCCTAAGAACAACTCCATTACTCTTGAGTTGTTGATGTGTAAGGGCTCTCTTTATCACAGTGCCAGCGCCATCATGCTCCCCCTTGCCATGGCCAGAGCCAAAAAAATTCCATGTCATCTCTGTACCTGTTAGTTGGTAATATCTAGCAACAAAGTAAAATGGCCTTGCAGCCTTGAATTGCGAGGCTGCACCATCTGACCACACCCAGTGCTTCTTGAAATTTAGCCCCTGGTCTTTAGCCACTAATCACAAAGAAGAAAACAATGCTGGACAAAGAGCGTATCATGTTGCCTATCATCGGAGATGTAGAAATGCATATGCTTGATAATACTATCATCTTCATTGTCACGCATGTACGTTATGTGAACAAGGATGGTGCATTGATCTGTATGCCAATGCATGGATTGTACTTCATTTTGCTCTTTGAACGAGTAATTTTCAGCGAAGTCTACTACAAATGTAATGGTATCTGAAGGAAACACCTTCGAACATTCTCTGTATTGATGTGTCTGCCATCTGTAAGTGAAATTGTGCTCGATGAAGATTCTGATGTCGTCTTTTATCCTCCCTGTCAGCTCACTTAAAGCCACCTGTTTGAGTGACAACATCTTTCTCTTACTTAGACAATGCTTAGTTTGAACTTTAATGTCCTCGAAGACTTGCAGTGGAACTGTCTTTGTCATCTATGCACATTCTCGTGGACAAAGGCTGAGCTTTTCCACACCACAGTTTTTGCATTGGCCCATCAAGCAGGTGTGTTTATGGAACATATCCCTCTCAGCCTTTGTACGTACGCATGATTCCCACAACTTCGTGATCCCTGAAAACGAGTGCACAACAGCAAGACATTCTGTATTCACCCCATCTGATTTGCAAACATTGCATTTACATGTACATGACCTCCCATGAAAACCAAAAGCAGATGAGCGCATAACATTAAACGCATCTTTGAGATACATCAATCGTATATGATAAACACAACAGCAAGTATTTCGATCTTTCAATTTTCGCACGAACCAAGGCTTCAGCTTCTCAAAGGACCTTTGCGCAATTGTCACATGTGGGTGGCTATCTTTAAACTTCAAGAAATACTCTGTCTTCTTGAAAAAAAAATGCATTAGAATTACATTTTGCTATATAGCACACATAATAGCATAGCTACAGATGCATTGGTATAAATACATATAGCTATGCTACATAGCACAGATAATAGCATAGATAGATAACTCAGCTTTCATTACATGCTCAATTTTGCTATATAACACATAATAGCATAGATAGGGATTTTTAGCTGTTATTACACACACATCACACACGTCTGCTATATAGCACACATAGTGCTCTCATATTATAACACAGTTCTTCTACATAACACACAAAAGAGCATAGACAGGGATATTGTGCTATTATTACACATATCACACTCTGCATAGCACACATAATAGCATAGACATGGATACCGTGCTACTATTACACTAACATCTGCTATGTAGCACACATAGTGCTCTCATAATATTATATAATCTCATAGCACACATAATACCATAGATAAGTATATTGTGCTATTATACACACATGTCTGCTATATAGCAGACATGATGTTTTCATACTCTGATAGAGTCCTGCTACATGGCACACATAATAGCATAGACAGGACCATCGGGCTATTATTACACATAGTTATTCTATATAGAACTCATACTGCAAGAAATACTATGACATAATAGCATAGATAGGGACATTGGCCTCTTATTACACACACTAACGCTTTATGGCACACATAGTGCTCTCAATATGTAATATAGCTCTTTCACATACCACACATCATATCATAGACAAGAACATTGTGCTATTCTTACACACACTTTTACTGTATAGCACACATATTGCTATCTTACTACAATAGAGTCCTTTTACATGGCACACTTATAGCATAGACAGGGACATTGGGCTACACTTGTGCAATATAGCACACATAGTAGCCTAGGTAGAGACAATGGACTATCTTGACGCATTACTTGGCTACATATCACATATAGTAGCATGTACACAACTCCATAACACCCAATGGGTAGCTATTCATAAGAGTGAGATGTTTCACTTGAGAGTTATTCATTGTAAGAATGAGACATGTTTACCTGAGATTCATCAAGTAAGTGTATGGGATGCTCTTGATAATGTTTTCTTCCCAATCGTTTCCGACAAATATCTTTCTTGTTTGGAGACACCCTACTGTGCTCTATCCAAAATGTAATAATTGTCTGCTTCAATTCCTCCGATAAGGACCCAACATTTCCAGACTTCCTTTTGCATAAGTCGAACCTCAGCGTACTTGACATAGCATCGTTGTCAAGTCTACCCAAAGCTGAATATAAATTCCTTGGATGAACATTTAATAGCTTTGCCACTTTATGTAGAGTAACACCTCTACCTTGGCTCCCATTATCATGCAGTAATCCATTCACCAGCATGCTGAATGTGCTTCGTTTTAAAAACATCTCGTCAACTGATTTTGAAATCTTTAATTCCTGTAAGAAGACCTTGAGTGCAGAACTAAGGCCATTTGCAGGAAGATACAAATCTTCACAGAATGGCAAGATTCTATCATCATTGAAAACACCTTGAAGGATTGCATTCTTATCTTCTTTCCCGTAACTATGCAACTGTCTCACAATGTGCTGAACAATATTCTGAATAGTATGTTGCTTCTTGTCTTCCTTTGTGTGTACATCGACGTCCTCCCTATGACAATCTTCCGCTCCAATGTTGACGCTTGGTTGTACTTGCTTTCTTGCACGACATCGCTTTTTGTACTCATGTTTAGCATGTGCTTCATACTTCCTCACTGCAATAATTTCATCCTCATCTAGACGAGCCTTTCTCTTGGAGTGCACTTGCGTATGAACTATATCTATTCCATGTGCCTCATCATAAAATCCTTCGTCCACCATCCTAGAACAGTCTACAGTAGTTTGAAATGAATGAAGTCGTACAAAACTTCATGATTGTAATAGTGCACTGAAATCCATTTGTGTTGCATTGTTGAGTTCAAGAAGCTCCATTGCTGCTTGTGAGGAGGTATGATCTGGAACCAAAGCGAGAGAAAAAGAGTCTCCATCATCCATATTCTGAAC
This sequence comes from Adiantum capillus-veneris, assembly GCF_014529385.1. Lineage (NCBI taxonomy): Eukaryota > Viridiplantae > Streptophyta > Polypodiopsida > Polypodiales > Pteridaceae > Adiantum > Adiantum capillus-veneris. Next base: position 122,670,667 of record NC_140938.1, on the reverse strand, counting down.
AGGAGAGTAGGAGAGAGAGAGAGAGAGAGAGAGAGAGAGATGGAGATGGGCATTAGAGGCCATCTGAGAGAGAGAGAGAGAGAGAGAGAGAGAGAGAGAGAGAGAGGGAGGGAGAGGTCCACGCGTGCTAACCGCTCCATGTCTTTCAATCCGAGTAGTGAAGTCGTGAAGTCATTTATCTTACCTATATTCTTTTACCAATATTCTTTAGAGAGAGAGAGAGAGAGGTCCACGCGTGCTAACCGCTCCATGTCTTTCAATCTGAGTAGTGGAGTCGTGAAGTCATTTATCTTACCTATATTCTTTTACCAATATTTTTTTTAAAAAAATTGACTTAAAAGCCCAACTATGGTGCCATCCATAGCATCATACTTGGTGTCCATGGACACCAAGTATTTAGACACCATTCTATGATTTCACCCTATAAAATCTTCAATTAAAGAGGCTCGGGGACATTAGGAATAACAAGGAAGTCTTGAGAGGCATGTGGTACTTGTTTGATAGCAAGGTAGGGATAGTTATACAAGGTAATTATATTCTTGGCAAGTTTTGCTCATCCTCCACCTTGAAAACCGAAGCACCTTCAAGGTACTCTTGTGGTAGCCACTCACTATCTATGCATTTACTATTGTGGCATTGAGGGTACTACAATGTTGATGGAATAAGGGGATGTGACTGCTTGGTATTGCAACGGAGGGATTTTAATGTTCCTTATGAACCAAGAATAGAGTGTTTTCCATCTCTGCACATGGTTGTTTGCATCTCTCCCCTCTAAACAAGTTGACTCTCTAGTAAACATCAAATTTTGTGAGCACAAAGGGATAAAATATAAAATGATATCATTCTAATAATCTACTCACAATTATACAAAGAAGAAAGTAGAAGGATAAGCTTGGACAACTCTCCATACATAATGAGTCCTTGCACTGTAAGCCTCAATCGCATGCTATGCAACTCTTCATGGTGCACCAAAGCCACAAACAAAATATCACACCCTTATGTTATGAGGGACTTCGCTTAATTTTGTTGATAGAGGTGTGAAGCCCTAGGTGTTCAAAGCCATAAAGAGGTTTTTTGTCTTTAGCATGATAAAGTTAAAGATGGGGATGCTATCAAGCTCTAAATGTAAGCTACAGGACGGTTTCATTATCATTCTATCCTTATGTTGGAGGGGAACCCTTGTAACGTGCACTCACTTACAATTTCAATTTTTTAGTGTATATTTTTTAACTCCGAGCCAAAAATTGAGGGAAAAGAGGTCAACGTGCCTCCCACCATCCCTTTTTTCTAGCGACCTCCCTTACCTTCTCACTAGGTAAGAGGCCATTGAGAGGTGTAAGGCTACCTTGTCCCCCTACTTTTTGGAGGGTATAGACCTAGAGTGTGTCCACCACCTTCTTCCTGTTGGGAGGCCTCTAATTAATCTTAATTCCAAAGGGCCCCTAGAGGGTTCATATTTTTCCTAATGAGAGAGTCAGACAAGTGACTTGCCTCTGGTCAGAACTGGTTCAAAAAGGACAAGAGAACAGTCAAAGGTAGACACATTAGAGCCAAAGACAAGCAAAATAAAAAAATGAAAAAGTTACTGGCACGATTCAAGGCTAAATAGAAGCTAGCAATAGGGTCGACTGCTCTAAAGAAGGCATACTTTGGAGTTGATCAGACCAAGGAGACTTCAACTCGCAAAGCTATTGGACTGTCTCGTACAACTCCATAACTACGAGGAATAAAGGAAAGAAACAAGCTCTAGTAGTTGGCACCTCTGTTTTGCATCCAGTATTGGACCTCCTTCAATGGATTCAGAAGAAGACTGAGCAAGAGAAAGATGAACAAATCATTACCATTCAAGAGAAGAAGCTAGATCAGCTGAGTGCCGACCAAAACTTAGTATCGCAGGATACTCAATGAAAAAGGAGCTACTCGAAGCACTCTTCAGGCTGTTCACAAAACCCTCAAGCAATCTATCATGGATAAATAAATTTATCAGCCCTTGGTGGATATCGCTGATTTAGAAGGTAATCTTACATTAAATCTGGAAGACTTGCAAAACTCCAGTCCATCACAAGTTGGCTAGAGCTATACTTACCAAGGGAAGGTACACTTTGTATGATGTTGACACCAAATCTTGGATTGCTCTAACGCTATATGAAATCGAAATGTTGATTGATCACAGGGAGCAACTGAAGAGGAACCCATTTATCGGCTTATGTAGAATCATAATGTTCGCGCTAGTGCTAAAGGTATGGGTCAGCCTCTCGCAATTCAGGCTCCACCTCAAGCAATTCCAAAGGCCACAAAGAAGAAAGCTCCAAACAAGAGGAAACGATGACACCCCAGCGAGTGTACGAAGACCCAAGAACCAGTGTTTCAGAGAGGTCTACGATCTAATGTAGAAGAGCAAGCTAGAGGAAAAGTGGATGGATTCAGACCACTTCCCCGAGGATATCAGTCATTTTAAGAAGCAAGAATAGCGAGATTTGGATCTGATGGATGCTTGGAATTTGGAATACTCCGAAATTCAAAGAAAAGGAGGAAGGAGATTTAGATAGTGGGAACGGACTCTAGTGAGGTTCCAACATAGTCGGTAGAAACTTGTAGTTATCGGATATAGTTACCACAGTAATTGTACAACACAGTTAGTCAAAGGCCAAGTTGGGTACTGATAAATAAGATCCATTACTATATTTTGCGGGCTAATCGTTAAGGAGAGTAGTTCTACTATTTGTACTCATTTGGTAATTGCTCTGAGCACCATTTGGCTCTTGTGGCAGTTATATACATTCTTATATCCAAGTTCCAATTCCATTCTCTTGTCTTCTATTTCTAGTTCAATCTTTGTCTAGTCGTATGTCATACGAAGTTTGGCTGGCTGATCTGATATGATGTAACTCCCTTTAACTATCCAACTTGAAATAGTTGTCGAAAGTGACCAGCTCATTCCATGCAACCATAGTCGTTCTCTATGCATGTGCACTGCATTGTCCGAACTTCAAGTCCTCGTGTCACAACAAAGTTTTGACGGTTAATGATTCTTTTTCAATTTAAAATTATCTCAAACTTAGTTCCCTTTCCTCTAGCCAAGAGTTCCCCGTAAGGCTTGACCACAAAGGCCAAAGCCCTTGAACCCCTTGACTTCTTCCACTTTGCAACATCAATCCCAAAGAGCCTTTTCCATTAAGCCCTTTGCCAAGAGCCGTTTTCTCACGAGCTAAGGAGTACAACGTGCTGGCAGGGGTTAGTGGTGGTGTGGGTGGAGATGAGCAATTTCCTCGGACACAAGTCATTCAAGGTTTAGAAGTAAATTGCTCATACCCAAGTGGACTTTCACGAGTTTGATCAAAGCTCGACTTGAAGCCTACTTTTTCTTGAAAAGGACTTCGTCCCAATGAATGAACTAAGTGATGATGTAAAACAGTAAATGGCCAGCTTGTGAACCATGGGCTAATGAGAACTAGCCGTGATGGATCAGTGGACCATAAGAAGCATAAATGGATCACTACAGTCGAATACCACGAGTAGACACATCTGACAACAAATTCCACATGGCCTCTTAATGTGTGCAGCTCCCTCAATCTGCAAGCAAACGATGTTTACAATTATATCTTTCAATCAATTGCAAGTAATTCTACCTTGGCCTCTAGTTTAATTGCTAAAGAATGACAATGGCTTTGGCCATCGGACGCCTGCAGGCAGCTGTTGTTACTCCCTTCAAATGCAAATGATTACTTGCTTCAAATCACTTATGCAATACTACTATAGAGTTATGCTCTCACAACAATGGTCATTACCTAGCAATCTCGGCCCTTCGTTTAGCCTGTTCTGCAATCTCCGCAAGCTCATCATGATAGCTGCCCTTGTCCGCCAATATGGTAGGCGATGGCTCAGCAGGTTGCAAACCATGCATAGTCCTTTGTGCATGTGCCCATTGAGCCTCCCTTACTTCCTTGCCAAAATCTTTCTTCTTGGTAAATGCAACCTGTAAAGGAGGATTGTAAGCCTAACAAAGGGATAGCATCATTGTCCCCAGTACATAGCAAACATGACGTCTGCAGTACTTACCTTCCTTTCGAAGAGAGTATCCCATGCCCGGCCGCTTAAGGCATATCGTACAGCAAACTTAATGATGTCCAAAGGAAGGTAAAAGACAATGTCTTAAAGCCAGATAACTGCAGCCCCCAACCCCAACCAATTCCTCTTATCTCAGCGAAGCCAAAGTTAGCATAGACAGTTATCACTGTTGCAACCTGTACAAAATGGCTGTGTCAATGGCGTCTTGATTTTCAATTCTTGAGGCTCTCACTGCAAGCAGAACATGAGTGGAAGAGAACGCGGGCAGAGAGAGAGAGAGAGAGAGCACCTGGCCAAAAAAGGCGCTGTGTTCGTGTTGGCATCCTGTTCCACCAGCGTCAGCACCTTCGGATTCAAACTCTTGCACATTCTTAAAATCCGATCGCGAGGGTTGTCCAGGCTGACACTTTCATCTGGCATATGATGCAGCTGAAGAGAAAAATTTATGGCCAGGGCCTATCCAGCCTTCCTCCCAATCATGGACGCCTGCAAATCTGAGAGCTTGGAAGAGATGATGGTGAACTCCAAAGGGACACCAAGGCTACTTGCAAAACTTGCCAGCCTCATTTTCACGGCATCCATGCCTCCCAAGGGATAGGAGTGAGCCGTAGGATCATCACCGGTGCTAATGCACATACATGGGGGACCTCCAGGCCTGCTCGCCAAAGCCTGTATGAGAGAGAACCACTGTGTTCCTTGATCGATTTGGAAATCAAACACATGAACCATCGCCTCCTCTTTAAATGCTTCAGCAATCGCACCATTTGCAGCCATAAATGCAAACTGGATGTAAGGGCATATCTCATACAATTTCTGCATCGCTGACAAAACTTCAATTGCAGGTGCTTCCCTGCATTTCAATGCCTTGTAAATAATCGACCCAGAGGCATGAAGCCTTGCTACAAGCCCTTGACATGTATGCGGCTAGTCTCTCTAGGGGATCTCCATACAAAGATGCTGATTTACGAAGGTCTTGCATTGCTTGCTCCGCAACGTCCATTTTTTCTTAAGATATAAAGCAGCACATGTAATCAAAAGACTTTTTACACGACTGCTAAGATTCAACGCCTTGAGTGCATGCTCAAACGAAAGAGACCCCAGCTCCAAAGCTGTTGCTGTGGTATTCTCCACCTTGATTTCTTTGTCAACTGCTGGATTATGCAGATAAGGGCCTTGCTGTCCATCACCGAGAAAATCGTCAAGAAGCTCTCCCCAAGGCCCTGGTTTCTCATTTAAGACCTCCCTTACCTCGGCATCATCTGTATCTGGACCCATCAATGCAGTTTCCAGAGCATGAAGCTTGTGCATCATGTCTTCACTATCAGATAGAGCCTCTTCATTGCCAGATAATGAGGCAGAATCCTTTGCATTTGATCGATTACCTGAAAATGCGAGAGTCGAATCAGGACTCTCAATTGATGATGCACCAGGTGATTGGGAAACCTGAAGATGGTACTTCCCTTTACCATCATTGTAAGTGCAGCTGTTGATCTCATTGTTGTACATATCTCTATCACATTGATAGTTAGAGCCAGAGGGAGACAGCACATCTGAACTGTTAGAGGAATGCAGCGGAGATAGCGCAGAAATGGGTGAGCTCATATGCCTCACACGCCCTTGCCCATAATCTCCATTCTGCGCTTGCGCTACCTGCCTACCATTTCGACTCTGTTGTTGTGAGCTGGGTGGTGAGGAATCAGAAGCCCCTCTTGATACTTCTAAGATGTGGCTGTGATTGAAAGCATAGCCCTTACTCATCTCTGCTCAAATGATGGAACTTATACTTTGAAGGGTTGAAGGCTTGAGTACTGAAAGAAAGCAACTCTACACCACAAATATGGAGCAAGCGAGGACCGTGTCGAGTCCAGTGAGCCTCTTTATAGAGTCCCTCAAATTTGTTGAAGCTTGAGAGCGAGCTATATATGCATATGAAACTACACAATACATGTCTGTCTGTACAAAGGAATGTGAGAAGACCAGAATGAGATGGAGTAGCCGACCTTCTTTTGAAAGAAATTATTGACTGGGCGTTGCCACCACGGAAGATATGAAGATCCAATACACCTCTGTCACTGCAAATTATTCATGCATCAGCCAGTAGAAGGCACTCTGCTCTACCACAGCGGATAGAAAACACTCTGCTCTGCTACTGGTAGCTTGCAACTGAGCTTTCCACCCTGCCCACAGTAAAAGGCTTTGCTCAAGAAATTTCACTTCAGACAACTAAACCTGCAACAAGAAGGACGGCCTTGTGAGAGAAATACAAGTTAGCACTCCAGAACAACAAGCAGAAAGAAGTACTCGGGTCGTCAGCAGTAAGAGATAATCTCGACTTCACACACTGACATCTAAACCTTAAATGCACGTTGTGAACCTCTCTCTCCCCCTCTCTCTCTCACACACAACCACGCACGCGGACAATCGCAGAGGTGCAGACTCCAGAGCCAGCTTACCTCGTCTATGTCTTGCAATACAAGAAACGACATAAAAGGGCAAGCGCAAATTGCAGTAGCCAAGTGACGCAAGTCGCCAAGAGGTAAAGAGAAGCTTGCGAACAAAGGGATGTGGAACTAATTTGCCAAGAAGTCCAGAAATGATCAGTAGAGATTCTTCAAAGTAAGTGTTCCCGTCTTGTCACTGCACAAGACGTCCATCCCAGCCATTTCGTCAATGGCAGTCATACGCTTTGTTACAGCGCCCTGATGTAAAAGTCGTGATAAACCTTAAAAATTTCAAGCATTAACACATGAAAACTTCCTTTTAGGATCAACCTTACCTGCTGGGAAAGCCGATGAGCACCAACGGCCATTGTCACAAAAAGCACTGTGGACATGGCAATGGCGATTCCACCAATAAGGAGAACAAGGAGATTGTTGATCCCCTCTCTATGGCAATTAAATTACTAGAGGCCAAGGTAGAATTACTTGCAATTCATTGAAAGATCAAATTTTAAACATCGTTAATTTGCTTGCAAATTGAGAGAGTTGCACACATTAAGAGGCCATGTGGAATCTGTTGTCAGATTGAAAGGATTGGATGTTGATACTACTCTCAAAATGGCTATGGCGTCTGTACTAATGAAGTTTCTTGCCGAGCACGACAATGCTTTGGCCGAAGGCATTGCCGTGCTCGGAGCAACCGCTACTGTCACTTTGACAACCACATAAATTCAATGTATACAACACGCGATGGAAGAAGAAATGAAAAGAGTCAAGAAGGAGCAAACAAAACTAAGGAAGAAGATGACTAAGGTGAAGAAGAAGAGGAGCTACAGAGAAGGCGATAGGCGCAGAAGCTTTTGAAAAATTAATCTGTCGTACACCATAAATTTTTCTACGGTACGACAGATTATCGTAGAACATTACTATTAATTTTGTTTTGCTTATGGACGTAGTTGTATTGCCTTTGTTAACTCTTAAGGAGAAATCTATGTTAAAGATTTGATATAGTGTTAGTAGTTGTATTGCATTTGTTAATTCTTAATGCTTGACAATTTCATCAAGAGCTCATTCCAACTCCTATTCAGAAAGCTTATAAATATTCTACCACCACTTCAATCCTGCGGTCAATTTTCCTCTCAAGCCCAAATTAAATTGACCCAAAAAAATCGCACTGTGTACACATGTCGAATAGTATCAACATCCAATCCTTTCAATCTGACAACAAATTCCATATGGCCTCTTAATGTGTGCAACTCCCTCAATCTGCAAGCAAACGATGTTTACAATTATATCTTTCAATCAATTGCAAGTAATTCTACCTTGGCCTCTAGTTTAATTGCTAAAGAATGACAATGGCTTTGGCCATCGGACGCCTGCATGCAGCTGTTGTTACTCCCTTCAAATGCAAATGATTTACTTGCTTCAAATCACTTATGCAATACTACTATAGAGTTATGCTCTCACAACAATGGTCATTACCTAGCAATCTTGGCCCTTCGTTTAGCCTGTTCTGCAATCTCCGCAAGCTCATCATGATAGCTGCCCTTGTCCGCCAATATGGTGGGCGGTGGCTCAGCAGGTTGCAAACCATGCATAGTCCTTTGTGCATGTGCCCATTGAGCCTCCCTTACTTCTTTGCCAAAATCTTTCTTCTTCGTAAATGCAACCTGTAAAGGAGGATTGTAAGTCTAACAAAGGGATAGCATCATTGTCCCCAGTACATAGCAAACATGACGTCTGCAGTACTTACCTTCCTTCGGAAGAGAGTATCCCATGCCCGGCTGCTTAAGGCATATCGTACAGCAAACTTAATGATGTCCAAAGGAAGGTAAAAGACAATGTCTTAAAGCCAGCTAACTCCAGCCCAACCCCAACCAATTCCTCTTATCTCCGCGAAGCCAAAGTTAGCATAGACAGTTATCACTGTTGCAACCTGTACAAAATGGCTGCGTCAATGGCGTCTTCATTTTCAATTCTCGAGGCTCTCACTGCAAGCAGAACATGAGTGGAAGAGAACGCGGGCAGAGAGAGAGAGAGAGAGAGAGAGAGAGAGAGAGAGAGAGAACCTGGCCAAAAAAGGCGCTGTGTTCATGTTGGCATCCTGTTCCACTAGCATCAGCACCTTCGGATTCAAACTCTTGCACATTCTTAAAATCCGATCGCGAGGGTTGTCCAGGCTGACACTTTCATCTGGCATATGATGCAGCTGAAGAGAAAAATTTACGGCCTGGGCCTCTCCAGCCTTCCTCCCAATCATGGACGCCTGCAAATCTAAGAGCTTGGAAGAGATGATGGTGAACTCCAAAGGGACACCAAGGCTACTTGCAAAACTTGCCAGCCTCATTTTCACGGCATCCATGCCTCCCAAGGGATAGGAGTGAGCTGTAGGATCATCGCCGGTGCTAATGCACATACATGGGGGACCTCCAGGCCTGCTCGCCAAAGCCTGTATGAGAGAGAACCACTGTGTTCCTTGATCGATTTGGAAATCAAACACATGAACCATCGCCTCCTCTTTAAATGCTTCAGCAATCGCACCATTTGCAGCCATAAATGCAAACTGGATGTAAGGGCATATCTCATACAATTTCTGCATCGCTGACAAAACTTCAATTGCAGGTGCTTCCCTGCATTTCAATGCCTTGTAAATAATCGACCCAGAGGCATGAAGCCTTGCTACAAGCCCTTCTGACATGTATGCGGCTAGTCTCTCTAGGGGATCTCCATACACAGATGCTGATTTACGAAGGTCTTGCATTGCTTGGTCCGCAACGTCCATTTTTTCTTAAGATATAAAGCAGCACATGTAATCAAAAGACTTTTTACACGACTGCTAAGATTCAACGCCTTGAGTGCATGCTCAAAGGAAAGAGACCCCAGCTCCAAAGCTGTTGCTGTGGTATTCTCCACCTTGATTTCTTTGTCAACTGCTGGATTATGCAGATAAGGGCCTTGCTGTCCATCACCGAGAAAATCATCAAGAAGCTCTCCCCAAGGCCCTGGTTTCTCATTTAAGACCTCCCTTACCTCGGCATCATCTGTATCTGGACCCATCAATGCAGTTTCCAGAGCATGAAGCTTGTGCATCATGTCTTCACTATCAGATAGAGCCTCTTCATTGCCAGATAATGAGGCAGAATCCTTTGCATTTGATCGATTACCTGAAAATGCGAGAGTCGAATCAGGACTCTCAATTGATGATGCACCAGGTGATTGGGAAACCTGAAGATGGTACTTCCCTTTACCATCATTGTAAGTGCAGCTGTTGATCTCATTGTTGTACATATCTCTATCACATTGATAGTTAGAGCCAGAGGGAGACAGCACATCTGAACTGTTAGAGGAATGCGGCGGAGATAGCGCAGAAATGGGTGAGCTCATATGCCTCACACACCCTTGCCCATAATCTCCATTCTGCGCTTGCGCTACCTGCCTACCATTTCGACTCTGTTGTTGTGAGCTGGGTGGTGAGGAATCAGAAGCCCCTCTTGATACTTCTAAGATGTGGCTGTGATTGAAAGCATAGCCCTTACTCATCTCTGCTCAAATGATTGAACTTATACTTTGAAGGGTTGAAGGCTTGAGTACTGAAAGAAAGCAACTCTACACCACAAATATGGAGCAAGCAAGGACCGTGTCGAGTCCAGTGAGCCTCTTTATAGAGTCCCTCAAATTTGCTGAAGCTTGAGAGCAAGCTATATATGCATATGAAACTACACAATACATGTCTGTCTGTACATAGGAATGTGAGAAGACCAGAATGAGATGGAGTAGCCGACCTTCTTTTGAAAGAAATTATTGACTGGGCATTGCCACCACGGAAGATATGAAGATCCAATACACCTCTGTCACTGCAAATTATTCATGCATCAGCCAGTAGAAGGCACTCTGCTCTACCACAGCGGATAGAAAACACTCTGCTCTGCTACTGGTAGCTTGCAACTGAGCTTTCCACCCTGCCCACAGTAAAAGGCTTTGCTCAAGAAATTTCACTTCAGACAACTAAACCTGCAACAAGAAGGACGGCCTTGTGAGAGAAATACAAGTTAGCACTCCAGAACAAGAAGAAGAAAGAAGTACTCGGGTCGTCAGCAGTAAGAGACAATCTCAACTTCACACACTGACATCTAAACCTTAAATGCACATTGTGAACCTCTCTCTCTCTCTCTCTCTCTCTCTCTCTCTCTCTCTCTCTCTCTCTGCCCGCGTTCTCTTCCACTCATGTACTCACTGGCACATGTCAACGATAGACAAATACCATTCACTCCAAGATTCAACGCTTTACTGATTGTCTCTGCACTGTCATGGCGAGGGGGATCAAAGAGAGGTAGTAGACCACAAAATTTCCATGGGCCTCCTTCACTGTCTTTAGATTTTTCAAGTATTTCCTGTTTTCACAAAAGTAAACCTTATATGCCTCATGCAAAGGGATTGAAATATCAGAACTGCATTAGAAAAGCATCTGAAAAACCTGCAACCAAGTGCCAAGTTATATGGTGACAGGAGATCATTGACCTTCTGGAAATGGCCAACATGGTTTGTCGAGTCAACAAGATGAGCAGCTTTCTTAAAGAAACTATGTACCCCTGTAGCAATCACAACTGCTTCAATCTCAGCCTGTTTGCACGTTGAACCTGAGAAGACCTCATCTCCTGGTTTCTTAGTCACAGGTAGAAACTCCCCAGCAAGAGCAGACTGCCAGAAAAAAGGATCCTATGTAAGCGGCCTGCTTTGAAGGATAGGGCACTTCAAGCAGTTTTTAGTAAATTCCCTCCATTACAATCACCTGGTCAATCTTAAGGGGGTCACCCTGCAAAAGACGTGCATCTGCAAGCTTCACACTGATGATATCACCTGGGACTAAAATTGATGCATCTTAAATTGATGCATCTTGTTCACTCCATTGCCTGTCTCGCAGAACCTAGACAGGCAAGGTCATCAGAATATTAAGTTCCAAGGCACCTGGGCCAGTAAGATTGACACAAATCTAAATGAAGGCATAACTTATAAGTGGAGTTCAACCTTAGTTTTTGGAGCCAATTTTGCCATTAGAGCAGTTGCAGCATTGCCAGCATTGTTCTCCTCCATAACGACACGGTAGATTAATCACGAGGAGAAGAATAATGCCAACAAAGTCCTGCCAATCTGAACACACACACATCAACTGCACCAATAAGTGAGGCTTATGCGGAGCATCCCTGGACATAATTCTAAGCAGTAATAATCTTGCCTTTCCTCTGATTGGTCCATTTGCCAAGACTAAAGCGGCTTCCATGACCCAGAAAAGAGGATTCCACATAAACAGTAGAAACTTCAAAATTATGCTCTCCTGAAAATATTATGAATAGCAGTTGGAATGAGCTCTTGATCAAATCGTCAAGCATTAAGAATTAACAAAGGCAATACAACTACCAACACTATATCAAATCGTCAACATAGATTTCTCCTTAAGAATTAACAAAGGCAATACAATTACATCCATAAACAAAAAAAATTAATAGTAATGTTCTACGATATCTATCGTACACCAAAAAAATGTATAGTGTACGACAGATTAGTTTTTCAAAATAGCTTTTGCGTCTGTCGCCTTCTCTATAGCTCCTCTTCTTCTTAAGCTCGGTCATCTTCTTCCTCAGTTTCGTGAGTTCCTTCTTGATTGTCTTCATTTCGTCTGCCATCGCTTGTTGTCTACATTGAATTTGTGTGGCTGTCAAAGTGACAGTAGCGGTTGCTCCGAGCACTGCAATGCCTCCAGCCAAGGCATTGTCGTGCTCGGCAAGAAACTTCATTAGTACAGATGCCATGGCCATTTCGAGAGGACGTAGCTACGTCGGGGAGGGAAAGTATGAATTATGGCGTGCGCGCGTTTCTACACTCTTTATCATAATGTGTGTGTGTGTGTGTGTGTGTGTGTGTGTGTGTGTGTGTGTGTGTGTGTGTGTGTGTGAGAGAGAGAGAGAGAGAGAGAGACCTTATACTGACCTTTCACAGCACTGCTGGACTCTCGCTTTCTCACACATTCTCATGTACAGCGAGTAGCTTCCTGTCTCTCACGCAAGCACTCAGTAGCTGCTACAATATGCCCCCCTCCCTCTCTCTCTCTCTGTATCAGATCCACCACTTTGTAACTTTCGGGTCTCATAGGTCATTATGGCCTTTTGAAGACGTTAATATAACATTTCATTTCATTTCATTTCTCACACACACACACACACAGAGGAAGGCGTAGTTCTTAGAGTGCATGGTTGCCCAATTCTCAAAGAGTTGCAGAGCAGGCGATCTTCTCTCTCTCTCTCTCTCTCTCTCTCTCTCTCTCTCTCTCTCTCTCTCTCTCTCTCTCTCTCTCTCTCTCTCTCTCTCTCTCTCTCTCTCTCTCAGTATTCCCTGGATGCACCCTCCCTACCAGTCACACGGACGGAGATCACTAGACTCAGTCGACAGGATCTTATACAGTTGGACACCAGAAGGACATGGGTAGAGCCGATGCACGAGTTGGGCACCAAGATGGCTTTCTACAAAGAGCACCTTCTCAAACTTTCGAGAGATGGGTTTCTGACTCGTCCAAGCTACATGGACACTCATTTGTCTCATGGTCTGCGATGTGCTATTGGTCAGATTCGCACATCCTCACACCAGCTGGAGACTGAGACGGGTAGATTTAGAGGGATACCGCCGGAGTCTAGGATATGTCAACTATGCGGTAGAGAGCCAGAGACAGAGCTACACTACATATGCCACTGCACTTTGTATTATGAGATACGAGGGCGCTTCCATTGCTTATTCAGGGAGGGTTTTGGACCCCTAGATAGAGTCATGAGGTATCAGGATCAGAGATGCCTTGGCCTATATCTACTTGAGCTACACCGACATAGAGATAGTCTGTCGAGGAGACATGGAGTACGACAGTCGTAGAGATAGATCACAGACTTCTTTGGATCGAGGGAGCCAAGAGACCAACCACCAGCACAAGGTTGTACCTGCATTCATACGAGAGGCACCCTCATTGACAGGCCGATTGAGCTCGGGAGATCGAGACGACCACGACCGAGACACAGGAGCACACTACATCAACGGAGACTCCAACAGAGGATCAGAGGCATTCTAGCACGACACCCAGATTGTCATTGAGGGCCTATTCTACATTTTCAGATTTCAGATTTCACACTTCATTTTCAGTTTTCATTTTTACTTTCAGTACTTTTTGTACTTGTACTTCAGACATTGTATTAGATTCACCACTTTGTATCTGATGGTCTCATAGGTCATTTTGGCCTTTTGAAGACGTTAATATATCATTTCATTTCTTTCTCTCTCTCTCTCTCTCTCTCTCTCTCTCTCTCTCTCTCTCTCTCTCTCTCTCTCTCTCTCTCTCTCTCTCTCTCTCTCTCTCTCTCTCTCTCTCTCTCTCTCTCTCACACACACACACACACACACGCATACACACACACATACACACACACACACACAGGACGGGCAAGTCTGGCACAGTACAGAAGGCGTATAGGTGACCAGAGCAATGAATGTGGCCAACCTTGTCTATTTTCCATCCCATGCTTGATTGGGCAGCGTATGCACGGGGGCAAGCTTGATACACACACATACTTTCCCTCTCCGACGTAGCTGCGCCCTCTCGAAATGGTCATGGCGTCTGTACTAATGAAGTTTCTTGCCGAGCACGGCAATGCTTTGGTTGGAGGCATTGCGGTGCTCGGAGCAACCGCTAATGTCACTTTGACAGCCACACGAATTCAATGTAGACAACAAGCGATGGAAGAAGAAATGAAAAGAATAAAGAAGGAACAAACAAAACTGAGGAAGAAGATGACCGAGCTGAAGAAGAAGGGGAGCTACAGAGAAGGCGATAGGCGCAGAAGCTTTTGACGATTTGATCAAGAGCTCATTCTAACTCCTATTCATAATATTTTCAGGAGAGCATAATTTTGAAGTTTCTATTGTTTACAATTATATCGTTCAATCAATTGCAAGTAATTCTACCTTGGCCTCTAGTTTAATTGCTAAAGAATGACAATGGCTTTGGCCATCGGACGCCTGCAAGTAGCTATTGTTACTCCCTTCAAATCCAAATGATTTACTTGCTTCAAATCACTTATGCAATACTTCTATAGTGTTATGCTCTCACAACAATGGTCATTACCTAGCAATCTCGGTCGTTAGTTTAGCTTGTTCTGCAATCTCCGCAAGCTCATCATGATAGCTGCCCTTGTCCGCCAATATGGTGGGCGGTGGCTCAGCAAGTTGCAAACCATGCATTGTGCATGTGCCCATTGAGCCTCCCTTACTTCTTTGCCAAAATCTTTCTTCTTCGTAAATGCAACCTGTAAAGGAGGATTGTAAGTCTAACAAAGGGATAGCATCATTGTCCCCAGTACATAGCAAACATGACGTCTGCAGTACTTACCTTCCTTTCGAAGAGAGTATCCCATGCCCGACCGCTTAAGGCATATCGTACAGCAAACTTAATGACGTCCAAAGGAAGGTAAAAGCCACAAGAGCCAAATGGTGCTCATAGCAATTAGCAAATGAGTACAAATAATAGAACTACTCTCCTTAATGATTAGCCCGCAAAATAAAGATATGGATCCTATTTATCAGTACCCAACTTGGCCTTTACTAACTGTGTTGTACAATTACTGTGGTAACTATATCCGATAACTACAAGTTCCTACCGACTATGTTGGAACCTCACTAGAGTCTGTTCCCACTATCTACATCTCCTTCCTCCTTTTCTTTGAATTTTGGAGTATTCCAAATTCCAAGCATCCATCACATCCATATCTCGCTATTCTTGCTTCTTAAAATGACTGATATCCTCAAGAAAGTGGTTTGAATCCACCCACTTTTCCTCTAGCTTGCTCTTCTACATTAGATCGTAGACCTCTCTGAAACACTGGTTCTTGGGTCTTCGTACACTCGCTGGGGTGTCATAGTTTCCTCTTGTTTGGAGCTTTCTTCTTCGTGGCCTTTGGAATTGCTTGAGGTGGAGCCTGAATTGCGGGAGGCTGGCCCATACCTTCTGCACTAGCGCGAACATTATGATTCTACATAAACCTATAAATGGTTTCCTCTCCAGTTGCTCCCTGTGATCAATCAACATTTCGATTTCATATAGCGTTAGAGCAATCCAAGTTTTGGTGTCAACATCATACAAAGTGTACCTTCTGTTGGGGTATAAAGCCCAATGTGGTCGCCCAGGTAAGTGGGCGGGCCGCCAGGTATGTACACATATTCTTTTGTAAAAACCTAATAAGAACTCACTATGCTCTACACATTACAGTAGAGCGAGTTCACCATATCGTCGTGCTCTTCTTCTCGCACTCTCTCTCGCGTCGCACTTTCGCTCATACTCCTTCAACTGGTATCAGAGCTCAGATCGAGGCTCGGGGCAGCACTGCAGAAGGCTAGAGTCACCTGCTCAAATTGGAGTGAAATTCGACAGGCAAAGACACGGCCCCAAATCTTGTGGGAAGACCCGTAGGGCTTGGTGTGCTCAGAATTTCATTCTGAGGTCATCTCGGTCACCGTTCAGCTTCAACAAAGTTCTGCGCAGGCCATTTTCGACTACGTGGTCTCAGCGGGTGCAGATCCGACTCTGCAAATTTGGGGTTTTCGGCCTACGACTGCAGGTGTTGAGGATATCGACACTCCCAGAGTGTTGATTTGTGGCTGTCTACACATCGAAGGATGGCTCACAGTTCTTGGAGGTGTGTCACATACGACACGGGCGCATCTACACACAGACTGTAGGCGACATCCACTAGTTCATCAGGTAGCTTGTGTTTGCTGCTTGATATTCCAGATTTCATCATGACATTGCAGGTACTTCCACATGGGATGTATTGTCAGAGATGATGTATGTCTGTTGAGGGTTTGCTGGCTGTGAGTCACGCAGCAAACAACCGCCGCAGCGGTTACAGCATACAGTGGGAAATTTGTGGATGTATGACTTTGTGGGAAGTCTGTGTACTGTCAGATTTACTGCAGCCTTTGTTGAGGGTCGAGTGAGGTTTTATTGAGCTGGGGGATTCTCAAATGTTGAGATCCTTCGGTGATACAGGTCTTGGAGCGATCCCTCGAGCACCCTTAGATAGGCAGCTAGGATGTATTGATTGTGAGTTAGACAGTTGGGATTGCATCTTTGCTTTACTGCCGTTGAGGCATTGTCGCAGTCTATGCTTACAGGACAGTGACAGGACAGTCCGAGACAGTACAGGTGCAGGACAGGTTTACCCACAGCTTAAGTGTTAGAGAGACAATGGTTTTTTGAGCTGTTTTTTGGTCTGTTTTTAGTACACCAGAGCCATTTTACAAAGGAGACTCTGCCAAAATTTCTGCAGAATCTGAAGCTTTCTTGGTTCATTTGACAGGTTGATATTGGTTCAGAGGTCAGTTTACAAGGGAAACTCTGCCGAATTTTTCCCAGGAAAGTAAACCACTGTGAAGCGTAGCTATGGCTGGATCACAGGACACTGCTCTTTACAATATCAAGAAGCTGGATGGAACCAATTTCCCATTGTGGAAGAAGCAGATTTGGCACGTGTTGGTACAAAAGAAGTAGATAAAACCTATAAAGCTCAAGGGGATAAAACCAGAAGATATGGACGAAGATGAATGGAGCGAAATGGATGAATTGGCACTTTCTACCATTATGCTAACTTTGGAAGAAAGAGTTTACTTCAATGTAGCAGACGAGATGTTGGCTTATCAAGCATGGTTAAAGCTGAGTGATCTTTATGAGAAGCAGAGTGTAGCTTCACAGGTATACTGGCTTAAGAAGCTTGTTGACTTGAAGATGAAAGAAGGGACACCTATGTCCAATCATCTGAATGAATTCAACACAATCTATAGTCAGTTGTCAGCTCAAGGTGTCAAGTTTGATGAACCTGTTAGAGCTATGTTCCTGTTGATCACATTGCCGAAAAGTTGGGACACTTTTCGCACAGCTTTGAGTAATTCTGCACCTCCAGATGGTTTGAACATAGCAACTGTAGAAGGAAGTCTACTTACTGAAGAAACCAATAGAAAGACAATGGACAAAGGCAAAGGAACAGCCTTAGTTGTCAGGGGAAGGACCAAAGAAAAGTACAAAGGTGGAAAGAGGAATCGGTCTCGTAGCAAGTCCCGCAGTGCTAAAGGCAAGAGTGACATAGAATGCTACCATTGTGGCAAGAAGGGTCACATGAAAAGAGACTGCAGAGAATGGAAAGCAGAAAAAGGCAAAGAGAAAGCTGAAGACCATGGTGAGAAGAACAAGTCCTCAGTGAAGATTCAAGAAATAAATGTGACAAACACTGTTGCAGAGGATGACAGT
The DNA here is from genome assembly GCF_014529385.1 of Adiantum capillus-veneris. Taxonomy (NCBI): domain Eukaryota; kingdom Viridiplantae; phylum Streptophyta; class Polypodiopsida; order Polypodiales; family Pteridaceae; genus Adiantum; species Adiantum capillus-veneris. Next base: position 122,652,829 of record NC_140938.1, on the reverse strand, counting down.
CTAGCGTCAGGAGACATCTACTTCTTGAAGAATACGATGGACTCAGCTCTTCTTACAGCATCTGATGGAAATGCACTGAGTGACTGGATTATAGACTCAGGGGCATCACTTCATGTGTCTCCAAACAAGGAGTGGTTTACCTCTTATGTGACCACTAAAGATCATGTTCGGCTAGGCAATGGGCAGACATGTGAGATCTTAGGTGTTGGAGATGTTCAATTGAAGTTTCAGAATGGCTCTTCTTTCACGCTGAAGAATGTGAGACATGTTCCCGCAATTACAAACCGCTTGATCAGCACAGGTTTACTTGATGATGCTGGCTACGTCACCACTTTTGGACAGAACATGTGGAAGATATCCAAGGGTTCTATGACAGTAGCACATGGAGTAAAGTCTGGAGGACTTTACATGATTTATGTATCAAATGTCTCTAAAAATGTAATCAATGTAACCGAGCAGCTGAACGTTTCTTTGTGGCATAGCCGGTTAGGACATATGTCCAAGAAGGGAATGGAAATATTGTCTCTTTCTGGTTATTTGCTTGGCTTTTCATTTAATGATTTTGAATTATGTGAACATTTTTTGTATGGTAAGCAAACACAGCAGCCACATAAGCATAGAAGCAGTAGAAGAGATACACAGTTGGCACTTGTTCATAGTGATTTGTGTGGACCTATGCCTAACCTATCTCTAGGGGGAGCTTCTTACTTTATGACATTTATAGATGATTACTCGAGGAAAGTATGGGTTTACTTTCTCAAGCACAAGGATGAAGCGTTTAGTGTTTTCAAAACGTTTGTGACACTTGTGGAGAATCAGAGTGGCAAGAAGCTTAAATGCTTACGCATTGACAATGGTGGAGAGTATGTTTCAAAGGCCTTTCAGGACTTTTGTGAGTCAAAAGGTATAAAACGTGAACTTACTGCTCCTTACAATCCTCCTCAAAATGGTGTTGCTGAGAGGATGAATAGGACCATACAAGAGAAGGTCAGAAGTATGTTGTCTAATGCACAGCTGCCAAATGGGTTTTGGGCTGAAGCTGTATCAACAGCTGTTCATCTTGTAAATAGATCTCCTAGCAAGGTTTTGCAGAAGGATTCAGTGCCAAAGATGGTATGGTCAGGCAAAATGCCCTCATACAAGCATCTCAGAGTCTTTGGCTGTGAGGCATATACTCACGTTCCAAAGGAATTTAGGAACAAACTTGAGCCAAAGTGTAGAAAGTGCATCTTTTTAGGCTATGGTAATTCTGGTGAGATGGGGTACAGACTTTGGGATCCCGAATCCGAGAAGGTTGTCCGCAGCAATGATGTTCACTTTAATGAATCCAAATATCATTCTAAACCAGAGAGGGTTGAGGAGATTAGAAGAGTTGTCTTCCAAGAAGATGGACCTACACGTGCAAGACAAAATGTCATGGCTCAAGAGGAGCAAGGACAGGATAGAGTGGAACCACAGGTTGTGGCTGAGCCTGAGCCACCTATTGTGCGTAGATCTGGACGTGTCACGCGACCTCCTGATAGGTTTGTTCCATCTATGAACTATGTCATGTTGACTGATTGCAATGAGCCTTCATGTTACAAGGAAGCAGTGCAAATGAAGGACTCCGGGAATTGGCAATTGGCCATGCAGTCAGAGATGACAGCTCTGCATAAAAACAAGACATGGAAGCTAGTTAAATTACCACAGGGCAAAAAGGCTCTACCTTGTAAATGGGTTTACAGGTATAAGATCACCGCTCATGATAGTCAGCCAAAGTACAAAGCAAGACTTGTTGCCAAGGGCTTTAAGCAAGAACAAGGCATTGACTTTGATGAAGTCTTCTCTCCGGTGGTCAAGATGACTACATTGAGATGCTTTCTTGCATTGGTTGCCATATTAGATTTGGTGTTGCACCAAATGGATGTCAAGACAGCGTTCTTGCATGGTGATTTAGATGTGGAAATTTACATGCAGCACCCAGAAGGGTTTGTTGACAAAGGCAAGGAAGATTGGGTATGCCAGTTGTTAAAGAGTCTTTATGGCTTAAAACAATCACCGAGGGCATGGTACCATAAATTCCACAAGTTTATGCTTTCTCAAGGCTACAAACGTAGTGAGTTCGATCACTGTCTATATACAAAGAAGGCTAAGGATGGTAGTTGGTTGATCCTTATTTTGTATGTGGATGACATGTTGATTGCTGGCAAGCACTTGGAAGAAATTTCAGCTTTGAAGTCAAAGATGGCAAAATCGTTTGACATGAAAGACATGGGTGAGGCAAGTCATATACTTGGTATGCGCATTGAGAGAGACAGATCAAAGAAGTTGATTTGGTTATCTCAAACAGAGTATATTGACAAGGTTTTGCAACGTTTCAATATGGAGAAGGGAAAGGCACTGAGTGTTCCATTGCCACCATATGTGAAACTTAGCAAACAAGATTGTCCTTTGTCTGAGGAAGAACAGGCTAAAATGGATAAGATTCCATATGCGTCTGCAGTGGGTAGTTTGATGTATGCAATGATTGCTACTCGCCCAGACATTGCATTTGCAGTGGGAGTAGTAAGTCGATACGTGTCAAACCCAGGCAAGAAACATTGGGAGGCAGTGAAAGGAATATTGAGATACCTGAAAGCTACAAAGAGTATGCGTATATGCTATGGGAGTCAGGAGCTAAGTGTAAAGGGTTTTACAGACTCAGATTATGCAGGTAACTTAGACAACCGAAGGTCTACGTCAAGGTATGTCTTTACATTGGCCGGTGGAGCAGTATCATGGTGTTCTAGATTACAAGATTGTGTTACTCAGTCTACTATAGAGGCTGAATATGTTGCAGCATCAGAGGCATGCAAAGAATCAATTTTGCTTAATCGACTAGTAACAGATTTTGGAATCAAAGAAGAGATGCATGTGTTATATTGTGATAGTCAAAGTGCTATACAATTGGCTCGCAATCCAGTTTATCACTCATAGACAAAGCATGTGGAGGTGAAGTATCATTTCATCAGGGAAATGCTCGAGGATAAGCAACTTCATCTTGTCAAAGTTCACACCACAGAAAATCCAGCTGATCTACTTACAAAAGGACTTCCCTCAGAGAGCTTTGCGCATTTTCGCAAGCAATTAGGTGTAGGGTAGTACATCACTTCTCTACATCTCTTGTATATTAGCTTGTATAGTAGCTTCTCTCACACTTAAAGTACCACATTGGACTTTAAGTGGGAGGTTGTTGGGGTATAAAGCCCAATGTGGTCGCCCAGGTAAGTGGGCGGGCCGCTAGGTATGTACACATATTCTTTTGTAAAAACCTAATAAGAACTCACTATGCTCTACACATTACAGTAGAGCGAGTTCACCATATCGTCGTGCTCTTCTTCTCGCACTCTCTCTCGCGTCGCACTTCCGCTCATACTCCTTCACCTTCCCTTGGTAAGTATAGCTCTAGCCAACTTGTGATGGACTGGAGTTTTGCAAGTCTTCCAGATTTAATGTAAGATTACCTTCTAAATCAGCGATATCCACCAAGGGCTGATAAATTTATTTATCCATGATAGATTGCTTGAGGGTTTTGTGAACAGCCTGAAGAGTGCTTCGAGTAGCTCCTTTTTCATTGAGTATCCTACGATACCAAGTTTTGGTCGGCACTCAGCTGATCTAGCTTCTTCTCTTGAATGGTAATGATTTGTTCATCTTTCTCTTGCTCAGTCTTCTTTTGAATCCATTGAAGGAGGTCCAATACTGGATGCAAAACAGAGGTGCCAACTACTAGAGCTTGTTTCTTTCCTTTATTCCTCGTAGTTATGGAGTTGTACGAGATAGTCCAATAGCTTTGCGAGTTGAAGTCTCCTTGGTCTGATCAACTCCAAAGTATGCCTTCTTTAGAGCAGTAGACCCTATTGCTAGCTTCTATTTAGCCTTCAATTGTGGCAGTAACTTTTTCATTTTTTTTCATTTTTTTTGTCTTTGGCCCTAATGTGTCTACCTTTGATTGTTCTTTTGTCCTTTTTGAACCAGTTCTGACCAGAGCCAAGTCACTTGTCTGACTCTCATTAGGAAAAATATGAACCCTCTAGGGGCCCTTTGGAATTAAGATTAATTAGAGGCCAGCCAACAGGAAGAAGGTGGTGGACACACTATAGGTCTATACCCTCCAAAAAGTAGGGGGACAAGGTAGTCTTACACCTCTTAATGGCCTCTTACCTAGTGAGAAGGTAAGGGAGGTCGCTAGGAAAAAGGGATGGTGGGAGGCACGTTGACCTCTTTTCCCTCACTTTTTGGCTCGGAGTTGAAAAATATACACTAAAAATTTGAAATTGTAAGTGAGTGCACGTTACAAGGGTTCCCTTCCAACATAAGGATAGAATGATAATGAAACCGTCCTGTAGCTTACGTTTAGAGCTTGATAGCATCCCCATCTTTAACTTTATCATGCCAGAGACAAAAAACCTCTTTATGGCTTTGAACACCTAGAGCTTCACACCTCTATCAACAAAATTAAGCAAAGTCCCTCATACCATAAGGGTGTGATATTTTGTTGGTGGCTTTGGTGCACCATGTAGTGTTGCATAGCATGCGATTGAGGTTTACAGTGCAAGGACTCATTATGTATGGAGAGTTGTCCAAGCTTATCCTTCTAGTTTCTTCTTTGTATAATTGTCAGTAGATTATTAGAATGATATCATTTTATACTTTATCCCTTTGTGCTCACAAAATTTGATGTTTACTACAGAGTCAACTTGTCTAGAGGGAGAGATGCAAACAACCATGTGCAGAGATGGAAAACACTCTATTCTTGGTTCATGAGGAACATTAAAATCCCTCCATTGCAATACCAAGCAGTCACATCCCCTTATTCCATCAACATTGTAGTACCCTCAATGCCACAATAGTAAACGCATAGATAGTAAGTGGCTACCACAAGAGTATCTTGAAGGTGCTTCGGTTTTCAAGGTGGAGGATGAGCAAAACTTGCCAAGAATATAATTACCTTGTATAACTATCCCTACCTTGCTATCGAACAAGTACCACATGCCTCTCAAGACTTCCTTGTTATTCTTAATGTCCCCGAGCCTCTTTAATTGAAGATTTTACATCATGCTGATGATGATGCTGTGTAGAATATGTAACACTATAATTGATTTCTTTTTTCTAAGTCTGTCTTCTGTTTATTGTGAAGATCAATTCTATGTTTAACACTTTAGTTGGTTTGTAACATGGTATGTGTACTATTGGTGTAGATCTTTTCAAATACAAAATGCTTCCTTGCTTCAACTTTCACCGATTGACTTTTGGTAGCCAAATTAGAGACATTACAATAATCAAAACTATCTTCGATAGTTTTACTTAACACTATAGTATCCTCACTAAGTTTATTAGTGCTCAATAGCCTTGGTCCTAACATCATCTATCATACCCTGCCAACATAACGCTCTGTAAAATCTTCTTATAGGTGATATCAGTGAAACATGACCTCCTAAACTCCCATTTTTGAGCTTTTGTAATAACTTTCATTCTCCCTTGCATGGGCACACACATTTGAAGTACCCATCAATGTCTAGTCTGTACACGGAATCTCCAATGATGTTAAACTTCAAACTCTTGAGTATCAATGCCTTCTTATTCACTTGGGACTTGCCCTCTAGAAATCCTAAACTGAAGAAAATCATACACATCTTGCCACTCTAGATTTTCTATCGGATCATCTCACATCGATGTGTCTGAGATGCCTTTTGTACTTCTTGATAGAAAACTAGTGTTGTAGTGAGTATTGCCTGGATTATGGAAAATCATTAACTCAAACTCTGTCAAAAACATCATCCATCCGATTAGTCTACCCTAAATAATCACTTTATTGATAAAAAATAGGAGAGCTTCATGATCGATATAAAAATGAAACAATTTGCCCAACTAATATTGTCTGAATTTTGTTGCATTGAAAACCATTCCAAGTGTTTTCGTTTTGGTTGTAGAATATCCTTGATTAGCTAAACTAGACCGGGAAATCGACAGCAATGACTCGTGAAGTAGACTGGGTGGTTCATCTTCCCATCATGCAAGGCCAATATAGTTTCCATCACCATTCTAGATGCATCCACATATACATGAAAAATGAAATCCTAGTTTAGTTGAAAAAGGATTGGCTTCCTGTTGATTGTCTCCTTCAAGCATTGAAAACTTGCCTCACATTCCTAGGTCCAAATTAACTTCTTTCCCTTATGTCAATGCATACAACAAAAGAAACTTCATTGCAAACTTATGAATGAATTGACGATAACAAATTACAGACTGCAAGATTGAAATAAGTTCATACTTTTGTCAATGCTCTAACTTGTTGAACATACTTGATTTTATCTTCATCCATTTCAATTCCGTTTCTAAAAACAATGTGTCTGCAAAACCATGAATGTTGACTTGAATAGGTTTAGACAAATTCACTTTTCCTTGCATCTCTCAAACAACATTTTGACAACCTTTGCAGGACAAACATGAAGTTCCTCAAGTGTTTAGGGGTTTAAGGTTGGCAAGAGTTCACGACACCAATGTCTGTACCTTCTGTTGATGTGAATGCTCCACAACTTCAAGGGTTTATGATTGGGAAAAAGTTGAAGACAATGCGTTCATGACAGAGTTGGTTGCTGTTGTGAATGTGTTTTCTTAGGTTGATGCAAAATCTTAGGTTTATGGAATTTCTGCAAGCGCCACGAGTGTCACAACAAACAAGGCAACCGTCTTATGCAAGAGAGGTTGTTGAGGCTCAAGCCTAGGTCCCTTGTGCGTCCCACCAGGGCGGGGAGCACTCTCATGTTGCGGAGGCACATGGGGCTCCAAGATAAGTTCCTTCTATCCACAAATAGGTGGTTAGGACACCTATTACACAAGCTTTACCAGTTCAGCCAGACACCTCTCAGAGTTTGCATGTTTCATTAAACGGACAGGGAACCAGTTGCCATGCTATGCAACAGGTTTTTCTAGCACCCACAGTACATCTTGGGTATTTTGGGGGTGGATCAGTGATTCCAGAGCATGGATAGTTATGCACTTGGAAACCAACATTATATGCCAAGAATAATATTTGGGGGTATGCAAGGCATGATGTCGAACCCCATGTATGGTAGTATTGGCATGCAACAAAGGTTTCACTGCAATCAGGGCCAGTTTGGGGTGCCACAGGGCAATTTTGGCAACAGCGAGATATGGCATCAACGACTCAAAAATGTCAATGGCCAAGGGGCGTTGATGATCCCTATTACAGTGCCCGTGTTGCAATTACTTCCCTATGACAATTTGTAAGGTTTCCAGTTTCTGAAACCTTAAAGGTTGTATAAAGCTTAATCAAACTGATAGAATTATTGAAAAAACAATGTAGAATTGTCCGACCATGGCAAATATTGGTATTTTTGGAATCTTAAGCACAGCAAACTCCGGGCTAGAAATTTTCAGAATTGAATTCCGATAAAAACTGGCATAGTTATGACCCCTGGAAGTTTACACTGTGAATTGAGTAAAATAGGTAAAATTGAAGGGTTGCAGTAATCATTTAAGCATAGACTTTATTAAAGTTCTCCTAGATATTTACAAGATATTTACCAATTAAGCAAAAATAGGTCAAAATATAGCAGAATCGATATTTTAAAAGCTGGCAGGTAATGGGAGGGTCATCACTGACCTGCCAGGGACTCATTTTGCCGCAGGGGGCGTTTTTTGACTTGCTGGGGGCTGCTTGAACTTCAAGCAACTGCCTTTTACAGCCTGTGAGTGCCAGAAAACTATAAATAGGACCCTTGCTTCATAATTTGACAGACTCGGAGCCTTGACACACTCTCTCTCATCTAGAGAGACCGCTACACAGAAATCATTAGAGATTAATCTCTAATTGATTAACCTAAACGGTAATTAGTCTAATCCTTCTTAATTAGCAAGGTTATATTAAGCTATTTTGTTAATAAATCAAAGATTAGGCCTATGTATACTCATAAAAACTCTCTTAATTAATTAAATTCTGGTGATTATTATAATTAAGCTTAGTAATATTAAGCTAATTAATTATCCTATCATACTAAGACTGAAATTAGCCAAATTAACCATGAATTAATGGTAAATATATTAATTTAGCTTAGATTAAGTTGAGGTAATTATCATAGCTGCATTAGATAGTCATTAAGCTAGGAAAATTATCCTATAATTTTCTGAGTAACTTTCCTAATTAATTAGGCAAAATTACACTATTTTTTAGAGAAAATGAAAGGGGAAAATAATCAAACTAATCGTAAATGCTGTGAGATATTTATCAGTGGTTAATTAGATGTTAAAAAACCTATGATAATTACGAGAAGCTCAGATAAATAATCTAGCTAATTACTTTAGGAGAAATAGTCTGTTTTTTAAGAAAATTAAATAGGGGAAATTAATAAAATGATTTCAAATGCTGTGAGATATTTATCAGTGGTTAATTAGGTGTTAAAGAACCTGTGATAATTAAAAGAAGTTCAAATAATTAATCTAGCTATTTACTTTAGAAGAAATACTCTGTTTTTTGAGCAAATTAAATAGGGGAAATTAGTAAATGGTTTTAAATGCTATAAGATATTTATCAGTAGTTAATTAGGTGTTAAAAAACCCGTGATAATTAAGAGAAGCTCAGTTAATTAATCTAGCTAATTACTTTAGAAGAAATACTCTGTTTTTGGAGAAAATTAAATAGGAAAAATTAGTAAAATGATTTCAAATGTTGTGAGATATTTATCAATGGTTAATTAGGTGTTAAAAAACCCATGATAATTAGGAGAAGATCAGATATTTAATCTAGCTAATTACTTTAGCAAAAATACTCTATTTTTTGAGAAAATTAAATAGGGAAATTAGTAAACTGATTTCAAATGCTATGAGATATTTATGAGTGGATAATTAGGTGTTAAAAAACCCGTGATAATTAGGAGAAGCTCATTAATTAATCTAGCTAATTACTTTAGCAAAAATACTTTGTTTTTTGAGAAATTAAATAGGAAAAATTAGTAAACTGATTTCAAATGCTGTAAGATATTTATTAGTGGTTAATTAGGTGTTAAGGAACCCTTGATAATTAGGATAAGCTCAGATAATTAGTTTAACTAATTATCTTAGTAGAATTATCTTGTTTTTAGGGGTAAATTAAAGGGGAAAATTAGTAAATCATGTTCTATAATTACATTCTATTTATCAGAGCTATATTACAAGGTAAAGAGGTCGTGATAATTATGCCAAGGTTATAAAAGTAGTATAAATATTTATCTAAGTCAAATTATACTATTTTTAGCTAAAAAATAAAGAGGGAAATTAGTAAATCATGTTATATGATTACATGCTATTTATCAGAGCTAGATTATATGATGAAAAGGCCGTGATAATTATGCCAAAGTTAGAAACTTAGTATAGATATTTATCTAAATCAAAATATACAAATTTTGGTTGAAATTTCAAGGGGGAAATTAGTAAATCATGCTATATGATTACATACTATTTATCATAGCTATATTATAGGGTAAATATGCCGTGATAATTATGCTAATGTTAAAAAAGTAGTATAGATATTTATCTAAGTCAAATTATCCTAATTTTTACTAAAAATTGAAGATGGAAATTATATAATTAAGTTAAAAAATAATAAGATAATTACCAGAGGTCAAAAATATCCTTATCTACTTGTGGTAATTATACCATAGTTAATTGGTGAGTTTAAAAAATTATAATTGACCAAAAGTCCTATTGTTAGCGAATGATTAATTACAATAAATAGACTTTGTGGTCAAAAGTTTTTAGGAAAATTATAGTAAGTGTAAACCTATGATATCAAGCTAAGGAAATAGAATCTTTAAGAGAAATTAAAGACAATAAATATTAAACCTAAAATAAGTAGATTATTAGCTTAAAAGTCAATGGGAAAATTAGGGAAAAAGATATAGAAAATTATAATAAAATTAGGAGAGCTTAGAAAACCCTTAGGGAAGCGGTGGAAAAAGTTATCATGCCTATATAGACCAATAAGAAATTACTAGGTCAAGAATTTACCAATTAAGACATAAATTTAACCTTGGATGAGTTACAGTTGAATACAAAGGTTAAATCTAGATTTTGAATTATTTACCTAATGATTAGACGTCCTTTTTATAAGGATAAGAAGTTATGGCACCAAAAAGAACCCGAGCAAAGCCTACATCTAATGATGAGGACGTAGCTCCAAAACGAACTAGAGCGTCGCACGTCGACGAAGCCGAGCCTAGTAGTAGGCCTACGGAGGAGAGTCTTCAGGCGCCAGTGCAGCAACAGATGGCCAATCAATCCCAGGTGGGTGTCCCATTATTCAATTAAGTCTTTAATTAGTTTAAGTTCTTTTATAAGTTAGCATTGCATACGTAAGAAGGATAAACCGGGTGAAAACGGAAGGTAACTTCCAGCGTGCATTTGTTTATAATGTAGGAAATAATTGTTTGGGTTAAAACTGGTTGAATTAGGAAAGATATGTTTGATCATCCTTAAGATAGCTTGTCTCAAGACACCTCCGACTCCTTGGAATATTTTGATGATAATGATTGGCTTTCTAGCCACATATAAGTCGGTTACCCCCATGAACGTTGAGTTTCTACTCCGTGTCATGTCCTAATGTTTCTACATAAGTTAGGATACCGTTTTTTTAATCCTAGGGGAGCCGCCCGGTTGTATGGGCATCTAGTTTGGTGTATGGGCACCCGGAACCTTGGGTGGGGGTTTATCCACTCCGGATTTGAATAAGGAATGTGTGCCGTTTTTCACCCTTAGGTGGTCTTGAGACAAGAAGAGTACTAGTCATGGTTATTATGGACAATGTTTTGATTAACAGTACCGCCCCCCCTGGCTACGCGCTCATGTTGAGCCCATCTTCGCCGTGTTATGTGCTGGTTGATGTTCTCTCCCCCCTCGCCGCAAGCGGCCCTACACACGACCTCAATTGCCTTCTTTGCTAAGCACTCATGTCCGCCTTCCAAATCTCGCCCTTAGGTTGCATGAAAATGCATCAAGTGGAGGTCCACGACCCACTTTGCCTATAAAAGACCGGAGCTCTGGTACCAGTGAAAGGCCCTGGGAACTGCCGTGTCCAAAATCCTCCGCCCAACCTCCCTTTTATAGCCTCCTGGCCTTAGGATCCCTTCTCCACTGGGCAGCCGGCCCTTGGCCAGGTCCTTGACCTCCAGGGTGGCCCTTGGCCTGACAATGTGTGAAGTAAAGAAGACTATCTCTCCTTCTCAAGCTTTAATGGAAAGCTCATCATCTACTCCAAGCTTGTGAGAAGGGTGGCCCACACCAACAACTCTTGGCTTTGTGATGCAAATCCAACCAAGAGCCAAGCTCCAATGCATGCTCGTCTCCTCTACCATGCTAATTACTAAGCTATTATGAGTGATTATGTGAAGAGACATACTTCTTTCTCGTAAGAATACTCCTTCTTTTTCTCTATCTACTCTCATACCCCGCTAACTCTCACCATCTTCGAAGGTGTGTGAGGTCTTGGGTCTGAGACCATGAGGGAATTGATGTTGTGTGTTACAAGTGTGAGCTTGGTGCTTGAAGCGTCCATCTTCATTGCACCAGCAAGTTATTGAAGGAACACAAAGTATTGTATTGAAAAATGTCTTCCTTAATGGGGGAAACCTATAATACAAAGCCATTTGGAGGGGGGACCGGCTCCATGTAAATCCGGTCCTCAAATGTTGTCAATAGCTTAATTTCTCTCTCTTTTTGAAGTAATGTTCATGCCCATCTAACTAGGTGTTATGCTTTTGTTGCTCTCTCCATCCAAGCACTCTTGCTATGCTCATTAGGATTCTATTCTAATCAGATGCTCACTATGTCTATGTTACTTTCAGCTACACACAAGTTACTAGACCATTAAATGTTACATAGAGAGAGAGAGAGAGAGAGAGAGAGAGCATTGCGGCAGCATCGGTGACGGCGAGGCGATTGAGCACAGCAACGGCGACTCCCTCTTCTTCATGGCACTGAATCCTTCACAACGGCAAGCGGTGAGTGACACACCATTGGCCCCTTTGAGCTTACTAGGATAGTCTGGTTGTGTGCTTGCAGCCATTCGTGGCTCGCACACAGTGTTTGGCAAGTCCCCAACCTCCGACACGTGCGATAGAAACGCACAAACATGATGCTGCACACAATTTGTTCTTTGCTCATCTCTGCTCCTACTTCTTCCACACCATTCTCTCCACCAATAGGCAGCTTGACCACACTGTCCATCTACGCTCCATCCCCTACACGACTCTTGTCCCTTCCTCGAGTTCTTCTATACAGACACCATCGTAGATTCCCTCGACCAGCTCCCCACTAAGTCCTTCTTTGTCCTGCAGGCCGCCTCCGTCTGCGCCATCACTGATCTGCAAGCTCATCTCCACAACATCACTCTCACCCTCCAAACGCTGAGCAGCTCGCATATAGTTCTCACTCCAATCCTAATGCTTATTTGCTGTTCAGTCGGCCTTCTCGCCATTGACGTTGATACTATGGTGGGGTGGCTATGTATTTCTCTTGCTGCACTGCATGCAGGCTCGTCTCTCTCCTACAGCTTCTGTCCCCAAAGGCAGGCACGATGGTTTTAAGGGATTGCTTGCCCTCTCTCTCCCATAAATCTACACACGGCTCTCTCTCTCTCTTGCTGCGGTCAACAGGCGGCAAAGTTCTTTCTCTCTCTCTTGCTACAATTCTTCTCCTTCCATTTCGAATGGCAATGACAACGCCCCAATGTTAGAGAGAGAGAGAGAGAGAGAGAGAGAGAGAGAGAGAGAGAGAGAGAGAGAGAGAGAGAGAGAGAGAGAGAGAGAGAGAGAAATCCATTCCTGTGCAGCACAGGTTGGAGGTCCATGGGGCACAGCTAAAGAGGATGGTCATGTGAGCGTCGGGCCTCATCAACGAAGGTTCACATCAGACTCGACCCTTTGTATCTCTAGTTTCATTCAATACTTTTGAAGAAATTAGACAAAAATTAAATGCAAAACATGGCGACCACTCCTTCCATTACCCCGTGGCAGTTTCCAGAGAGGGCTCTGTCCATTATAATAGTTAGATGTTATAGCTTGATGTTTGGGCTAAAAAATGGCATACACTAGTTCTTCAAAAAGCTTATTAAAGTGTCTATCCATAACATACATATCAATTCTCTACCAATTCACTCAAGCAAAAGAAATGGGCCCAAAAAGTGACAAATCATAAATCTGTGCACGCACAAATCGATCAAGCGAGTCAAAGTAAAGTGATCTAACTAATGTAATTAGGAAATACCAATTACTTACAAGCTCTGATACCACTTGTAATGCCTATGGTGGATAGACCAACAAGGCATTCATGGTAGTGAGAGTTTCATAATAATTAGGAGCAAACAAATTAAAGAGAGTGCATTCAATGAAAATATATTTGCTTGATTGATTAGGATGAAAGGGCAAATTACAAGCTAAGCATTATGGCCTTATATAGGCTCAAAGTGAAAGGTGGCATTTAATGTTAGAACGTGATTTCTATCACATGTGAGAGAAATGTCAAATAAAACGTGGCTATAGTGAATAGAATGTGACTTTAAAGAAGCATATGATTAGGGAAATCTATGTAGCGGGATGCATATATCTATACATATATAATGGGGGAGGATTCCGCCCCCCCCCCCCCCCCCCCCCCCCCCCCCCCCCCCCCCCCTGCCACGCGTTACCACCCCCTTTGTCCGATGGTGTGCACCCTGCGCACTCAGCGAGAGAAACACGCAGAAAGAGGGAGAGGTGGCTGAAGACCGCCGGCCACACTAGTGCACATACTGGTGCATGATTGGTATGCTTGGCTTTGGGGGTTTGTCGCGTATCGAGTGTAAGCTAAACAGATTACCCCAACACTCTTTGACCCGCCTCGGCTCTGCAGAGGCAGTTCTCCACAACCAGTGCGACGACCCATCATTGCAAACATCTTCTCTCTCTCTCTCTCTCTCTCTCTCTCTCTCCTCCTCGATGTCTACAAGGCAACTAGAGAGTCAACAGCCAAGATGAGGGCGTCAAGGCAATGAGTCTCTCTCCGTGTCGTGCAAGCAAAGAGGGATGAGAACGAGCAGAGGTGTCTGATTGCTGCATAGGGGGAAGTGAAGCAAGGAACATATGGAGATTCCGCTAAATAAACGAAGAAGCCATTATGAGTCTTATTAATTACACTAAAACGTCAAAAAAAGAAGTAAAATGTTTGAACTATGAAGGGCAAAAGTGTCCCCGAAGAAATCAGGTCTTTGAAAGGCCAAAAACAAAATGCAGCACCTTGGAGTAGGTTTGCAGTGAAGACCTGAGGAAGCTGTAGGTTCTCTCTCATCATCACCATGGCGAAAGACAGGAAGAAACTGAAGAAGAAGAAAGAGGGGAATGCAGCGAAGTACACAACAAGGAACAAGGCTCTCAATCGCCTGCAAATCAAGCTTCCGGAGTTTAGGTTCCTCTCTCTGCCGCCTTTCGCTGCCCTTAACTAACAGAATGTGCTAAATCATGGATAATGGATTTTTGCTTAATTCCACGCAAGATTCAGAAGCTTAGTAATTTGAGCTGGGTTCTTACACTCTTTTTGGGTCTCAGACGCTTGTGCATTCTCAAAGGCGTCCATCCAAGAGAGCCCAAGAAGAAGTTTGAGGGAAACCAGAAAACCTACTATCATGTCAAGGACATCAATTTTCTGGCTCATGAGCCATTGCTGGAAAAGAGCAGGTATATACTGATCATTGGTTTCATCGATTCTGAGCTGAAGTTTGTACTGATATTTGTTCTCCGTACAGAGAGCTCAAGGTTTACAATAAGAAAATAAAAAAAGCTCGAGCGAAGAAAAATCTGAGTCTTGCTGCCAGATTGGAGGCAAACAAACCTTCATACTCCCTTGATCATCTTGTGAAGGAAAGGTCAGGCTTAAGAAATATCCATTCAACTTGAGTCACACTATTATTTTGGAGACAAGTTTGACTGATGCAACCATAAATTTTGTGTGCGTTTTTTGGGTCCATTGCAAGCTACAGGTCCATGCATTGTGTGTCTACAAAGTGGTAAATGTTTCATATTTGTGTGGATTTCCATGTAGTTTGGTCTCTCTTTGCAACAACTCTAGTCACACTGTTATTTTGGAGACAAGTTTGACCGATACAACCGTCAATCTTGTGTGTGTTTTTTGTCCATTTCAAGCTGTAGGTCCTTGCATTATGTGTGTATGTGTGCTCATTTGTTTCTACAAAGTGGTATATGTGTCAATTGCCTCGTTGATCTCTCTTTGCAATTTCTTGAAAAACTAGGCTCAAGGTTTTGAGCATATGCTGTTTTGTACATTGTTTTTCTCCTCTTCCAATGAATACTTAACAGGTACCCTTCTTTCATCGATGCTGTCCGTGATTTGGATGATCCATTGACAATGTTACATCTTTTTGCAACTTTCCCAGCTGAGGCAGCTTATAAAATCCCAACGGAAACAGTGAACAACTGTCGTAGGTAAAGGCTTCACAAAAAGTTCCTATGTCGCTCCCGTCACTTCTGTGAGTTTTTTAAATATGCAGAAATCATCAAGATTCCTTTTTGCTGTTTCGTCCAGGCTAAGCCTTGAATGGCAAGCTTATGTTGCACGGACACACACTTTGCGGAAAACTTTTGTTTCAGTAAAGGGTATCTATTATCAAGTGAGTTTCTTTCTCATTCATAAAGTACTTTATTGCCATCTTTGAACATGGATATTGTGGTAATTCCAGCTAACCATTTGCAGGCAGAAGTTGCTGGGCAGAAGATTACATGGCTTACTCCTCATGTTTTAAGCCAAGTGATTCCTGATGATGTAGATATCCGGGTGATGCTGACATTTGTTGAGTTCTATGAGGTACAGTTTTTACCTTGTGATAAGGAAGCTTCTCACCTGAACATTAGTATCATTTGCCGAACCAACTTGCAAGTCTGTTTGTAACTAAGTATGCACCTAGTATAACAGTGTAGAATCACTGAGTCAGTTGTACAATCTTGAAGTCTCACAAGAGTTGAGTGTGAGTGCTTCATTTTGGTTATTATCTGCGCTTTGCAACTTTCCTGAGTTTGATATTTGTATAACTTCAGACCCTTGTAGGATTTGTCAACTTCAAGCTTTATCACTCATTAGGTCTGAAGTACCCCCCCCTCTTGGATGCCCAGCTGGAGGCAGAAGCTGCAGGTTTACAATACTTATCTTTTCTGACACATAATTTTCTGCAAGTTGCCTTGCTTGTGAATGCATCTTCGGTGTAGAATTTTACCTTGATCTTTCATTCCGTATGTTGTGCTAATCATTTCTTAAAGTCTTCTTTTGAGCACAACTGCGTATGCTGGGTTCTTGAAATAATACAGTATGAGTACTTGCTACAGCTGACATACATGCCATTTTAAACGCTCTAATGCTCGAAGGTGTGGCTTCAGAACTTTATGCAGTCATGCGAGACCTTGGTAGGGAAGCTGATGCGGCGAGCAAGAGGGATAGAGAGTTAAGCAATTACGAATCCAAACCTATCACTGATGGTAGGGATCAAGCAAACACTGAGCTGCGACTTGCGGAATCGAAGGCCAGGCTTGCTTCATTGCAGGATAGACTGTCAACTATGACAAAAGCGGATGAAAGCGAGAGACCAGTGGAGACGAATAATGAAGGACAGACAGAGGTAGATGAAGATGAGGATGAGGACACCACGCAATGCAAAGGCTTGTTCAAGAATTTAAATTTTTTTCTTGGCCGAGAGGTATATATATTTTCTTCTTCAAATGAAAGGCTGTCTTTTCTGATGAGTACTTAAGAAAGATACTTCCTGCTTTGGTGGGCTGCTGCATGATGGAAATGGGGTCGTGCTAGCTAGGGTGGATGAAAGAGACATCGTGCACACAAGTTAATGTGTGTTGGTTAAATTATCAACAGGCGAATTAGGTTCCAAGATCAATCAACTTGGACTCATAAACACGATCTTGAGTTGTTGCCAAGCCATCACAAGCTCACCATAAACAAGAGAGATGTAATGCAAAATGGAATTGATATGCTTATTCATGAAATGAGCTTTAAGTAGCTCTATAGCCTTGCACCATTGCAAGGTGGTACTATACGTAATGTACGGTATGTATCTGTACGTACTGTACATCGTTGCATATGGATAAATTTTTTATGTACATAAAACTACGTACCTTTGTAAATAATTAGTACATGAGAGAGCATTTTAAAAAAATTTCTATTATTCATTAGAGATCAAGAAAATGTATATCATGCAAACTACTTGGGGATACATTACTACATATTATCAACTGGAGATTCACTAGCCAAGTTCCAAGGAACGATCGTGTAAAACATACATTAAATATTTGTATTCGGTGATAAAAGAATAATAAAAAATATTCAAGCATTCATCAATGAAAGTACCTGCTAACAATAGAACAATGAAAGTGTACATACTACATAGTAAAGAGTCAGAAGTGTGAACATAACATTGCTTCAAGTAGCCCACAACTCCTAATAAGGAGCGACCCACAATCGTGACAAATGTCAAGCCAAAATGGCTTCTAATAGAGCATACTTAAATAAAAACACCTTGTTGAAATATGTGACAATGTCTAGACACCCTGGTCGTTGGCATGAGGCCGCAAGAAAAAAAAAAAAAACGTACGGTACGATCAATCCGTGTACAGTACGGATCAGTACGGACATGCCGTACAATACGGATCAACACGTATAGACTGATTCAACCTTGCACCACTGCATGTGGGATAATTCCTTCTCTTCTTTCCTTGACTCATACCTTAGTGACTCTAGAACAAAGCTCACACCTTACAATCCTCCCTCTAGGTTTGGGCTAGGACAATACATTGAAGATTCTTTATCCACTAAGGATGACACATAGTATCTACACAGGATGTCAATACATATCCACTAACGATGACAGATCCACAAAGGATGACAAAAAATGGTTCCACAAAGGATGACAGAAAATCCTTTCCTTGAAGAGAGGCTACAATCTTCATCTTCGATTCTTGAAATACGCTTGTCCTCCTCCCTTTTAGCCTTCTAGCCGCTCCTTGTTGGTGCCACCAATGATATCGTTGTCGAAAATAGCTTTATTGGTCCGATTTGTAGAGGATGCAGCCTTCTTGGCTAATAGTGCAAAGTACACATACATTTCAATGTTTATGTTGTTTGTCTGTGTGCTCATGGGCGGTCTTATATACATTTGGTGCATAGACAGTGTCTAAAGTTTAAACCCGTGTGTGGAGGGATGAGTTTGTGCATAGTATGAGGCTAATGGGGTTTTGCTAATTTCAAGATTAAACATTACATACATGGCAAGATTGTGTTTGAATGCAAACATTTGAACTCTAATTTCCTTTGAGAAACTCTCTCTGCTTTGCTTGCGTGAAGTACCTCTTCACTTTTAAAGTGAAGTCACCCCTCACAGTTGAAAGCTTTTGATGATGAATTTTTCCTCTCAATTTCTTCTTTTGAAGTCTTGGTTTTTGTTGATTTTGGATGTGGGATGGTATCTTTGCTTGACGCCAATATGTATGGCCAATGGAGTTAATGGGCCGTGGGAACTCTAACTTGAGAGCAAACCTCAAAAGAAAATGTTGCCAAAAAACTCTATAGGCGGCAGTTGAAGAGGCGAGATGATGCCATGACGTTGTGAGCTTTGAGCGTTGACATTGTGTGAGCATTGGATACCTTGAGTACATGATGTGTGAGCAATGGATCTCCTGAGCATATTTGTTTGGTTGCACAAGGTCGGTGAGTGACAATTTCTTGCAATCGTGTGCACAATTTGGCAGAGCGAGATTGATGGCGGGTGCTCTACGAGAGAAGGGTAAGGTGGTTGCAGATTTTGGCATGCCGTGCAGGCTTGCAGCGCGTGGCTATTGTGGGCACTTCGGGTGCGAGTGCAAGCCCTGGATAGGGCGTCGACTGCAGCCAGGGAGAAAGACGTCGAGGGAAAATTAGGAGCAAGCAATTGCTTGAGCTTGGCATAGGTTTGCAGTCGAATGCAGTTGACAAGGCAACGCTTTTATGAGGGTTTGAATCAGTTGAGATTGCCACCACAAATTCAAGGAGAGGATACGTAGGCTGACAGGGGTGTGCCAAGACAGAGTTGCGACCACATGGGCATGCAAGGCTAGTGGGCCTGCATTGAGTGCACAATGAAACAAGCTCACGACACGAGAGCGAGGGCGAGGGCCCGTGTGGCAGTGTGCTATGCCTGTGGCCCGAGTAGCACCGCCTTGTGTGTGTGTGGGGGGTTTCCCCTTTTTTGAATAAAGTCAAGAAAATCCCTTACAATAGGGAGTTATCAAAAAAGGTTCAAAATTTTAGTATCCACCTAAAATTGCTATGAGCATTAAATGCTGAAGGAGATATTGATTGAGGATGGAAATTATGGAGAAACACACTAAATGCAAGGGTTTAATTTGATGATTAAAAAATTATGCAAGGATTCAATGCTAGATGCGAATTTTGCTTCTCTTAATCACCAAAGGGTAGTGGAGCATGCTCATGCCCAAATGGTGATTAGGAGTTGGGATTATTAAGCTAATGCAAATAAAGATTAGGGAATGCTAATCACACAAGTGCATACTGTAACAGACTTGGACACTCCAAGTCAAGAATCAACCGCTACAGCACCAAATAACCACTACAAAACAATTCACAGATCACAATAGATTTGCACTGGCCTGGCGGAGTTCCGTGCCTAGAGATATTGGCCCCAAAGATTGGTGCCCCTTTCAGTATTTCTTTTTATATTAATCAGTTCAAAGTACAAGAGTGTGGCTAAGGTTTCACTCTCAGACTCTGCGTCCATATGCTCTGAGAAGTGAGACCCTCACCACATATTTAAAAGTACAAGGGATGCCCAAAAGCAGAGCCGCAAAAGCTTCAAAATCAACAGCCTTCATAAAATAAAGCAAGGACTCTTTCTTTCTCTCTTAAGCTTAAAAAAAAAACAAGCCAAAAAGCTGCCGTAAATTCAGCCCGCAAAACCCGCTACGATTTCAGGAAATCCGTACGCCCTGGCCACGTGGCAGTTCAGCGCTTTAGGGTTTCAGCCAGAAAATTAGGGTTAGGGTTTCCAGAAATTAGGGTTTGCTGAAAATTAGGGTTTTTGGCAGATTTTAGGGTTTGCAGGAATTTTAGGGTTTCTGGCAGAAATTAGGGTTTTTGCTGTCCGCCACGTCATCACTTTGTGACACATACTAATGAACCTAGCTAGCATAACCTAATGCTCTGATACCACTTGATGGGAATGGGATCGTGCTAGCTAGGGTGGATGAAAGAGAAACATCGTGCACACAAGTGAGTGTGTGTTGGCTAGACTATCACTCAAGCGAATTAGGTTCCAAGATCAATTATTGGACTCATAAACACAATCTTGATTTGCTAGCAATCACAAGCTTACCATAAACATAGAGAGATGTAATGCAAAACGGAATTGTTTTACTTATTCATGAAATGAGCTTTAAGTAGCTCTACAACCTTGCACCACTGCATGTGGGAAAATTCCTCCTCTTCATTCCTTGACTCATACCTTAGTGACTCTAGGACAAAGCTCACACCTTACACTATAGGCTTGAGTTGAGCATACATATTGAGAATCATCATGTAAGGTGCAATGGAATGAATGTTGAACTTTGCTCAAGATGAGTGTTCCGAACTGTGCTCAAGGGTTCCTTTTACTTACGGAAGGGAGAGCCTTCCGTTCCTTTACTGAGAGAGTGCAATGGACACAAACAAAGTGAATAGTATGAATGAAGGTGCTGATCTGAGAGATGGAGAGAGAAGAGAATACGACACCAGACAAGTCGTCAAACCCTCCTCCAAGGGCCCCTCTCTCGATGGCGCGAGAGGTCTATGCTATTGGTTGCACAAATCCTTACAATGCTTTGGACTTGCCGACGATGTCGACGACGAGACGGGCTGAAATTTGAGAATGCTAAGGGCTGAAATCTGCAAATTTTTATCTGTTGAATTCTGATATTATGTCGGTGACGATGTCGATGGAGACGACGACGCGCTGAAAACGCAGATGCTGAAATCTATGTTTTTCGGGCTGAAACTGCAAATTTCGCGGGATCTGACCGTGCGGTGAGGATCTGCTACGTGAAGGTGAGATCTGCAAGGTTCGGGGATTTCTACTGCGGGTACTGACTGCTGAAAACTGAAATCGCCGAGTCTAGGGTTGATTCCGTCGCGAAGATCTGCAAAAACGCCGAGGTGTCTTGCACATGCAAAAACGCTAGGGCTGAAAATCTTATGCTGCAGTGAGAATCTGCTAACTGCTGTAGAATCTGCTAATGCTAGTGGATCTACTGTCTGCTGTGATCCCCGAGGCTGATTAGCTGTGCAAAAACGTCAGGGCTGGTCTATGGTGCAAAAACGCCTGTGTTGATGCTGTGTTGCAAAAACGCTAGGCCTTTTTGGGGGGGGGGGGGGGGGGGGGGGGGGGAAGTTGCTTGTTGAGCAAGGTGCTCCCGCTAGGTTTCTATATATACAAACTTAGCAAAATTGCCCTACCTATTTTCCAACAAAAGTCACTTAAAAGTAATAAGTGAAAAGTGTCAAAATTAGGGAAAATAGGTCTATGCACTGTAAAAATGCTCCCGATGGGTTCTGATGGAAATCTGATGATCATACTGTGTGCAACCAGAGGATATGCATCTAATCTATAAGTGTCTGGACATGCACGGTCTGCGAACAGACTCACAAAAATGCCAGATCACTTCCTATTCTAGACTGACTTGTCTGACTGAACCCCTGTCATGCTGTAGCTTGTCCACGGACACATAGGGTTGGATGTGTCATGTGACACATCACTTGCTCTTCACATTACCACTAGCATGTAGGCAACACTTTCATAGCTCCCAATTGCTATAACTTATAAGGAACATTGAAAGCAACCAAAAAAGTTGATTCACAATCTCAGCATACTCCTTCCATGTGGAGACTATGCTTAAAGCATCAGCAATCAACTGTCCGTACAACTTGCCATGTTAGTAGCATCTGTACATGTCACGATTGTGACGTATTCTTTGTCTTTGTATTACCTTCTTCACTTGAGTTTTTTGCAGATATGAAGATGCACCAGATCCAAGACCTCGATTCTCCAAAGGATGTGTCTCTTCGTCCAAGAGTCGCACCTGTTTGGCGAATAGCCATGCCTCTTCAGCGAATGGCTGCACCTTTACGCCGAAGGGTCATGACTCTAGAGTCGACAGCAGAAGGACCCGACTATTGGCCTAGAGTCATGTCTTTTGACCTATGGCCATGTCTCTTCATTGTGTCTCTTTAGTTTCTATATAAGAACTCCCTTGTAACACATTTCAATCAATCAAACACATTCAATCTCTAAGTCTCTTGTCATCAAGTTCTGTTGAGAGTTCAGTTTTCATCTAAATTTAAGTATAAATAAACACACATAGTAATCGTGTTCTTCACAATACAACGTGCCATACCATCATCCTTCCATATAGAGCTACGGCAGTAGCGTCCGTACAATGTGTTACGTCAGCATCGGTCCATACAATGCTACATCAGCAGCATTGGTACTGGCCATGTGTCATAAGCGGTTACATGTCATGTCTCAATGCATTTCACATGTCATCTCTCAATACATTTCACATGTCATCTGTCCGTACGTTCCACATTTCAATTGGTGACGTACCCATCTGGTAAAAGAAGAGTAATCATTTTCGACAACGTGTCAAAACATACATAGCACACAAATCGCAGAAGACACTGACACCATACTGGCATGCCCCACACAATATGACATACACGGCACTAGGAAAGAATAGAATGTATCCTGGTCCATTTCTTTGTCCTCAATTTTTCAAAGAGATTTCTTTTATGATCAAAACTTTCTTGATTCAAAGAAGTTTTTTATTGGTTCTGCAAGCAGACTCTGCATTGAACCTTAATAGGCTTTTGCTGCATTTGCCCTTGGCTTGTACCTTTGGTATGTGAGTGGCAACAACCAACTGATCAAAACTTGCTATCCATTCTTTCCTTTAAAGGATATATTGCACGTTTTTCTGAATCTATTTTGGGTGTATTTTGTGTGTACAGTCATTTATACACAACTTCTATGTTAGGGCAATTTGTAAACGTTGTCAGTGTGTGTGAAAAGATGGTAAGCAAATAGCTTTAATAGTAATGTTTTTTCCTGAAGTGGACAGAGGTTAAATTGTAGTCTCTTGTGCTCAAAAGGCTCTACAATGTTTTTTAGCGAGCAAGATTGATTACTATTTATTAGTGCTCACTTTTTCAGGGCCTACTTACTTCTGTAGGTACCAAGAGAATCACTGCTTTTTCTTATTCGTGCATTTGGAGGAGCTGTGTCTTGGGCCAGTGAGAGAGCACCATATGAGGAGAGTGATGAAGAAATCACACATCAGGTTTTATCTTAGCTTTGACTTTGAGCATATTAGTAAACTGACATGAAAGTTGTCTTCTACTACCTTTCCGCATGTACCAGGTCCTTTCTTAGTTGGTGTCTTTTTTTCTGCCTTCAGATTGTAGACAGGCCATCTCAAGGTCACATGTTTTTGTCAAGGGAGTATATCCAACCACAGTGGGTGTATGACTGTGTGAACAATCGAATGCTGCTACCTACGCATGAATATGTTTTGGGCAGGTTTTCTTTCTGTCCCTTCTACTACATATTCACAGTTGTGAATTTTGCTCATTTTAAAGCAAAAACCAGTGTGCGTTGGCTGATAGAAGAATGTGTTGAGTGTAAAGGATACCTGGGTTGAAAGGTCCTGATCTTATACTGGGGTAAACTAGGTCCACAGCAGATGATGGTATTGTATAGCATGCAGTACAACTTTAATTTCATCAACTTTTACACAAGCGTGGCTTGAGTAGCCATGATGGTTAGAGTGGTCCGCATGGCTTTAATTCAGTAATAAATTACTAGCTGCTTGGATTAGTAACTCCCGTGTCTCTCTTTCTCACTTCTAAGTTCTGCACTTGTGCACTCTCACATTGTATCAGGAGTTCCGGCTCTGAAGGGTTTTTTTGTCTTCCGCCCACCCTTCCCTCAGTGTTTCCATGTGGGCTGCCCAACCTTTTGAGCGATTGGTGCCCTTGCTGCATTTGGTGCTCCTGATCAGTATCTGAAACCCATCTCCATCCTTGCGTTACTGAAAACAGCCTCCCTCTGTAGCATTTTTGGCACACATGCTGGCTGTCAACTCTAGGAGGTACCGCCCGCTTGGTTGACATTTGGCAAGCTTCGGTGGGGATTTATCTACAGACTACTGGGGTGTTTTTTTGCACTGCAGGGCAGCCTTCTCCCTCAAGCCCTTTGACCCTTTGGTGTAGATGGCCTTGGACATCTGTTGCTTTGTGCCATTCTGCTATGGTCGGTTTGTGATTTTCACATTGTACCCTTGCTACTTCCCCTATGTTTTCAGCTCTTCAACGGCTGTCCACACAGAGTTCTACCCTCATCGGACCCTTTGCAATGCCTAGAACTTCCGGGAGCGTACAAACATGCTGAAGTTTGCTATATAGGCGCATTTTCAGCCCCTTTTAGGTGTGCTTTTGGGTGGACAGCATGCTAAAAATTCATCTTCATGCCTTGGTGTCACAAACTGTGGACGTGGCAAGCTATTGAAGACTCAGAGGGCTAGGACTTCTTGAGCCTGACCGTGCACATCCCGTCCGAGGGGCCTAAACCCTAGCAAAATCAGAAGAAGTAGTCCTCACCAACTTATAGGTTTGTGAGTGGCCCACATAACTAAGGGGTTATGATTGATAATCCTAACCCCCAACAATTTAGAGGAATCGACTGAGGTGCCTAAAACCTAAAAAGAAAGCATGACTCACTTGACAAGTAAAGTTTGTGAATACGCTCTATGAGTAGTTCATTTTCGTATTTGTGCTTTTTGTAGGTACTCCTAAGGAGCAAGGAGGCCTCGGCCTACGCCCAGGGATTCTGGAAACAAAATCGGAACGGTCTTTTCAGGTGCTGCGGAATTGAAATGGTGAAGATCTAGATTTTACACTTCCACAAATCTTTTACTTCTTTCTTTGCGTTAGTGATTGCTTTAGCATGAATGATGGTTTCTTTTACATTCCGCGAAGAGAGGGAATGAGAGAGAGAGGTAGAAATGTGTAGAGAGAGAGAGAGAGAGAGAGAGGAGGAGGAGGAGGAGGAGGACACCCGATAGCGTCCCAACCAACCCTCTTAAGGGCCCCCCACACCGTTGCGGATGTGGTATTTGCTTTTGATTGCGTAAATGGAAAAGTGTAGACTCAACTAACTCAAATGGGGAATGTTGCCACGGTAATTTCTCAAGACGAGGCACATCCGAGGCTTGGATCTGTCTCGATGTGGGGTTGCAAATGGTCACCAAGGGGAAGATCTGGGACTGAATTGCTCTCCCAATGTGAGAGGAATGAAGGGTTGAACGATGATGGATAGCAAGGGAGCACTCGATATTGATCTGATGCTCTGCAAAAACGTTGAGGTTGATCTGCTCTTCTGGCTAGCGGTCTCTCAACTGATGCCAAAATGCTAGTTGATGGTGCCCCTCTATAGGCCCAATTTTCTGGTTATAAATTCCTCTAGGTTGAGGTAGGGCAAAATTGTCCACCAACCCAACAAATTAAATCATTAAATGATTTTATAAGTTTTTGACCAGGGCTAAGTGTCGGGTAAAATTGTTGCACATCTGTCCACCCGAGAATCCGATCGACGTGGTGAATGGCTTGTTGGATTCCTCTAACCTAAAACTATATGCATGTCATGCCATATGCCCATCATAGTGTAATAACACGTGTCAAAACGTGTGTACAAACCATTTATGCAAGAGGGTTCCAAATCTGAAAAACCTAATCTAATGGACTCATCCGGACATGCAAGTCCTGCGAACAGGCTCATAAAATTACCGATACTAATCCTGCTAGGATTTTGGACACCCATATCTAGGAAGAAGGGGAAAAGCTGGCTCTAGAAGTCAATGAAGCATGTCCACGTGGCACATAGTGCAATGTGCATGTGATAGGTCTGTAGAGTCTCACGCTTTGGATGTAGACGGAAAAGGAAGTGAGAGCTCACGTCTCTGAATTTCCCACATGGGAAGAAATTAATGTTACAGACTTAGACACCCCAAGTCGGAAATCGGACACGACACACGAGAGAATCACTTAAATCACTTCACAATTTTATCACGCTTTTAAAACAGTCGACACGACGTGGCGTAGTTCCGTGCCCAGAGGTATTGGCCCCAAATCTGACGCCCTTTTTGGTATTTATTTTTATATTAACGCTTGAGCAAAGTTACAACTCCCGCGGGCCCTCTCTGCTCAGAAGCTCGTCAGCACACTGAGTAAAAGAGTGACCTTGGGTCGTAATTTAAAGGCCCCTGGTCTCAAAATCAAAAGGAGTTACATGAAAAGCTGCTGACTCAAAAGCAACTGGCTTAAAGCAACCAACGTGAATTGTGGAAATCTGTACAGCTTGCCACGTTAGCATGTCAGTCTTTTTTTGGGAATCTGTACAATTCTGCCATGTCATCATTTTGTGACATACCCCCCTCTTGAAAGAATTGTAACTGCCCTCGATTACGCCTGCAAAATTAGACATAAGCCATGAACTAGTTCAGTAGACACTGACTCTACGTACTGACGCACTAGACAACACAATCTAGCACTTGTCCAAAGATGACAGTCACATCACATTCAGTTCAAATCATATAAAATCGATTCATACCAAATCAACTCCTAAAGAACCAGAAAACTGGCCCCAAACCTACCCCAAATCTGCCCCCAAATGCCTACTATTGCCCGTCCCCCCCGGTCCGGAACATCGTTCCGGTTACACCTTGTTTCGGAACGGTGTTCCGTTCCTGACTCCGTTTCAAGAACAGGACTCGTTCGGAATGCTGTTTCGGAACGTTTGGGCTACGTTCTGCCCGTTCCCTGTTACACTGCAAAATGTTGTAATTATTTCGTCAATCATTGTATCTTTGAATTTTGCACTCAAAGACAATCACAATCATTTTCGGGAATTCCAGTTCATCAATCATACATTGAGTTCATATTGAACAAAGTGTTTCAATCATTCAGTCTAGTCATCTTATTGCTGTGTAGCCATCTCATCCCTTGGGAACTCTTGCACTCACCATAGTATCATTCAATCATTCATCATCATCTTAAGTTCATGATTCTTATCGCCACTAGGTTCAATCTAGAGCTGTCATTGCTTCCGATTGCATTCGTATGCAAATTTGTCACGATTTCATTCTCGATTTCTTCTGTTATGTGTTCAGAAATAGCCAGATCTTCCAAACACATTAATTTCATTCATAAATCAAAGTATCTTACAAACTCCTATTTCAAAATCGTTCATAAAGTCATAAAGCAAAATGTTGTTGGCACATCAATATCTCTTTCAATTTTCTATCCAGTATCTGTTTTGGAGCAAGTATCTCCTCGCCTAGTTCTATTCTAGTCTGTTGGTCGTTCTCATTCTTGTGCCTTCTTGGGGCACCGTGTAGATATATGTCCTTGTTCCCCACAGTCCAACACTTTCTCGTCTTGAGGTATTCGTCTTTCTGTTCCTTTGTCAGTCGGGGACATGCATCTTTCTTTGCTCCTCTTTTGTCATCACTTGTCGAAGGTTGATCTGTTGGAGAAGTCAAGTTACTTGAATGCATAGCAAACCCTTGCTTAGCATGTCCCATCAACTGTTGTATAGACTCAATTTTTGTAACAAGTAGTAATCTCGTATCTCTTTGGGCAATCCACAACAAAATTGCTCGATTTGCTGCTTGAAACTGATCTTTTTAATAGATGAGGCAAGTAGAAAAACATCCCAAAATCTCTCGCAATATGTAGCCATCCAAAGATGATTCCAGGCGGTAATCACGTCACCTTCGTACTCGTGAGTGAGCCACGAGGAAATAAAAAGTCTTTTGAACTTTAGCCTACCACTGTTAGAGACTTGGACACCCCAAGTCGGAAATCGGGCACGACACACAAGAGAATCACTTAAATTACTTCACAATTTTATCACTCTTTTAAACAGAGTCGACACGGCCCCTCATAATTCCGTGCCTAGAGGTGTTGGCCCCAAAATTTGGCGTCCCTTTCGGTATTTATTTTTATATTAATGCTTTAGCAAAGCTACAACTCCCGTAGGCCCTCTCTACTCAAAAGCTCGTCAGCACACTGAGTAAAAGAGTGGCCTTGGGTTCTAATTTAGAGGCCCTTGGTCTCAAAATCAAAAGCAGTTACATGAAAAGATGCTAACTCAAAAACAACTCGCCCAAAAGGAACCAACGTGAATCGCGGAAATCCGTACAGCTTGCCACGTTAGCATGTCAATGCTTTTTACGAAAAATCCGTGCGACACTCTACGTCAGCATGTCAATGCTTTTTACGGGAACCCGTACAATTTTGCCACGTCGTCTTGTCCGGTCAGTAGTGCCACATCATTATTTTGTGACAATTGGCCATCGAGTCTAAGATCTAGAATGGAGGGGTTTCTCTGGTTCTTGTGCTTGTAAAAAGGTTTTCCCTAATAGAGATTCTCTTTGGGGGGGGGGGAGGGGGCGCAGTTGATCTTCTAGTCTCCAAAATTGTGTCGATCTTCTCTCTCGTCTCTTTTGGGTGAAAGTCTTTTTATTTTCAGATTGCATGCTATTTGGACGTATTGTCGTGTGGGATGGCCATGGGCATGGTTTGCTTGACTGAAATGTGAAAAAGAAAGGGTATGAATTTGATAGAAACAAGATTTAGTAGATCAAGACATCAACAAAAAGATGAGCACGTTCTAGATGTGATTGCTAAATGGTTACAATGCTCATGATTCGTATGCGAAATACTCGACACAATTATGATTGATCAATGACTAATGTCTTTGTAGAAGTGCTAGATTGGTGGAGTGTGGTGCATGAGTACATAGAGTCAATGTCTACTGGAGAATGTTGCGGTCCTTTGGTTGTTTTCAGGCGTAAGCAAGGGCGATGACAATTCTTTTTAAGAGGGCGGAATGTCACAAAGTGATGACATGGCAAGCCAATTGGAAGAGAAATGACCAAGTGCACATGAGAAACTGAAACCCCAAAGAACCTAGAAAGTGTGGTTGAGGGGCCTTTTTTTAATCCTAGTCCTACCTAACTTCTGGAGCACCTATCGAGAGGCTTAAAACCCTAAAAATCAGAAGCTTGATCTGTCACGTGACACATCCCAACCCTATGTGTTCGTGGACAAGCTACACCACAGCAGGGTTCAGTCAGTCCGATCAGTTTAGAATAGCAGTGATCTGGCACTTTTGTGAGTCTATTTGTAGACCGTGCATGCCCAGTCACTTAGCATAGCTGCATTTCCTCCGGTTGCACACAACATGATTATCGGAATTCCCATCAGAATCCATTCGCATCAGTTAGGGGAAATGAGTCAGGGGAATTTTCCAGTGCATTTAGCCTATTTTCCTATTTATTGGGATTTTCACTTATTAGTTTTAAGTGACTTTCCTACAAAAGTAGGTAGGGCAATTTTGCTAAGTTAATATATAAGCAAACCAAAGTTTACACTTTCTGGCAGAAGAGGCAGCACGAGCTTCCCGCTCAACAAGCAACTTCTCAGCAGTACCCCCCCCTCATGACCCTCATTGCCATACCTCCCATCACCCTTGGCGTTTTCCTGCGACAGAACCCAGCAGCATTAGCGTTTTTGCTTTCCCCAGCCATCGCCAAATCAGCCATGGCCTAGCGATTCCTCCCCCCACTTCTGCCAGCGTTTTCTCGTGCAAAAACGCCAGCAGACTTCAGCAGATTTGCAGCGTTTATTTTCAGCAAATCAGCGTTTTTGATCTACAGTTCAGCCCTTGAAGAAACACAGATTTTCAGCAGTTAGAACAGTAGGAGATCAGCCCCATTCAGTTGCAGATGATCCCCCAAGTTTAGCCCAACAAAATGTATCCAAAAAGTCATTTTCATCCACTGAATCAGTCCCTGAATTCAGCCATTAGAAACCCACAGATTTCAGCCATCGAGTTGTCGTCGTCATCACCGTCGTCGTCATCGGCATAGTCCCATTGCATCAATCCATTTCATACGCATTGTACACCTTTGTGCAATCAAAGTAGACCACTCTCGCCGTCGAGAGTGGGGCCTTCGGAGGAGGGTTTTACAACCTCTCGGGTGTCATATCTCTTCTCTCTCCTTCTCTCAGTCTCATTCACTTGCACCCACAATGTCCACTCACTTCGTTCGTGATCATAGCACTCTCCTAAAGACGGAAAGCTCTCTCTTTCCCTAAGAACTAAAAGGAACCTTGAGCAATAAAGATCACTAATCTTGAGAAAATACAACATTCATTCCGCTGCACCTAACATTGGTATCAGAGCTTTGGAAGTGTTCTGCATTACTCAAGGAAAGAACCACAAGAACCACAAGAACCACAAGAAATTTTTTGCTTGTTGTGATCGCACGAACCCAAGTTTACTTGGGCGTGGCGATTCCTCATCGTGTTTGGTTGAAGAGTGACAGGAATCCCAAGAAAGAAGGGCTTGTGCAGCCTCCCCTTGTGTCTCTTTTCACTCATTGAAAGCGGACCATGCACTTAGCGGCCGGCCAATCGACGTGAGGTAGGAAAAAGCAACCTTGGTGTGAGCGCAAGGCCGCCAAGGGGTGTGCCCGCAGAAAGGAGTAGAACTCGGGTGAAGAGAAGATCCTTCTCCAACGCGATTTGCAAGCGAAAGATAACCTCAAGAACCCCAAGAACCAAAGACCCTCAAGAACCTCAAGAACCCTAGATTCTTACGAATCAAGGACCTCGAGAACCTCAAGACCCTCAAGAACCCAAGTTCCTCGCGAACTTCAGAACCCAAGATTATAGTGTATGGTCGTCATTCGAAGCGGAATGGATACTTCGCATACAGGTGATGAGCATGAGAGAGGCGGCGAAGATTTTTCCCCACGAGGAGACTTTTTCGATCCTCCTGTCACAAAGTGATGACGTGGCAGACAACAGAAACCCTAATTTCTGCCAAAAACCCTAAAATTCCTGCAAACCCTAATTTTTGCCAAAAACCCTAAATTCCGGAAATCGCGGAGGCAAAATATATATATATATATTTTTTTGGAAAATGATGAGCGACGCGAATTTTGCTTTTGCTTTTTATTAAAAAAAAAAAAGAAAAGACTCTCTAAGAGAGAGAGAGAACTGATGCTTTTGATTTTAAAAGCTTTTGGGGCTCTGCTATTGGGCATCCCTTGTAACCTTTAAATTAGTGGTGAGGGCCTCACTTCTGAGAGCATCTGGACGCAGAGTCTGAGAGTGAAACCCTAACCGCTCTCTTGTACTTTGATGATTGATTAATACAAAAAGAAATACCGAAAGGGGCGCCAGTTTTTGGTGCCAATATCTCTAGGCACGGAACTCCGTCGGGCTAGTGCAAATCTATTGTGATCTGTGAATTGTTTTGAAGTGGTTATTTGGTGCTGTCGTGGTTGATTCTTGACTTGGAGTGTCCAAGTCTGTTACAGTGGTATCAGAGCACGGCCGATTTCTCTTCTACGGGAAATCCGATCCTCGATTTTTTTTTTCCGCGGCACCTATGGCTTCAGGCAATGATCAGTCGACTCCCTCTGCATATGGAGATGCGGGCTGGGATCACAACGAAGATTCAGACAGAGAGTATGGCCCGCCTCGGCCTACTCAGGCGGAGCAAAGAGAGATGGAGCGTCGTCAATTGATTGGCGATGCAACAAAGATGATGCTCAATTTTGCCAAGGACCCGAAGATGGCAAAATATATGAACCAGACCTCTTTGAAAGAGGTACAGATGGAGTTGCAGAGAACCACAACACCACTCCCGAAACCCGCTCTCAAGAAACCTTCTGCCTCCAAGAAATATACGGAGAAGGAACTGGAGAACGTGGTTGATACACGGATTGCTAAGCTTTTCGACGTGCAAAAGAAAGGCAAAAAGCACGGCAAAAAGCAGAACAAAGGTACTGACTTCCCGGGATATTTGGGTCGTCAGTCGACATTCGACAAGGCAAAGAAATTGAAGAAGCGCGTCAAGTTTAAAGACCTACCCAGTTCTTCTTCTTCTTCTTCTTCTGACAGTTCTTCTAGCAGCTCAGATTCGAGCAAAGAAGACAGAAAAGGTAAAAAGCGAAGCAAGAAGCAACGCTTTGGAAAGGGCAAGAGAAAGGCAAAGAAGGCTAAATCTCGCCCAGAGACTGACACTTCTACAGAGGACTCGTCTACTTACAATTCAGACTCTGACAACGGAAACTTTTATGCGAACAAGAGGAATTTTTACAAAGCCAACCAGTATGACTTTCTCGAAGATAAAAGCAAGAAAGTTCGAGAGTTTAAGGAAGGTGGCCAAGCACTTAAGTTTGATACTTTTTCGGGATACTCCGATGCTTGGAAGGCTGTGTCTTTTATACAGCAGTTTGACATCGCTTTCGCGGGAGGACGCTATTCAGAGCACTCCAAGATTCGGAGAGCTGCCTCTTATTTTAAGGGCAATGCTCGCACTTGGTGGTCCACGCTTCTATTAAGCAAGACTGTGCCAGTTACATGGCTGAAATTCAAGAGGCTTTTTATTTCTTCTTGGTTGACTCAAGAGTTTGAGCGAGATATACGAGCTGCTTGGAACCATCTCCGGATGACCAAGAGCGATACAGTGAATTCTTATTGTGAAAGATTCTGGAGCTCTTTTCTACCCGCCTCTTCATTCAAGAAGATCTCGTTCAGAGAACATATTGAGCGGTTTACCTTGGGTCTACCTATAGAGATCCGAGATCACTGCTTGGAACAGAAGTCGGCTTCTATTCAGGAGTTGATGAGTCATGCGAAGCGGGGCTTTGCCATTCACTCTGGCAGTCTGACCCACCCCACAGATGAGGCCATGACACAACGAGCCGAACAGACTTCCGGGAATGAAAGTAGAATGAAAAAGAGAAACCCAGAGAAAAAAAAAAAGGATGCACGACCCAAGCTTACTCCTGAGGAGAGAGCTCGCTTCATTAGAGAGGGGAAGTTCTTTGGATGCGGGTAACATGGATATATTTCCGCAAAGTGCCCTGACAAGGCACAGAAAGAACAAAATGATAAAGACGACGACAGGTCTGAGAGTTCGAGAGCAGCAGAGGAATGTGGCAGAAAAGGCAGTTAGAAAAGCAGAACTGGTACCACATGGCCTGGGACGTGCACCGAATCTAATGAATGAAAGTACAAACTTTGCCGCTTTTTTTTGGGGCAAAGTGAAAGATCAGGAAGCTCTTTTGAAGGAGCCAAGGCCAACTTCTTTTCACTTGGAATTGGCGGCTCGATTTGGAACTACGCTCGACAGACTAATGCCACAGGCGGAGGTAGTTCGACTGGCACCCGGATGGGATGTTGCCATTACACCGAGCATTGGCAAACTTTGTTTGCAATGACAGGGGTGTTCAGGGCACGCGAGTGACGTTCTGCTCGGGATCCCTTGGTACCACAAGAACTACGCCGTGGTTGACTACCGGGCCGAGAAAGCGACTTTGATAAATGAAGGGCTTAGAGATTGTACTTGATGAACTTCAGTTTTCTTACTCATTCTTTTGGGAGAACTGAACGATGGATAAAGGTTGAATATGTTTTGACCTGAAGAAAAGAACGCCAAGATTTTTTTTTCTCCACGCTCATGCCGATTGCTTTTGAGAGGGCCTGAAGATCATACCATTGATCTGAAATCTGGAAGCACGCCACCGAATCGGCCACCTTATCGTGTGAGCCGAGTACAGAATGAAAAGATTATGAACTCAGTGAAAGACCTCTTGGAAAAGGGTCTTGTCCAGCGTAGTACTTCACCGTATTGCTCTCCAGTGTTGTTGGTTTTGAAGAAAGACGGATCTTGGAGAATGTGCATCAATTATAGCACTCTCAACGAAATCACCATCAAGAACAGATTCCTAGGATCGATGATATACTCGACAGGTTACAGGGATCCTCGTGCTTTAGCAGGATTGACTTGAAGAGTGGATATCATCAGATTAGGATAGCGCCAGGAGATGTCTACAAGACAGCTTTTCGGACGACTTTTGGGTTATTGAGTTTTTGGTGATGCCTTTTGGCTTAACCAATGCTCCTGCGACATTTAACCGGATGATGGACAAGATTTTTCGAGAGTACAGACTATTCGTTGGCACTTTCTTTGACGACATCATTGTTTTCTCCAAGAATGAGGCAGAACACAGAGATCATCTGCTTCAAGTCTTTCAGGCATTACGAGATCACACGTTAGTGATTAATGCAAAGAAAAGTAAATTTTTCCTACTAGAGATACACTTTTTGGGACACATTGTGTCAACAGCAGGAGTGCAAATGAACCCGGCCAAGATAGAGACTATCCGTGATTGGCCCGATTTGAGGAATGTCCATGAAGCTAGAAGCTTCTTGGGACTGTGTTCGTACTACAGGCGGTTCATACGAAAGTTTGCAGAGGTTGCTTCCCCTTTGCATACCTTGACACAGAAAGGAGTACCTTTTTCGTGGGGACCCACAGAGGTGACTGCCTTTCAGACATTGAAAGAGAAATTCACTACAGGACCAGATTTGACTTTGCCGGACTTGCAGAAGTCATTTGAAGTATTTTGTGATGCTTGTGGTCGTAGTCTGGGTACGGTCTTGATGCAAGAAGGCCATGTCATAGCTTACAAGAGCCGTTTGTTCTCTAGGCCGGAGATGACAGCACAGATCTATGGGAAAGAGCTTTTGGCGGTTATCCACGCTCTTACTCAGTGGCGGCATTACCTACTCGGAGCGGATTTTACTGTCTTTACAAACCATCAGAGTTTGCGCTACTTCTTGTCACAGAAGCAGCTTTCGGAAAAGCAGATGCGGTGGGTGAACATCTTGTCACAGTTCCACTTCCAGATTGTCCATGTGCAGGGACAGAAGAATGTGGTGGCAGATGCTTTGTCTTGGAAACCGTTGGTTCTGGCTATTTCCACGATACATCATAGGAGCTTCGAGGATATGGTCGATCAGTATGCCACAGTTACAGGTTTTGCAGATATTTTCACACGGATACGGGATGGGGAGACAGTAGCTGGATACTCCCTTCGGGAAGGCTACTTGATGAAAAAGACTATGTTGTGAGTTACACAGCCGTTGAGGGAAAAGGTTATGACTGATTGCCACTGTCCACCTTTTACGGGTCACCACGGCATTGCTACCACCATGAAAGGGGTAGAGAGAGATTTCTTTTGGCGGAGACTGAAGAAGGATGTGGAAGAGTTTGTGCGCAGTTGCTTGGTATGCCAGAAGGTCAAGTTTGACAGGCATAAGGCACAGGGATTGTTACAGCCTTTATCCATACCCACCCGCCCCTGGGAAAATATTGAAATGGATTTCATTTTTTTTGATCTCCCGAGAACACAGAATGATCACGATGATTTTCCGATTACATGGCACGTCTGAGACGATTGTCTTCGACAGAGACCCCAGATTTATGAGTTTGTTTTGGAAGGCAATTTGGGAGAACATTGGCACGCGGTTGCAGTTCTCGTCATCGTTCCACTTGCAGACTGACGGGCAATTTGAGATTGCCAATTCAGTGATTTTAGATTTATTGAAGTCTTGTACCTCGGATCAGAAGACTCAATGGGAAAAGAACTTATCTTTGGTGGAATTTGCCTACAATAACACGATACACTCTTCGACGGGGAAGACGCCATGTGAGATTGTTGAAACTGCTGCGAAGGTTCCATCCTTCCTGAGCACGAAAGATTAGAAATTTTAAGCGGATGAATATTCGCGAGATTTGGATACGGCTTTTGCCAAGGTTCGCGAGACTTTAAAGAAGTCTCAAGAACGACAGAAAAAGGCAGCGGATCACCATCGTCGCAACTGGAAATTGAAGGGGGATGATTGGGTGCTCTTACTTTTGAGAAGGCACGCCTAAGAAAGAAAAAGGGAAAGGAGAGGCTTTTTCCAAAGCTTAGTATGTGATACTACGAACCTTTCCAGATTACTGACAAGATAAATGAGGTCTCCTTCCGATTGGAACTGCCAGATACTTGGAGGATTCATAATGCATTGCATGTGAGTCTCTTGAAACCTGTTAAGGGTGATGTGCCTGATGATGGGGAGCCTGATGAGCAACCCAAAGTGGAAGAAAACGAGGAGATCCTTGTTCCTGAACAGATTTTGGCACATAATGATACGAAGAAAGGTAAAGTCCGAAGGCGGTTCTTGGTTTAGTTCAAGAACTTTCCTGCATTTGATGCGAAGTGGATGGAGGAGGAGGACCTAGCAGATACTCCTTGGATTGTGAAACTTTACCTCGATGTTTTGGTTTAGCATAGTCTACTCCAAACGGAACCCAGAAACTCAGCTTGGCCGAAGATCTGGTGCAGTGGGATGCACAAGAGGGGAGTTACTCCGCTCCTTTGTCAACAGATGGCTCGATTTTGATATTAAAGTCACTGATGTCTCTTTGAGCTTCAGGGATACTGAGAGCTGACAGTATTCTGCTGGATGACTTTATGAAATGGAATTCCTGATTATGATACTGATTTGTTCTTGACTTCTTGTGAGTGCAGGAACTGATAGCCGAAATGACTGCAACATTTTGGTCTGATTGATCTCGAATAGACATGGTTGCAATAGGGGTTAGTCAATCGGACATCGATGAGGTCCCGATTGGACCTAGATGTGATTGCTAGCTACATTGCCGATAAATCATGGTCTAAGATCCGAATGAATGTTGAATGTCATGTGATGTCGTGTGATGTCTGGTGATGTCCTGTGATGTCGTGTGATGTGACTGTCGATTTTGTACATGTGCTAGATGTGTGTTCCTAGTATGTAGGTACTAACAGTCAGTGTCTGCTAAGACGGTTTATGGCTTTTGTCGGTTTTGCAGGCGTAATCGCGGTCGATTACAATGCTTTCAAGAGGGGGGTATGTCACAAAGTGATGACGTGGCGGACAACAGAAACCCTAATTTCTGCCAGAAACCCTAAAATTCTTGCAAACCCTAATTTTTGCCAAAAACCCTAAATTCCGGAAATCGCGGAGGCGGATTATTAATTTTATATATATATATATATATTTTTGTGGAAAATGATGAGCGACGCGAATTTTGCTTTTGCTTTTTTTTATTAAAAAAAAAGAAAAGACTCTCTAAGAGAGAGAGAGAACTGATGCTTTTGATTTTAAAAGCTTTTGGGGCTCTGCTTTTGGGCATCCCTTGTAACCTTTAAATTAGTGGTGAGGGCCTCACTTCTGAGAGCATCTGGACGCAGAGTCTGAGAGTGAAACCCTAACCGCTCTCTTGTACTTTGATGATTGATTAATACAAAAAGAAATACCGAAAGGGGCGCCAGTTTTTGGGGCCAATATCTCTAAGCACGGAACTCCGCCGGGCCAGTGCAAATCTATTGTGATCTGTGAATTGTTTTGAAGTGGTTATTTGGTGCTGTCGCGGTTGATTCTTGACTTGGAGTGTCCAAGTCTGTTACACCTCCCCCTTCGCCATCTACGCCACGCGTTGCACTTACTCCTATGGAGATGATGGTCAAGTCGATGTTGGACATGATGGCACAACAACAAGAAACGAATCGAGTTGCATTGGCACAACTCGCAAGCAAAGCAGAAGCACAAGAAGAAAATCGCCTTGCTCAAGAACGTGAGTGCATTGCTCTTGCTGCAAAACAAGAAGAAACTCGGCTTGCTTTCGAACGCGAGCGCGATGAACGAGAAGCTCAAAGGGAGATTCGCCATCAAGAATTTCTTTCCCACATGCTAGCTTCAAAGACCGAACCACCCAAAGATCGTGGGAGCTCCTCTAGTGGTGCAAGCCACGATGCGGATTCCAACAACCCCGTCACCGAAAAGTTGACTTTCAGTAAGTATGATGGTAAGATGGATGCTACGGTGATTCATTCTTGGTTGCATTAATTTAATGCTTATTTTGCGACAACTAAGAAGACAAGCAATAGCAAAGTTTTGACGGCAGCCATGTACCTTTGGGTGATGCCATTAATTGGTACCACGCATGGCAAGAGGCATAGCTAGCCGCGCACTTAGAGGAAGCCGACGATTTCACGCCCCCCTCTTTTAGTGGGCTGATTTCCAAGACAAGCTCAAGGTGCGGTTTATGCCACCTTAGTACCTCGCACGATTGAAGGACGATTGGTGCGCTCTCAAGCAAAATGGTATGCCGGTTATATCTTTTTCTAATCGTGTTTTGCAGCTAGGTACCCAACTACGCATGTCGGATGAAGAGCGCAAAGAGGCTTTTCTCTTTGGATTGGACGAATATATCTAGTACGATGTCGAGGTATTCGATCCAATCGATCTCAACAAGGCGGTAGCGATTGCTCTCGCACAGGAGATGAAGCACAACAAGGGAAAGCCTAAGGAGAA
This sequence comes from Adiantum capillus-veneris, assembly GCF_014529385.1. Lineage (NCBI taxonomy): Eukaryota > Viridiplantae > Streptophyta > Polypodiopsida > Polypodiales > Pteridaceae > Adiantum > Adiantum capillus-veneris. The sequence goes on along the minus strand of NC_140938.1, from coordinate 122,614,414 downwards.
GAAGACTTCCACCAGTACCTCGCAGACTTCTCAGAACCCGCAGAATGGTAAGAACGGTAAGAATGATAACTCTTCTAACCAATCTTCCAACATTATCTCCACAAAGAATGCGTCCAATGAATCTAAGGGTAAGGCTAACACAATTGCTAAACCTAAGCTTACTCTAGATGAAAAGGTAGCATAAGGAATAGTAGGAGGATACATCACTTCGGAAGAACAAAGCACTTATTCTAAAGAAGGTCGTTGTTTTCATTGTCACATTAAGGGTCACATAAAACGAACATGTCCTAAGCTTGAATCGAATGAATCTAAAGAACCCACAGTACCCACTACATTTGTCAATGCAATAAATGATAACACGAGTGTGTCCCAAGTTTCTCAGGACCCTCCCATTGATGATTCTCTCATTAAATGTTTATGGTCGTGCGTCGGGGCACCGTTTTGTCATATTGTTTGACTCAGGTAGTATGCATGATGTGATCAGCCTCTCTCTTGTTGAGAGAGCCCGCCTCGAAGTTAGTCCGAGATCTTCTATCGTGGTCTCTGGCTTTCGTCCCGGTATGGACGCTCTCATAACGGAGGAGTGCCTTGATGTGTTGTTTGCAATTCAACAGACTGCCTTCACTAGAAGATTTGTTGTTTCTCCTCTCTTAGGATGTGATATGATTTTAGGCATGAAATGGTTTCGTGAAATAAACCCTCTCGTTGATTGGGAGGCTAGCACTTTAACTCTCAATGCCAAAAGTGATTCTCCTACTGTTATTCATGGAATGGACATTGTTCCTTCTCCATCTCTCATTGCTAATATGCAGGATAAGATGGAAAGGATTCGGGATAAGGAGATTCTCTCAGTCTCTTTTTCTCCAAAGCATGACACACAAGATTTGCATGATTATGAGAAGCATGATGATTTGAAGGATAATGATTTGCATAATGATTTGGATGATAAAGACAAGCAGAATGAGTTGCATGAAGAAGATGGGATTGTTCACAAGGATGATGTGTTAGTTAATGCTTTTTCTAGCGAAGTTAACCTCGTTGTAGATTCGATCAATCACCAAGAATCGATCTTGGCTTTGGAGTCGAGGTCCATAGATCCCCCCAAGAAGATTCGATAGATCCCGCAGAATCGATCTTGGCTCTCGAGCCTTGGTCCAAAGAACCCTCACAGGAAGTATTATGTGTTCGCATGATTGATACGCACGCATTGTTCGAGTGTTTCATTCGTGAAGGTTTTCTGTATTTTAGTCAACATCGTTATGTGATCCCTTTTACTAGGCATGACATATTGTATGTTGAGCACGTTTCTCTCATGGATGAGCACGAATGTATACGGATTGTTCATGAAAAGCTGAAAAGTTTGTATGTAAGGAAGTCACATTCCATGTCTCTTCCTTGGCATGACACAGTTTTCGAAAGAGCACATGATAGTTTGAGCACCAAGCATGGGCACTCCATTGTGATTTGCCACAGTTGATTGATTTCGATCAAACAGAAAAGATTAGATCTCATTGTTTGCAGGTGTTTGATGAACTGGTTGTCACTCCGTCTATTTGTTCATCTACATTGCATGCACAGTCTTTAGCAAAGACAAGATTTGTTTCCTTCACTTTACATGGAATGAGTATGTTCATGGTTTTGTGTTGGAGATGGGTTCATGAATTTTCAGCCATGGAGATTCTTGAAGAGGACAGAAGTACGACTCTGGACGAAGTTGACGCATCGAAGGAACCACAGAAGACTTTGTGTCGCTTTCGGCGCGGCCCAAAGAAGCAAGCGTTGCAAACCTTTATGAAGTTCAAGTACCGCACGACCCACACATCAGAGTGGGCCGGCGAACAGTCCCTTCCAGGATTCCGGATGCTGTTGGCGATCTCCCTCGACGTCATACAGTTCGGTACCAGTACCTCACTTTGAAAAGGAGGGGATGTCACGTGACACATCCCAACCCTATGTGTCCGTGGACAAGCTACACCACAGCAGGGTTCAGTCAGTCCGATCAGTTTAGAATAGCAGTAATCTGGCACTTTTGTGAGTCTATTCGTAGACCGTGCTTGCCCAGTCACTTAACATAGATGCATTTCCTCCGGTTGCACACAGCATGATCATCGGAATTCCCATCAGTATCCATTCGCATCAATTAGGGGAATTTTCCAGTGCATTTAGCCTATTTTCCTATTTATTGGGATTTTCACTTATTAGTTTTAAGTGACTTTCCTACAAAAGTAGGTAGGGCAATTTTGCTAAGTTAATATATGAGCAAACCAAAGTTCACACTTTCTGGCAGAAGAGGTAGCAGGAGCTTCTGCTCAACAGGCAACTTCTCAGCAGTACCCCCCCCTCATGACCCTCATCGCCATACCTTCCATCACCCTTGGTGTTTTCCCACGATAGAACCCAGCAGCATTAGCGTTTTTGCTTTCCCCAGCCATCGCCAGATCAGCCATGGCCTAGCGATTCCTCCCCCCACTTCAGCCAGCGTTTTCTCATGCAAAAACGCCAGCAGACTTCAGCAGATTTGCAGCGTTTATTTTCAGCAAATCAGCGGTTTTGATCTGCAGTTCAGCCCTTGAAGAAACACAGATTTTCAGCAGTTAGAACAGTAGCAGATCAGCCCCATTCAGTTGCAGATGATCCCCCAAGTTTAGCCCAACAAAACGCAGCCAAAACAGTCATTTTCAGCCACCGAATCAGTCCCCGAATTCAGCGATTAGAAACCCACAGATTTCAGCCATCGAGTCGTCGTCGTCATCACCGTCGTCGTCATCGGCATAGTCCCATTGCATCAATCCATTGCATACGCATTGTACACCTTTGTGCAATCAAAGTAGACCACTCGCCGTCGAGAGTGGGGCCTTCGGAGGAGGGTTTTACAACCTCTCGGGTGTCGTATCTCTTCTCTCTCCTTCTCTCAGTCTCATTCACTTGCATGCACAATATCCACTCACTTTGTTCGTGATCATAGCACTCTCCTAAAGACGGAAAGCTCTCTCTTTCCCTAAGAACTAAAAGGAACCTTGAGCAATAAAGATCACTAATCTTGAGAAAATACAACATTCATTCCGCTGCACGTAACATGATCTCTTGCCTAGCTGCCTATAAATTGCGTTGACATGACACATGGCAGCCTGTTTGTGTCATAGGATGGGTACCACGTGCCAATGGAAAAGAACAGATTGAACAACTCTAAGCACGTCAATTAACAACTAAACTGAAAGAGATGCACGACACACGAGATGGGGAGTGGCGGAGTTCCACCCCAAGAGAGAGCACTGGCCCCAAACCTTGGCGTCCCTTTCGATTATTCTTGATTAGCTTGAACTCAGTACATCACTGGTACTCCATTCTCGGCATCTTCTCGCAGAAACATGCCAGAGAATGAGCCCTTGGCTGATATTTAAAGGCCCTTGGCCATGAAAAGTAGTTTACATGCAAAGCTATAAACTCAAAGCATTTGGTCCAAAAGCGTTGAGCCCAAAAGCCATCAGCGCGTTTCACGAAAATCCGTACAGGTGCCACGTCTTCATCGTTAAACGAGCAAATCCATATTGTTTGCCACGTGGCATTGTCGACGCAAAACGCGGGAGTTCGTACAACTGCCACATCATCATGCTCAACGCAAAGTCTTCTGAGTGTGGTTTTGCTTTATTTAATCTCTTTATGTCACTTGGGTCCCATCGGACAAGGTCTCGTAAGTTGGTGGGAATTCTTCTTTAAAAATAGGCCACTCTTCAAAACTTCTTCTTTTGCTTCTGCTTCTTAGGGTTTAGGCCCCTCCATTCTTTAGTGGCTTGACATGTCAGCAATTTGGGACACTAAGGAACCCCGTAAATTTGTGAGAGTGCACGTGCGGGAGCGAGAGAGAGGGGGGTGTAGACACAACACTTGATGTAGGGAAGAGGGGGCGATCAGCCCCCCGTGACTACCAAAACAAGAGACCGTACAAAAATCGGATGATATCGGTGTATCTGTGATATGTGTATCCCTCTGGTCCCATATATATGAGTGCTCAAGGTGGGCGTTCTAACAAACTGTTGACGTGTCTACCTACTGAAGAACGGAGCTACCGGCCGAGGGGCCTAAACCCTAGAAGAAGCAGAAGCAACAGAAGAAGCAACAACCGATTTTCGGAAATTCCATTGACTGCCAACGTGGCAGAACTGTACGGATTTCTGCTTTTCATGCTGGCAGTGCTGACTGTCATGGATGCTTGAGAGTCAATCGTCACTTGCATCATTGCCTATGTCATCGCCGACATCATCGCTAGAAGGCTCTAGAAGAATCTAGAAGATTCTAGAAGTTTCTAGAAACATGGAGAAAATTTCGGAAGAATCTAGAAGTTTCTGGAAATCTCTAGAAAGTTGAAGGCTCTAGAAGGTTCTAGAAGAACTAGAAGGATCAAGGAGTTTCTAGAAGCTTGGAGAAGATTCCGAAAGAATCTAGAAGTTTATGGAAAGCTCTAGAGAGTTGAAGGAGGATCCAGAAGGTTCTAGAAGGATCTAGAAAGCTCTAGAAGAGTCTAGAAGGATCAAGAAGTTTCTAGAAGCTTGGAGAAGATTCCGGAAGAATCTAGAAGTTTCTGGAAAGCTCTAGAAAGTTGAAGGCTCTAGAAGGTTCTAGAAGAACTAGAAGGATCAAGGAGTTTTTAGAAGCTTGGAGAAGATTCCGGAAGAATCTAGAAGTTTCTGGAAAGCTCTATAAAGTTGAAGGAGGATCCAAAAGGTTCTAGAAGGGTCCAGAAAGCTCTAGAAGATTCTAGAAGGATCTAGAAGGATCAAGAAGTTTCTAGAAGCTTGGAGAAGATTCCGAAAGAATCTAGAAGTTTCTGGAAAGCTGTAGAAAGTTGAAGAAGGATCCAGAAGGTTCTAGAAGAACTAGAAGGATCAAGAAGGTACTAGAAGATTCTAACCTCCTCAAGAAGAACCTAGAAAGTCCTAACCTCCTCAAGTAACCTCCTTAGTATAAATAGGGGTCTTGGGCCACAAGCCCCTCAGTCTTGCCAACACCAGCTGTGAGCCTCCTGTGAGGAAATCCCTCTCCTAGTTCTTATGTTCAAGTCTTGTCCTTGCAATCAAGCCTTGTCTTGCACTCAAGTCATGTAATCCAAGTCTTGTATCTAGCTCTCTTAATTAAGTATTAAGTCTTGTAATCAATATTTAGCTTATCATCAAATCCAAGTTCTTGTACATTGTGAGCGCCTCCTCTTGCTCTTTTCTAGCTCTATACGCGCTCATAACAGTTTGGCAAGACCATGTCTTAATCTTCTTAAGCCATCATGGAGCCGACGATGGAAGGTGTCATCAATGCATTGCAAAGCATCCAAGCTCAGTTACAAGAACTTCGCGAGAGTAACGCTCAACTTCAAGCAGGGCAACCCCTAATCTTGGGATTGGCGTTGCAAAATCTTCAACGTCAAATTCAAGAGCTTCAAGAGACAAGCACACATCAAGCACAAGCTGCAAGATCTTGCTATTCTCAACAACATAAGAAGGAGCCGAAGATCAGCATGCCTGAAAAATTTGATGGGACTAGATCAAAGTTTAGAGGTTTTCTCCAACAAGTGCGCCTCTTCATTCGAATGCAGCGAGAGCGTTATCTAGATGATGCCTCTCAAGTAGGCCTTATTGGGACCCTCCTCTCGGGTACGGCTCTCTCTTGGTTTGCTCCCTTACTTGAAAAAGAATCTCCTCTTCTTCATGACTTTGAAGCTTTTGTGCGGGAGTTCTCTGCAACCTTTAGGGATATTGATAGAGCAAGGGTTGCTGAAACCAAACTTAGAAATCTCTGCCAAGGATTGAGACCTGTATCCGTCTATGCAGCCGAATTTCAACAGCACTTGTGATCTGACTTGGCATGAGGAATATTTCATTAGCCAATTTCGGTGGGGATTAAAGGATGACGTAAAAGATCTTTTATTGACTAAGCCAAAGGTTCACACACTAAGCGAGTTTATCTCTCAAACAATAGAATGTGATAATCGACTATTTGAGAGGAGATAAGAGAGGCGTCTTGGGACACCATTGTGACCCCAAACAGAAGTGACACATAATGGCTACACACCTCAACATGGCCATGAATCAAGCATTGAGCCCATGCAAATTGATTCAGCATGGTTTCAACCTCTCTCAGCCCCGGAGAAGCAAAGGCGACGCATTAATGGCTCATGTATGTATTGTGGAGAGCAGGGGCACATGGTTCAACAGTGTCCAAGGAAGAGAAGGATGAAGGTTCATGGTGCAATGGCCTCAACGTGTTCGGAAAACATGGACGTCCAACCCTAATAGAGACCGACTGGTTGAACAAAAGACAAGCAAAAAAAGGTCTCTTTCTTCCCGCTGATTCCACTTCAAGTTTTATGCTACCAATCAAGATCCATATGCCGGGTAGGCACATGGATTGTGAAGCATTACTAGATTCAGGCGCAACGGCGTGCTTCATGGACAAAGAATTTGCAAAAGAACAAGGCATACGACTTGTGGAGAAGTTTAATCTAGCAATTGTAGAAGTCATTGATGGTCGTCCCCTCGCTTCAGGGGATGTCAGGTATGAAACTCGCCCCATAGAAGTAACATTGCATGAGCATGTTTCAAGAATAGCGTTCAATATTATACAAAACCCAACCAGTCCAATTGTTATTGGGCTACCGTGGCTTAAATTACATAATCCTTACATCGATTGGAGGGTTCGGAGAATTGAACCACGAAAAGTCTGAAAGAAGAAGGGAAGGCATAATAGGCCTATATATCTTGGAGCCAAGGTCTTCATGCGTGCAGCCAAAAGGTATCCAACTTTCCTGATATTTGCAACACCAACCAACATGTCGACAACAAAAATCATGGAGGCATTGCCACGTCAATATCAAGATTACAATGATGTTTTCGAGAAGAAGAATGCAGACCTCTTACCGGAGCATCGATCCTATGATTGTGCTATAGAGCTTCAGGAGGGAACCCGACCCCCTTTTGGCCCAATATACAAGCTATCTCAAGATGAATTGGTAGAATTACGGAAAAATATTGATGAGAATCTTGCTAAGGGGTTCATACGGCATTCAAAGTCCCTAGCAGGAGCTCCAATACTCTTTGTAAAAAAGAAGGACGGAACTCTCCGGATGTGCGTGGATTATAGGGGCCTAAACAAGATCACCGTCAAAAATCGCTATCCCCTTCCCTTGATCCCAAAGCTTCTTGAGCGCCTTGGCAAGGCAAGAATATTTACAAAAATAGATCTTCGTGGTGCTTACAATCTAGTCAGAATCAAAGAAGGTGATGAATGGAAAACAGCCTTTCGGACAAGGTATGACCACTTTGAATATACCGTCATGCCATTTGGTCTCACAAATGTCCCAACTGTTTTTCAACATTTAATGAACGATATCTTTCGGGAGTATTTGGATTATTTTGTGGTAAGATGATATCTTGATATTTTCCAAGGATCAAGAAGAGCATGAGCACCATGTACGATTAGTGCTTGAAAAGCTTCGTGCATCAGGGTTATATGCAAAGTTGGAGAAGTGCTCTTTTCATCAATCTAAGGTGGAATTTCTTGGTTATGTAATTTCTGAAAAGGGAACCTCCATGGATCCAAAGAAGGTTCAAACCATGCTTGATTGGGAGACACCCACCTCGGTAAGAGATGTTCAATGTTAGGGCTCATTCTCTTGCATGCTTCCTGGAGAAGGTGCAGAATGTGGAGTACTGGCTTGTACTATGTTGCTGCAATATAAAGAAATACCGAAAGGGACGCCAAGGTTTGGGGCCAATACTCTCTGGGGTGGAATTTCGCCACTCCGTGTCGCGTGTCGTCTCTCTCTTTCAGTTCAGTTGTTATTGAAGTGCTAAAAGTCTGTTCAGTCTGATCTTTTCTATTGGCACGTGGTGCCCGTCTTGTGACAGTGGTATCAGAGCATCAGGCGTGCGCTTTTCTGAAAGCATATCAGTCCTACAAAAGAGCAGACAGAGCTATTGGAATTTTATTTGAGGTATCTTCGTCCTCCGACCCCGGACTTATTAGCCACTTCACCCTAACTTCATCGCGCATTGGGTGCGCTCCCGTCTTCATCGTTGTGTCTTACATGGCATAAGCCATAAAGAATCCAAGACTTGAAATTCATGGATTCAACAGAATATTTGCAGTTCTGCTCAACGAGCTTCACGACATTCTTTCGTGGCATCCTCAACAGAATCTTCCGATGTTGCAAAGTTTTCAACTTTTGAACTACATGTTACCCCCTCTGATGCCCCAGGTGGTACCTCCTTGTTAGGTGCAACGGAATGATTGTTGCGCTTTGCTCAAGATGAGTGCTCCGAACTGTGCTCAAGGTTCCTTTAAGTTCTTATGGAAGGGAGTGCCTTCCGTTCTTAATGGAAAGTGCTAGGATCACGAACAAAGTGAATGGACAATGTGCGTGCAAGTGTATGAGACTGAGAGATAGAGAGAGAAGAGAAATACGACACCAGAGACGTTGTAAAACCCTCCTTCGAAGGCCCCACTCTCGTCGGCGAGAGTGGTCTACTTATTGATTGCACAAAGTGGTACAATGACGATGCAATGGACTGATGCAATCTGGGACTATGCCGATGACGACGACGGTGATGACGACGACGACTTTAGGGCTGAAATCTGTGATCTTCTAATTGCTGAATTTCGGGACTGTTTCGGTGGCTGAAAATGACTGTTTTGGCTGCGTTTTTATGGGCTGAATTTGGGGTGTATCTGCAACCAACTAGGGATGAATTGTCTGCTTCTAATGCTTGTTGAAAACGCTGTACATCTGCTGCAATAAGGCTGAAAACCAAAAACGCTGAGGCTGATGTGTAGCGTTAGTAAAACGCTAGACCAAATCTGGGACTGAAGCTGAAATCCAAAAACGCAGACTTGTCTGCTGGCGTTAGTGAAAACGTTGGCTGTTCTGATGTGCTGGCGATGGTGCAGCTGCAAACGCCAGGGCTTGGGGGATTGTTGGCGAGGATCTGGGCTGAAATCGCCAAGGGCTAGATGGGGATGCTGATGGAATCCAAAAACGCTGGCTGTTCTTCTATGGCGAGGATGGAGGAACCAAAAACGCTAGGAGTTCTTGTTGGGGTTCTGCTGAGAAGGTGCTTGTTGAGCATGTGCTCTTGCTGCCTCTTCTGCCAGAAAGTGCTAACTTGGGTTTGCTTATATATTAACTTAGCAAAATTGCCCTACCTACTTTTGTTGGAAAGTCACTTAAAAATAATAAGTGAAAAATACCAAAAATAGGAAAAATAGGCTAAATGCACTGGAAAATTCCCCTGATTGAATTTGATGGATTCTGAAGGGAATACTGATGATCATGCTTTGTGCAACCAGAGGATATGCATCTACACTAAGTGACTGGGCATGCACGGTCTACGAATACACTCACAAAAGTGCCAGATCACTTCTAATCTAGACTTGACTGGACTGACTGAACCCTCTTATGTTGTAGCTTGTCCACGGACACATAGGGTTGGATGTGTCACGTGACATCCCCTCCTTTTCAAAGTGAGGTACTGGTACCGAATTGTATGGCATCGAGGGAGATCGCCAATAGCATCCGGAATCTTGGAAGGGACTCTTCACCGGCCCACTCTGATGTGTGGGTCGTGCGGTACTTGAACTTCATAAAGGTCTGCGAAGCTTGCTTCTTTGGGCCGCGCCGAAAGCGACTCAAAGTCTTTTGAATCTCCTTCCTTGCTTCAACTTCGTCTAGAGTCGTGCTTCCTTCGTCTTCAAGAATCTCCATGGCTGAAAATTCCTGAAACCATTTCCAACACAAAACCATGAACATACCTATTCCATGTAAAGTGAGTGGAAAAAATCTTGGCTTTCTCAAAGATTGTGCATGCAATGTGGATAAACAAATAGACGCAGTGCTAAACCGTTCACCACATAGACACAAACAATGAGATCGAATCTTGCTCTTATGATCTAGAGCAATCAACTGTGGCAATTCACAACGGAAATGCCCATGCTTGGTGCTCATACTTTTATGTGCTCTTTCTACAATTGTGTCATGCCAAGGAAGAGACATGGAATGTGACTTCCTTACATACATACTTTTCAGCTTTTCATGAGAAATCCGTATACATTCGTGCTCATTCATGAGAGAAACATGAGAAATCCGCATACATTCGTGCTCATTTATACACGTAGTTACCTGACTTCTATGTTTGAAGTGTGGATTTTAGCAGAGGGGGGCAACTTGAAAATGCTTGCCATCGAAACCATGGACGAATATAACCAAAGGTTTCTCGACGTGTACCTTTCGGTGTCCTTCTTTAGATCCGGTCCCTTGGAGGCCCAATGCGAGCGATACACCATTGGACTACCATCACCATTGCAGGAATATTGTCTATCCAAGCAAGTCTCTACCATGCAAGAACTTATGGACCATGCCGCGGTCGGCTATAAACTGATGAAGGGAAAGCCAGAGTTTACTACAGAAGAATCTCCGGCCACTAACCACAACTCTCGGCAACAACGAACAAATTCTCGAGTCTCGTAGAAATCAACCGCAAAGGCCTCGTTCGAGCCTCAACAACGAGACACCTTACTACAAGAAGGTCGATGCTTTGGATGCTTCATCATTGTAGTAGCATTTGTGCAAGAATAAAGAAAGTACTTGCTCTGGCTACAGAGCAAGGGGACCCTTGAGGGCTTGGACCCGACATCCCTGTGTCGTCTCTTTTCTCTCTCTTTCTTTCAGTTTAGTTCAATTCTTTGAAGAGAAGTAAAGTGTCCCTTGTGTTTGTGTGCGGAGTACTAGATCCGAGTAAATCCTTATTCTCTTCCGCTGCACGTGACATTGGTATCGGAGCTCTGTGTGTGCTTTGGCTTCGCGAACTCAAGGAAAGAACCTAAAGAAGAAGCATCAAGAACCGAGAACCCCAAGAACTCAAGAACCATCAAGAACCTAAGCAAAACCAAGAACCCAAGGAGCCTCTCCCATTTTTTATTTCTTGAAGGAATCTTTGAGTCCCAACCATAGACTTACCAAATCCCATCTTTATTGTTATGTCTTTGAAGGAAGATCGACATTGGATACACGAAAATCAAGATCTTGAATACCAGGATCTACTTGCCTCCTATGCAGATATCGAAGGAGTTGGAGACAGGACCTCTAGCCTCTTCTGCATTTGCATTTGCATGTAGCGTGCATCCACTTCCGTCGACAAGAAACCCTTGGATTTTTCTCCGAGCACCCTTACCTTTCATCTTCACCCGCAATGCTTTCACGACAGGACTATTCGAATGGTAGTGCTTGCTTGCAGGCAGAGTCAACACGAAGGCTGGCATTCTGTGACAGTAGTAAGGGTATCTAGTAACTCGTATGGTCGGTGTTTACATCGCAGCAGTACCTACATCTGTAGTATCCACCCGTTTGGAGGAATTTTCATTGGTTATGCATCCATACGCATCAGAAGCATTCATCAGTCAGCATCAGAAGTATAGATAGAAGTTCGGCAGTTGTGCCTCACTCTTAATAGGGGGGGATGTCACGTGCGCACTTCACTTGCGCCACGTGGACATGCTTTTGCCATGGTCTAGCGTCAGTCATAGCCTAGCTTAGGACTGAGCCTGGCACTTTGTGAGCCTCTATGTGCATGCCCAAGCCGGTCATAGTTGCATACCCTCTCTTGTATAATACAGTCATTTCTGCATGAGCATTTTCTAGAGCGTAGACAAATTACACATTTTTCACTTATTTGTTAATAAGTGACTTTTGTTGGAAAAGTAGGTAGGGCAAATTGCTAAGAAACTATAAAAGAGACCCATTCGGCACTCAGCAGAAGCAGAAGATAGAAGGGAACTGAAGTGCGCAAGTTAGCCGTGTAGCAGATCAACTCCAACAGTGTTTTCTTAGCAGTTTGGCCAGGGTTTGTGGATCCATCCTCAACGTTTTTCAGTGAGCAGTCTAGCGTTTTGGAGATCAGCCCAAGCCCGTGGCGGTTTGCATATCCAAGTCAGAGCATTAGCGTTTTGCAGATTTCAGCCCATATCTGCTAGCGTTAGTACTTTCACTCGTAGATCCGACCCAATCCAGTAGCAAATCCTTGCCGCAAGTCCCCGCGTGTTGCAGATCTGCGACATTCAGTTTTCAGTCCCAAATCAGCCTAGCGTTTTGGAGACTCAGCCAGATCTGCCGGGTTTTTTGCATTCCCAGCCTTGCCCATGTCGGTGGTTGCAGATCAGCCCCATAGTGGCATAGCGGTTGCTGATCAACAGCAGTTAGACCTAGTGTTTTCAGATTTCAGCCCTAGCCTCGCGTCGTCGTCGTCACTGTGACATTGTCGTGTCCGTGACGGTCGTCATCGTCGTCGCCATCGACATTGATATAGTACCTCCAGTCCCCAGCATCAGTTGCTTCAGTATTATTAGCATCGACATTATTGTAGTAGCATTTGTGCAAGAATAAAGAAAGTACTTGCTTTGGCAACAGAGCAAGGGGGCTCTTGAGGGTTGGGACCCGACATCCCTGTGTCGTCTCTTTTCTCTCTCTTTCTTTAAGTTTAGTTAAGTTCTCTCAAGAGAAGTAAATTGTCCCTTGTGTTTCTGTGCGAAGTACTAGATCAGAGCAAATCCTTTTTCTCTTCCGTTGCACGTGACAGATGTCAATAGTCTGGGGTGTCCCGCACTCCAAGAGATCTCCATGTTAAAGTGCCGTCACGAGCAGTGTAGCAAACTGTTGTGCTCCGCTAATGCAGTGTGAAGGTGTTGCGTGAAGGTCCCGAATTGAGTGTGATAACAACTCCTTGTCATGAAAGTAGTGCCAATAGACCTGCAAGTGTCCTGCCAATAGGATTTATGGTGTCTGTAGTCAAACCGTCTGGAGAAAATGTGGAAGCCTAGGAATCGTCAACAGTATGCACGAAAGCTTGTTAATGCATGAACTTACAACCCAGTGTGGTCAGGTGGCTAAGTTGTGTAAAACTCTAGGAAGGCCAGATATGTTGGGTTAAAGGCCTAAATAACCCCTTTTTTGTACATTTTTATACTTTGTCCAGGTTCAATAACCTGGACACATTTTTTAAAGGTCACTTATAATAAAAGTGGGAAAACCCAAAACTCACTTATTGAGTTTTTCCCAAAAACGTGAGCTCTCTCTCTCTCTCTCCCTCTTCGTTCTGCTAGCGCTTCCCTTCTGCAGCACAGTGCCTCTGCTTCAAGCCTCAAGGCGTGCACATCTTCGCGTGCTCTATCACTTGCACACACCGCCGCGCGCTCATCAACTAGTATCAGAGCCAGATTAGGGTTTCAGAAGCTTTACGCAGGTGGCTGGACAGCAGGCGAAAGGCTTCTCTCGCGTCAAATTTCCGCTTTCATCACGAAGCCCCTTGCTTCCGGTGTCACATAGGGTGATTAGGGTTTCCAAAACAGCCTAAAACAGGCTGAAATTAGGTCAAAACATGTAAAAACCTGAAAATTACAGGTCAAAACAGCAAAACGCAGGTGCTCTAAATCGATTCCCGTGAATGCCCCTTGCTTTTCCCACTCAAAATAGGTCCATTTGATACAAATTGATGCACCAAAACAATAAATTTGCAGAAAATTCAGAATTGGATTGTTTTTATGTACACAAATTGAGGTTTATGTACGCCTTTTGTGGGTTTATGCAAGTACGCATTGGGGATACTTGTTAATTGCTGAAATTTTCAGCACATTGTATTCAACGTGCTGTACATTGTGATCACTGGAAATTTTCAGATTTTGTGTAGACACTTTCTGTTGCATTTTTATCTGTGCAAATGGCCTCTACTTCCTTGTCGTCTAATGCCAAGACCTTGATGGAAATCAAGCGATTTGACGGTACAGGTTTTGACCTATGGCAGGACATGATGCAGGGGATTTTGTTCCTCAAGGATTGTGAGGACGCCCTTTTGGCTGTAAAGCCTGAGGATATGCCGAATGAGGATTGGGCCAAGCTCAACAAGAGGGCAAAGGCCTACATCAAAATGGCTGTGACCGATGACATTTTGGTGGACATAAAGGGCTTGGATAATGCACATGCAATTTGGCATAAGTTGAAGGCCACTTATGAGAATGCCACCCCTGTGAATCAGGTGCATTTGATGCGCAAACTGGTGAACATGATGCTTGACGAAGCCAAGTCGGCTTGTGAGCACTTAAGTGCTTTCACCAGTGTTATGAGTCAACTACAGGATACTGGGCTTCAACCTTTTGATGACAAGTTGAAAGCCATATTTTTGTTGATGACTTTGCCAGACTCTTGGGAAACGCTTGTGGTTTCTTTGAGTAATAGCCCCAACCTCACATATGATGGAGTGCGAGGCTCCATCTTAAATGAGGAAATTAGACGCAAGTCTAGTGGTGGGGAAGGTGGCAGTTCTGCTTACAATGCGAGAGGCAGAAGTCAGAAGCAAAATACAGGTACCAAGACTCAAAACAGGAGCAAAAGCAAGTCTAGGGACAAGGATGTGACTTGTTACCAGTGTTGCAGAAAAGGCCATAAGAAGCCAGATTGCAGGTATTTCAAGAAAGAGCAGGAAAGAAAGAAGGAATCACAGGAGAAGAAGAAGACAGAGGATAAGAAAGGGGAAAAATCATTAGGTACCTCCTCCAAGGATTCGGAGACTGTCAATGTATCCTCTAGTGTGGTTATCACAGAGTTATCCGACAGTGAGGAGATCTTGGTTGCAGCTTCATGCCCCTCAGATTTTGTTGTAGCAAATGCAGAAGACATGCTTATCTCACGTAGAGATGTCATTGATGCATTGCTAAGTGCAAATGATGGCCTTACACAGTCTTGGATAGTAGACTCGAGTGCCTCATTTCATGTGACTCCATCTGTGGAGTGTTTTGCTTCTTATCATGCAGGCAAGTATGGCAAGGTTTACCTTGGGGATAACCATGCTTGTGACATTGAAGGAATGGGCACTGTGCGCTTGGCATTAAACAATGGCCAAGAGTTTATGCTCAAAGATGCAAGGTATGTACCAGGCATCAAGAAGAGTCTATTGTCTGTTGGCCAGATGGATGCACAGGGTTATACAACCATTTTTGCTGGGGGTTCATGGAAGTTGCTTAAGGGATCAATGCTCATTGTCAAGGGATGCAAGAGTGGTACATTGTACTATTTACATGGCAAAGCTTTGCGTGGCAAGTTTCTTGCAGTGGCCGAAGTTGCTTCTCATTTGGAGTTGTGGCACAAAAGACTTGGCCATATGAGCCAGAAGGGACTTGATGTGCTCTCCTCTTTGAAGAGGGTTGATGTAAAGGGCACCAAGTTAGATTTTTGTAATGACTGTTTGTATGGTAAACAAAAGAAGTCTTCTTATTATTCTGGTGTCTCGCGCAAAGCTAATGCTCTTGATTTAATTCACTCCGATGTATGTTCAATGCCTGTTAAGTCTTTTGGTGGTGCATTATACTTTGTTACATTCATTGATGATTGCACTAGGAAAGGCTGGGCATATTTGTTAAAGAATAAGAGTGAGACATTTAATGCATTTAAGAGGTTTCATGCTTTTGTGAGCACGCAAAAGGGTAGTAAGCTTAAATGTCTAAGATGTGACAATGGGGGGGAGTACACGTCTGCTGGATTTCAACGTTATTGCGAAGAATATGGGATTAAAAGGGAGTTGACAGCCCCTTATAATCCATCTTCTAATGGTGTGACTGAGAGGTATAACCGTACTTTATGTGAGAGAGTGCGTTGCATGTTGTCCACGGCTAATCTCCCTCATGGGTTTTGGGGAGAGGCTTTGAAAACTGCAGTTCATGTATGCAATTGCTCTCCTAAGAGTACGCTGAAAAATGACATTCCAGAGGAGGTTTGGTTTGGCAAACCTGCCTCTGATGATCATTTGAGAGTGTTTGGCTGCGAGGCTTTTGTCCATGTTCGTAATGACTTGAGGACAAAGCTAGATGCCAAGTCCATCCAAGGACTCTTCCTAGGTTATGGGGAAGAGGGTGAAATGGGCTACAGGATATGGTTGCCTCAGTTTAAGAGGGTAGTACGCAGCCGAGATGTAGTGTTCAATGAGGCTAAATTGCTGAAAAATGCTACATCTTCTGAAATTGACAAGAAATCGATCAAATTTCAGCCTCTCTTGCCACTTATTGATGTTGAAAAAGAACCTCATGATGCATTACCGCAAGCTGAAATTGATAATCAGCCGGTTAACCTTGAGCCAGAAGAGGTAGGACATGATTTAGATGCTCCAGATGAGGATGGACAGCCACCTGTCATGGCTGAAAATGATTTTCAGCAACATGAGCATGCTGAAAATGAGTTGCCTCTTGATGTAGAACCTGTGCCTGAGAATGTAGATCATTGGGTACGCAGGTCTACTCGTGTCGGAAGGTTGATACAGCGCTTTGACCCCTCTTTGCATCATGTTATGTTGACAGATGAGGGTGAGCCTCTTACATATAAAGAGGCAAAATCATGTGAGTTAAGCAGTAAGTGGGAGCTTGCGATGCAAGAGGAAATCAAATCTTTGCATGCAAACAATACTTGGGATCTTGTGCCATTGCCTAAAGGAAGAAAGGCTCTTCCTAACAAATGGGTTTACAAGGTCAAATGTGTTGATGGAAAGCCCAAGTTTAAAGCAAGGTTAGTTGCCAAAGGGTATGCACAGAAAGAGGGGATTGACTTCAAGAGATCTTTTCTCCTGTTGTAAAGCTTACGACATTGCGTGTCCTTTTGCTCTCGCTACAGTGCTTGACTTAGAATTGAATCAAATGGATGTAAAAACAGCTTTTCTTCATGGTGACATTGATGAAGATATCTACATGAAGCAACCTGAGGGTTTTGTAGTTCTTGATAGAAAGGAACTTGTATGCAAACTAAGAAGGGCACTGTATGGTTTGAGGCAGTCATCACGTCAGTGGTACAAAAAGTTTGATACTTTTATGGTGTCTCAAGGCTTTAAACGCAGCCATTCAGACCATTGTTTGTATACAAAGAAGGATAATGATGGAAGTCCTATAATCCTTGTGCTATATGTAGATGATATGTTGATTGCTGGGAAGCATAAGTCTATCATTGATGCTCTTAAACGTCAGTTGAATTCAGCTTTTGCAATGAAGGATTTAGGTGATGCTGAGCACATCTTGGGCATGAGAATCAAGAGAGATAGAAAGCTGAAATTGCTCTTCTTATCTCAAGAAAAGTACATTGCTAAAGTACTTGATAGGTTTAACATGGCTGAAGCTAAGTCACTGGAGTACCTTTACCTCCACACACAAAACTTAGCAAAGCCGATTGCCCAAAGGATGACGTGGCAGTGAATGCTATGAAGGGAATCCCTTATGCATCAGCTTGTGGTTCTCTTATGTATGCTATGGCTGCCACTCGTTGACATTGCCCATGCTGTGGGAGTTGTTAGTAGATACATGTCCAATCCCGACAAAGCACATTGGGAAGCTGTGAAATGCATTCTGAGATACTTGTCAGGTACACAATCTAGGTGTATATGCTATGGCAAAAGTGACTTGAAGTTGCAGGGCTATTGTGATGCAGATATGGCAGGTGACTTGGATACCAGGAAGTCCACTAGTGGCTATGTGTTTGCTATTACTGGTGGTGCTGTCTCTTGGTGTTCACGACTGCAGAAAATTGTGGCATTGAGTACCACTGAGGCTGAATATATTTCAGCCACTGAGGCTTCTAAAGAGGCCATATGGTTGGGCAGACTTGTCAAAGAGCTTGGTATGCTTGCTAGACTCTAGTACTCCTGTCTTGGGATGTAATAGCCAGAGTGCTGTCTATTTGGCCAAGAATGCCATGTTTCATTCACGGACAAAGCACATTGAAGTGCGGTACCACTTCATACGACAGGTATTGGAGGATGGTCTAGTCACCTTGACTAAGATTCACACACAGGATAACCCTGCAGATGTTCTCACCAAGAGTCTTGCTAAGGCTCAACACGAGCATACAGCTGGTGGGAGTTGGTTAACTTAAAGGCGTCATTTATGCCTTTAAGTGGGAGGTTGTTGGGTTAAAGGCCTAAATAACCCCTTTTTTGTACATTTTTATACTTTGTCGAGGTTCATATTGAACCTGTACACATTTTTTAAAGGTCGCTTATAATAAAAGTGGGAAAACCGAAAACTCACTTATTGAGTTTTTCCCAAAAACGTGAGCTCTCTCTCTCTCTCTCTCTCTCTCTCTCTCTCTCCCTCTTCGTTTTGCTAGCGCTTCCCTTTTGCAGCACAGTGCCTCTGCTTCAAGTCTCAAGGCCTGCACATCTTCGCGTGCTCTATCACTTGCACACACCGCCGCACGCTCATCAAGATATAGCAATCTGCGCCATAAACGTCCTCCGAGACGAGGAAAGCTAGACACTGTGGAAGCTATCGTAAGTTGCAGCAGTCATGGATAGACCACACGGACCACCACCGGATGGTGTCTTGTCAATGGGTAGGGTAAGTGTCCTGTCAATGGGTAGGGTAATCCAAGATGAGGGAAAGCTAGACTCAGCAGTCTGCACTGTGAAGGACCTCCGAGAAGAAATGTGGTCAGACCAAGCTGTGTGCATCGTAAACACCCTAGGTATATATCTATGTATATACCCTGTATGGAAGGGAAGCCAGATTGAGTAGTCTATGTATATATCTAGGTATATACCCTGTATGGAAGGGAAGCCAGATTGAGTAATCTACGCTGTGAATATTGTCACAAATTGCTGACGTGTCAAGCCACTGAAGAACGGAGCCAACTTGCAAATCCCGGCCGAGAGGCCTAAACCCTAAGATGAATCAGTAGAAGAAGAAGAGAAGTTCCCACCAACATATGGGACCCCGTCCGATGGGACCCAAGTGACACAAAGAATAAAGTTGGACCTACATACACTCATGCGTAAAAGCTGATGACGTGGCAATTGTACAGACAATACGGAATTCCGCAATTTGCATTGACTCTGCTGACATGGCATATTGTACGGATTTCTGCGTTTTGCGTTGCATGCTGACGTAGCAGGTGTATGAAAACACAACTGCGAGGTCATGAAAACGCTGCTGTCCAGCGATTTTAGCGTGCTCGTATGCTCCCGGTAGGGTCTGGAGCAGTGCAAAGGGTCTGGGGAGGGTGGAATCAATGTCACAACCCCAGGTGGCTGAAAACAGAGAGAAAGCAGCAGGTGTATATGGCTGAAATCTGAGGGAAATGAAGAGGAATCTCGCCGGCAAGGCACCAAATGCCAAACCGGGTAGGAGGCAAGATGTAGGTGATTGCCATGTATAAGAGCAAAAACGTAGGTGGAGAAGGGTTTCTCCATGACAGAAAAGCTCTAGATTCCACTTGCCTGGCTGATGCAAAAACGCTGGCTGATCTAGCCCTTGGGAGGAGAAGAACCTGATGGAGAAGGTGGTGGGCCCGGTCTTAGACCATGGAAAGCTGAAGGTGCTGATACCATGTGAGTGTGCGTGTGCAGAAGAGAGAGAGAGAGAGAGAGAGAGAGAGAGAGAGAGAGAGAGAGAGAGAGAGAGAGAGAGAGAGAGTAGACACAACACCTGGTGTAGGGAAGGGGGGGGGGGGGGTGATTAGCCCCCCATGACTACCAGAACAAGAGATCGTACAAAAATCAGATGATATTTGTGTATCTGTGATATGTGTACTCCCTTGGCCCCATATATATGAGTGCCAGCCCGGAGACACTAGCCGTACAATTGCCCTAGACCTGTGTGAAGCAGCAGAGTGGTGTAAATCTAACAAAATTGTGCTAGCTGTGACATGTGGAAGGTTGTACGGATTTCTGCGTTTAGCGTTGGTTGCTGACGTGGTAGTTTTTGCGAGGGCTTTTGAGAGCAAGAGACTTTGGGTGAATGTGCTTTTGAAATGATGCTTTTGGGCAACCCTTGTACCATTTATAAGTGTCCCTAGGGTCGCTATGTGAGACTTGGACACTCCAAGCCAAAGATATATTGGACCACATGTGAAAAACTGCAAATACTTGAGCAAAACCTGGAGAGAGAGAGAGAGAGAGAGAGAGAGAGAGAGAGAGAGAGAGAGAGAGAGAGAGAGAGAGAGAGAGAGAGAGAGAGAGACGTCACGATCCGCATTGGAGCTCTTGATCTAGCTGTCAGATTGAGTGCTAGAACCCATGTGTGTTGCAGATAAAATGATAGAATCCTCCATAGAAGAAGAATCGTTTGGGCTTTGCTATCACTGTAACATGCTTGGACTCTTTGAATGAGAAACCAATAGCTACTCACGTGAACAATTGGAATAATAGGACTTGAAATAGATAGAGAGAGAAGAGGAGAGCCGACACGAAGCGATTGAGTTCAGCTTCCACATACAATGGCCTCAAAGTCTGGTGCCCCTTTTGGTCCTTCTCTTCTTATTGCTTCACAAAGGTGCCGTCACAGGACGGGCACGACGTGCCAATAGAAAAGAGCAGACTGAACGGACTTTTAGCACTTCAATAACAACTGAATTGAGAGAGAGAGATGACACGCGACACGGAGTGGCGGAATTCCACCCCAGAGAGTATTGGCTTAATCTTGGCGCCCCTTTCGGTATTTCTTTATATTGCATCAACACAGTACAAGTTGGTACTCCAGACTCTGCACCTTCTCCAGGAAGCATGCCAGAGAATGAGCCCTAACCTCATAATTAAAGGCACTTGGCCTAAAAAGCAGTTTATAGTAAAATGCCTTCAAACTTAAAAGCATCTGGTCCAAAAGCAAAGCCAAAAAGTTGCCAGTGTAAATCATGGAAATCCATATAGCCTGTCACGTCATTAGCTAGTGCAAAATGTGGAAATCCGTACAGCCTGCCACGTCATCATGTCTGCCACGTCATCATGTCAACGCAATTTTCGAAAATCTGCCACGTCATCAATTTTTGCTGTGTGCGGGTCTTGCTTTATTTCAATTCTTTATGTCACTTGGGGCCCCATCGGACGAGGTCCCCATAAGTTGGTAGTACTTCTTCTTCTGTTTACTTGTTCTTCTTAGAGTTTAGGCCCCTCGGCCGGCATCTGCATGTTGACTCCATTCTTCAGAGCTTTGACACGTCAGCAGTTTGTTATAGGTACAATACCTAGGAGGGCTCTCGACTTGCTTCAGCAATTGGAATCTAGAGTAGGGTAAAGGGACCAATAAAAAGCCTCCCCCTGAAAGAGGGACACCGCTACCCCAATGAACAAGATCAAAAAAATCTAGTTATGAGACATTGAGCATCCAATGCTTTAGTGGTTAGCATGAGTGACGTTTAACTTCGTCCGTCAGATCTCGTGATCAAGCCTTGATGACCCGCTGGCTCATTTCTCACCCTGCTCCGGTTCACTTTGCAAGGCCATTTTTGTTGCACACAATAATTCTTTCGTTGTTGTACGACGCCTGTGATTAGCTGTTCGCATTGAGCTCTTTGTCGGTCGTAGCGACGATCATGGGCCTTCTTTTGCGCCATTGCACGATTCATTCTGTGTAGTAGGCTTTCGGCAATTTCCCATGTCGCTTAGGGGGCCTTATACTGGCCCCTTTACCCTAAGCCCCCCCCAAGGCCATATTTAAAGCCCCTTTGCCCGAAAAGCATACAATCATGAAAAGCTCTGCTCTTAAAAGTTGCAATCCCCAAAGGCTGGCGCTAGAATCAACTCCATACAAATGCCACATCAACAGTCGTCCACAATTTTCGGGTTTGGCCATACGATCTTGCCACGTTAGCACTTGTGCCATCTTTTTTAACAAGGGCTTACTAGAGTCCTTAAGTTGGTAAGGGTTATGGTTTTTAAAACCTTAATCCCGTCTTGGAATGTCATCTCACTTGTGACATATGGGCCTTTGGTACAGTTGCTACTTTAGCATTTTATGGTTCACTTTGGCCTGGATACTCCGGTCACTTTAGAATAGGCGTGCTTCATAGGAGTTTCCACATCAGCACTTTGTGACACCCACCTTTAGCAACCGTCATACTTCCGACTACAGTAGTCGTTTAAGGTTCACAGATCTGTAAGTGCTCTACTTGTATTACTAGGGGCACGTCTTGGTTGGATACCTTTACCCTGCAATGCATGCTTCTTTTATCCTAAGCATTGGTTGCGTCGTCGGCCTCTTGCGTGCAGTGCAGAGGAAACCTCTTGGAGGCGCTCTGTTATCCTGCTTTAGTCAAGCATGCAGTGAATCCTATAAGCATTGGGCCCTATGTCGAGTTGCGGTGGTTGGTATCTATGAAGGAGTGGAAGTTTCTTGCCTTGCCGATTGGTGGAACTATGGTAAAAGCTGCGAGGCAGGTTTGCTTTCTTTGTTTGTTTTCTGTTTCGTTTTCTTTCGGCTTGATTGTGTGTGTGGGAGTATGTGTCAGTTGGGTGTGGATTGTTTTGTTTTCTTTCGGCTTGATTGTCGGGTGTGTGTGAGAGAGTATGTGTGAGTTGGGTGTGTGTAGAATTGGTTTTGCATGCTTTGTTTTCTTCATACTCTTATCAACCGACTTTGGAGTGAGTGAGCGAGCGTGGGTGTGGGGTGTGTAGGTGTGAGGGAAGTTTGTTTTTAGAGTATGTTTTCTTTTATTTGATTTCCTCGGTTTCTTGTTTGCTATTATCTTCCTGTGTGTTCTTGACTTCTTTGATTCTGTGTGTTCTTTGCATTGGGTCTGTTTGGGCTTGCTGTCGCTCTACTAGGTTTCTCCGTCATGTTTTCAAAGATGTTACCCCCTGCGTCTCCTTCACTGTATTACTCCAGTTCCCTCCCCAGCTTTGATCTTTAGGAATCACCTTCGATAAGTGGAGTGGTTTTCACCCTGGCTGATGGCTCCTTGTCAGCTCTACTGCAGTGCTCTGCTACACATCTTGTGGCATCTGATGCTAGTTGTCTCTTCTCCCTCATCTTCGTTGAGGTTCCAGCTCTTGCCATTGCAGACGTTCCTTGTCCTTTTCACTGCTGGTAGCTTTTGATGGTTCCGGGATTTGCATTAGAGGAGTTTGATCTTGGGGAAGTGTCTTATCTGTCAGAGGTTGGTGTCATCCTCTCTCCACTTAGCTTGCCAGGGCACTTTTACTCTCTTTACGAGAGGTTTTACCTTGGCTTTGAGATTTTTTGCCATGCGGCTAATTGTTTTTTTACAGTTTCAGATTATTTTCTTTGGGCCTGCTTTGTAATCAGTAATGTACTTGCCCTTAGAATCGGCACCATTTGGGTGTTCCGAGGGATTTTTCAAGAAAAGAAATCATCCTCCTTTGTATTTTTTAGAGAGAGAGAGAGAGAGAGAGAGAGAGAGAGAGAGAGAGAGAGAGAGAGAGAGAGGTTCTGCTTTTTTGAACAAAGGGTACCGCCAGCTCATTTGTCCCCGTTTGTTGATAATGAGAAAGAGGGCTACTTACCAGAGTATGCCGAGACATTAAAACGCCTGCAAATATCTACAGATGGGAAGGTTCTGCCTCTCCCAGGGGAGGAAGGTTTGGAGGGCTCTGATGGCTTTTTGGGAAGTGCTATGGAAAATCGTGTTGAAGGTATTCAGGAGGTGGACAAGATTCAAAAGGTATTTTATTTTGAATATTGAAGGTCTGTCGCTCTCACACAAGCATGCATGCACACACATGCATGGTCTTTTTTTTTCCCTCAATGATGCGGTATTTGTTTGTGTTGTGTGCTAGGCTTCATTATGGTTAAGTTTGCCTTGCATCCCTAGAGTTATGACAGAAACTCAGTACGCAGGTCTTTGTATTGATGGATGCTCATGTGAGAGTGTGTGGTGCGTGGGTGTGGGAGCATATATTATTACCTAGTTATACACCCACTATTGGGCACATACGACGTTAATGGGGGTGTAGTGTGTAGTCAATACTATGCATGGTGGAGCTGATTGTTATATCAACTTGTGGATGACTACCATGACTCTATACCTTGTGCTTACCTCTAAATGTGAATTTGGGCATATTTCTGTGTGTAGTGTGTGCATGCATGCCTATGCATGCACACACACGTCTTGCATGTGCTTCTGCAAAGCGCGCACACTTGAATTTAATCAAGAGAGTGCATGCACACACGTCTTGCATGCGCTTCTGCAAAGCGTGCACACTTGAATTTAATCAAGGAAGTGCACGCTCACACACTACTTGCATGCAGTTTGAATAGTGCACAAACTTGAATCCAATTAGGAAACTGCATGTTCAAACTCTATCGGAATACTTGCTTCAGGTTGCACATGTTCTTGTTATTGGATTAGTGTCTTAACACATAGCACATGCAATAAATTTGTACGTATTTTTAAAGTGAGTGAACTTTCAGTGATTCTAATAGAAGGCATCAGATGTCTACCAGATAGTTTGTGACAGTTGAACCAGGACGTATGAAAAGTGTATGTGTGTGGGGAGAGAAAACAGACCTTTCTAATGATGTATGTTCACACGGATGTGCCCTTACGTGTGTTTGGGTGTGAAATAATGTAGGAGCGTAAGTTGATAGTCCTTTGGCATAATTAAGCACTAATCATGGTAGCGGATGGCTTGATTTCCTTGTGAGTGATGGCCACGAGTCTATGGAGTTATCTAGTATATTATGAGAACTTGGCTAGAGATCTCAGATAAAGAACCTGAACGATGGTTTCATGTAATTATGACACTCCAGCTATGACAGACTCTCTATCATAATTTCCAGAGGTTGAATAGATAAAACCTTGCCAATATGAATGGGCCTTGAAATATCGTGTGGTTATGTGGGCTGTATTTGAGGTCTGTTGAAAGAAAATAAAGAGTAAAAGCAACTGTGTTTTTGGGTTAAGGTGCCAAAGTCGGTACCTTCACTGTTGCCTTTGTTTGGCTCCTCAACTGTTTGTGATATTAGTTGCTAAATCACTTGTTCTTGGGTGTCTAATCATACAATAATCAGGAAGCCCTCATCGAGAGAACATATAGGGAGGAGCTTGAGAAAGAGATTGCTGGGGTTCCCTACTCGGAATCAGTGCAATTCAGAGAGACAGGTGAAGATGAGGAACATGTGGCAGAGCAAACAAGTAGTGGTGTGGTGGTGGAGGATGATGAAACTCCCTCATCTATTGCGAGGGCTATGATGCCAAGGAAAGCTCGCAAGCTGTACGAGGCCATGCAGGTTTGCCTCTTTTTTTTCTCGCCCTTTCTTCAGGGTCAATTTTGGTGCGTTGCAGAGTCTGTGATATGTTACAAGTTCAAAGGTTTTACAAGCATTTCTTGTTGCAGATTGGGAATGCAAAGAAGAGAGCTGAGATAGAGTTGCTGAAGGAAAGGAAAAGAAGAGCAGATGGGAAGCATAGCATTAAGGCAGGGAAGGAGTGAAGTTTCTTGTACTGTTCTTCTGGTGACTACTCTAGAATTTGTAACATAGGGTTTGGTTTCGGCATCTGGGTTGGTTCTTTGTCAAGCTCATAGTTGCTCTCTAACAGATTTGAATCCGTTTTAGCAACCTTTGTACGAGCTCATATTTGTGGTACCTCCACTGAAGAGGCCCTTCATTTTGTAGAAGAAGTCTCTCTCTCTCTCTCTCTCTCTCTCTCTCTCTCTCTCTCTCTCTCGGTGTCTTCTCATGTGTGCACATGCGCATGTCTGTGAGAGCCTACCGTCTCGCAGTTTGATAGCTTGCGGCATTCCTAAAATAGGAACATTGTTAAACAAAGGAGTCCTGGACCCTCATTCCTGAATTGTAGAGTTTAGGGAACCAACTGCCGGTATTTTAAAATATGCTATTGAACCAGCTCGTCTATTTCGGTGTCGGAGTATCCAGCTGTTTGGTAGAGATGAAAGAGACCTTATGAATGTTAGATGAGAATGTTTTGTGAACTCTCTCTAACCGAAGTAAAAGAGAGGAAGGACTTGTAGTTATTTATTTGTGAAGTTTGAAGCTATCGGGTAAATTTTCATGCTGATTTCATTGAAATTGATAGATTTTTGAGTAATTCAAGGCATGTACTAATTGGTTTTAAGTATGACTTTGCTACTTGCAACAATCCTTGTGTGTGAACTGATCTTAGTTGTCTAATTGTGCAAGAGGTTCATAAAGCCAACAACCCTTTCTTTAAATTCAACTTATTTTTTTGGTTAATTGTGCAAAAAGTTCCTCAAAAACTTTCAAGCCAGACAGAGTAGCTTGTGAAATTTTTGGTGTCTGTGATGAAGTGCAGTATTTGTGTTTGTCACTAGTCGTTTGCATGAACATTGCCATAGCTTATCATTACTATGAGACCTAAAAAAGTTGGTAGGAGAAATTGATTGTATGGGTCTGTAAACATGATGATAGGAGAGTGGGTCGTACACTTGGTGTGAATTCGTTGTAGACTTAAGAGTTTGTGAATTCATTGTGGACTTAAGAGTTTGTAAACTTGGTGAACTGTAGTGGATGTGCATTGTAGCTTTGGTGTTGTGAGCTAGATGTGAACTAGATTTATAAAACAAGGATCATAGCATTGGTAATGGATTTCTCGAGGTGAGGACATGTTGACCACTTAAAAAGGCTTCTTCAAAACTCAAAGGCTAACCATGTACTATTTCTCCTTGGTAGAAAATCTTTAAGACAGCGTGAAAGAATTTCTCCCTTGTGTCGATTGCTAAGTTTCAGAAAATGGTTTGGGATATGCAATGGATGGCATCACCACATACATTAAGGACATTGACATTTTCTAGATCCCAAGTACATCCATGCTAACTAGCCAACATTAAAAACACTTTGAAAAAAAGCATTTTAAGGGGTTAACATGTCCTCACCTGGAGGAAGTTTGTTACCAATGCTATGATCCTTGTTTTGTAAACCTAGTTCACACATCTAGCTCACAACACCAAAGCTACAATGCACATCCCCTATAGTTCACCCCAAGTTCACAAACTCTTAAGTTCACATTGAATTCACATCATCACAAAGATACTAAAAATTTTACAAGCTTCTTTGTTTGGTTGAAAGTTTTCATTAAACTTTTTGCACAATTAAACAAAAAAGTAAGTTCAATTTAAAGACAAGGGGTGTTGCCTTTATGGTACTTCTTGCATAATTAGACAACAACTGAGATCAATTCACACAAAAGGATTGTTGCAAAAAGAAAAATCGTACTTAAACCCACTTAGTAGTTACCTTGAATTGCTAAAATATCTACCAATTTTAATGAAACTAGCATGTTTATCCAACAGCTTCAAACTTTACAAATAAATTAGCTTGATCTGCTCAATGGGTTTGACAACTTGCCACTTCGTGCGGACCATATATCGATAACCTCTATGTCTGATAATTTTTTGAATTGAGCAACTTCAATATGTTTTGAGAAAGCATTACAGTTGACCAAGTGAGAATTCACAAATTCTACTTGAGGTTTCTTCTTCACTTACACTTACTAGTCTTTGACTTCAAAATACCAATGAGGTACGCATGAAGAATAACTTTTCCTTTTGAATATATAGCACAAGAAATGTCATGGAATTATAACATGTCAGCATATAAGCAAGGATGAAGATTCAATAACTTCAAGGTTCTAATTAGAGCTTATGCATATGGTCACAATGCTTTCTATCAATTCAAGCATATGGTTATGATTGAAAAGATTCTTTCATCAAATATGGAGCATAACTTTTAAAAGTATAGAAGGCACTTTTGCTCTATAGCTTTGGAGTGTGCCAAATAAAATGATCTAAAATATCAAAATTCACTCAAGTGTTTTTTAAACCTTCACCACTTAAAAGGCTTTTATCAAAAGAGTTTTTATTGTTGACTAGTTAATATGGATGTAGTTGGGTTCTAGAAAATGTCAATGTCCTTAATGCATGTGGTGAAGCCATCCATTGCATATCCCAAACATTTTTTGAAACTTAGAGATCGGTACAAGGGAGAATTCATGCTTTGTCTTTAGGATTTTCTATTAAGGAGAAATGTTACATGATTAGCCTTTGAGTTTTGAAAGATGGTCATGGACATCACCTAAGAGCCATGCTAGCTTAGTCCTTGAGCGATGCATAGTTGTTGTCAGTATGAAATGGAAGGGTTTGTCCTAGATATGGGTATCCAAATAGCAGAGTGGCCTACCAAATCTAGCTAGCCTATAACCTAAGGCTACCTCTTGTATAAATAGCCTCATACCTACCGTGTTGCTTGCACACAATACAATGTGCTTATGCTTAAAGTGTGAGCCTTCATTTGTTGTACTCACAATCATTTGAAATCAATACTATTTCTGGTATATCTCATTTTGCGTGTGCCAATATTTGAATATGGCATCAAAGAATGCTATTTGAGTCTATTTTATTTACGACATCTTTAATTTTCTGATTTAATTAATCTTTAACAATTATTCATACAATCTTTTAAAAATAATCTTAATAACCTACAAGTAATCCAAGTAGCCTTTAAGGTAGCTCTTTTTGATAATGGATGAAAAAAGTCTGTTATATTGAGGGTTTCCTAAGATATTTTCACTTAATAACCCTTTAAGAGCTTTTAAACTATTAGTGTCTTTTATTACATAACTTCTTATATGAGTAATAGCCCTTAGGCAACAATTTGCAATTTTGAAGCACAAACAACTACCATAGAGAGCTTCTTCCAGTGCCCTACTCATCTATCAGTGCCCTCAAGGGTTAGTATCGTGGACCTTTTCTGTCCTTTGTCATGCACCAATTCTTAAGCTCCATGCATGTTGCTTCTTCCTAGCAAGTAGCCAAGTTTTCCCATGGCTCTTGTGGAAACCAATGGCCAAATGGCTCTATAGCTCACTACAGCGCCTTGATGTCCTAGCGCTAGCACCTCTAAACAAAGATGCTCTCTAGCGAAGCAAAAGAAAAAAAGAAGCTTATTAATGGAAGTCCCTAGATATAGATTAAAATGAAAGAACCTTCCAAATTGGTTTTGGATGGAGACTTGCTTATGCTACTCATGTACTTAATGATGGCCTACAAAGTTTTTGAATCTTGTAACTTTAGGCATATTATTGTCAATAGCCAAATATTGACCGTGATTTGTTTTTTGGGTTCTCTTAGCTATGTGCAGACAACTATATCCAACTTTATAAAAAGATTGATGATAAGGCAATGAAGTTCATTTTTAGTTATGATGCTTATGGAGACAAGGGAATTGTTTCTTCAATCCTTTGATGCAAAAGTTATTGAAATAACATATGTTGTCTTTGTTGATGACACCCATTATCCTCTTGTTGATTTTGGTGTGCAAAATTGGGATTTGGAGTAGTTAGGGTTTTTGCTAAGCGTGGGATACTTTACATACAAATAGAGGGAATCATGGGGTTGGAATCCAAGACCCATACAAGGGGCTTTTGTTAGGTGAGAGAGATAGGATTCCAAGTGGCAAATGGTGCACACCTCATGGGTATACACATGACACACACATAAAAATCTAGAGAGGGTACACGTGGGAAGGAACAAAGAGGCTTTTCTTCTTGACTAGAAGTAGTGGAACAAGAGGCTGTTACCTTGGTTGCATTCTTCTTCTTCTTCTTGAGGATCTTATTCTCTTCTTGTTGTGCACTATTGATGCCATCCTTAAGCTGTTACACACAATCGATGGCATCCTCAACTTGTGGAATGGGCTTTTTGTCCTTGAGGACCATTGAGAAGTTGGTCAAAGTCCTTCTTGTGTTGTAGGGATGAGCAACACAACCACCTTCTCATCTTCTTCAATGATACATTCCAAATTGGTTAATTGGGTGGATATGGATCTTAGCCTATTGACAAGGATAACTATATCTTCTCTTTCCTGCAACATCAACCCAAAGAAAGAAAAATTTCATGAAATCTTGGAATTCTTGGCTTTACCCTCAAAAAGACAATTTGCAAGCTTCAAACCATATGTTTGCCTCATCAAGGGATGTAAAGAATTCTCATTCAGAGTAGTGAGGATGATCCCACATAATCGTTCATGGGTTTTCTAATGTTGAGCTTCAACAACCGTAGTTTGGATTGTCTCGCGTATCCATGGGTTTGAAAATTCCCCATATGTCATGAGACAGCCCCTAGTTTTGACCTTGCATGTATGAAATCCAAAGCTTTTGAACTTCTGGATGCCTTCCTTATCTACTTTTGATGCCTTTTGTGCGTGAAGTGGGGTCCTTGCCTTTGCAATGGGTTTAGTGTCTATCTCTTACACAAAACTCTCAGTGTAAATTCATCACCATCAATAAAAAATCAATACATACACACCAGGAGAGTGTCTAAAATAAAACACGGAAGCTTTTTCAATGTCTATATTGATTAGGTCTCCCCAACCTCAAAAAAATAAAAATTCTTTCAAAACTTTTTTTTTCTTTTGTTGTGCAAAACTCACAATGGTGAGTATATTATATTGATCAACCCAAAAAATTACAAATTCTTGTCATCGCATTGAGCCATGACATCACAAGGAGACCATAGATACATCGACTTACACGGGAGTCACCCCGGAAGGACCACGTCTTAAACCTTGCTAGTTGGTTACCACGATGTTCTTCAACTTGATCCACTCGTCTGAGTTCTTCCATTTCAGAATCACCCTCCCTCTTTCTTGAATTATTTCCATAAGCTTGGTTGTTTCCATGGTGTTCTTGAACAATTGATTGTTCCTGGTCTGTTTAAAGTAACAATATCTGACAATTTGCGTTGCAATTAGTATGTCCTGATTCTTAAAAGTCTTTCCTCCGAGAAAGAGATAATTTTTATAGAAACATATCTTCCAATTCCTTTGGAATCACTTGCAAATCCTTCTGCCAGACCGCAGATCCGGGCATTTATTGAAGAGATGAGAGAGGTCGTCACTGTCCGTTTTGCATTGCGAGCATGTGTCTGGGCCAATCCCCCTAGCAAGAACCTTCACTCCAAAAAATCCTTTCAAAACGTCTAATGTTTATTAAAGGGTGAGTTTAAAAAATGAAAAGACTCATGAAAATGGAAAGTCAAATGACTTTTTGTGTTCATATAAAGACATGGTCGAGTGCACATTGATACATTTGTGTTTTTCTTTTTCTTATTTTTTCTTTAATATTTTCTTCTATTTAGAGTATCCTTGTACTAAATAGGTAGTGTTTTTTTTGAAGCCATCAGGAATACCTTATAAAATATATAAAGAATTAAGAGCGGCCTATAATAACCTGTCAATAGGAAACTCAAATAGGGCAAAAACGCAAGGTTTGGGCACAAAGCACAAATAGGTACAATATTTTGGTAAACTTTTTGAGCCGTAGGGGTGCTATCTTGGTTCAACCCAACTCATTCGAGGCTTGTTTGTTTTGACAAATCAAGTGAAATTGAGCATCCCAACGAGTACGACCTTCAATTGGCTTGATGGGAGGATGTGCCTTGATCTATGTCAATTTTTCACTTGAATAAGCAAGCCAATTTGGCTCCTCCAAAGTGATGAACACATCTAAGACAAGTAGCTCCCTTTCCCTAAACTTTAGTCAATAGATATTGGCACCTTTTTCTTATAGAAAATCAAGGATTATTGGGCTAAATAATTATTTTTAAAAGAAATACTCACAACCACTCAAGAGTAAGAGAACTTCTTAGATGGTCTAGCATAGACATTCCCTAAGATTAATAAGATTAAAGGGTACTAACCCTTGCATGGCTTTAACACCAATGATGGAGCTAGGAAGGCTGAGCATAGATGGATTGCATGTGGGTCCTTATATAGAAAGTCTATTTAAGAGGTTGAATGGAATCAATGGAGGCCATCAATATCTCTCTTTGAGTTTAAAATTCAAAAGCAAAGGTCGTGATTGTCCTTTTCCAAAGTTCTAAAGAGGTACCAAAGCTTCACAATCCTACTATCATTGCACGAAGGGCTATTGAAGTTTTTTCCTACTTTCCATTCCCACGTCTCATGCATGACCAACCTCCTCAACAAAAAATGAGGTTGATCAACTTGCACCCTTCACAACCTTCCCAAACAAGTCAACCAAAACTTGCAGTCATTTTTTCATGCCATGTAGGGAGCAAAATAGCTACTATTGCATACTCGAAGCGCATCTAATCTCTCTCTCTCTCTCTCTCTCTCTCTCTCTCTCTCTCTCTTTGTGTGTGTGCGTGTGCGTGTGTGTGTGTGTGTGTGTGTGTGTGTGTGTCCCTTGTCTCCATCTTTCTAAGAAGATTTCCATGTTTGCATTGAAGCCCTATTTAGTGTCTTGGGATTTAGCTTTAAGCCCTTCCCACTTAAAGGTTGCTTCCAACAACAGACAACTCGGCAAATGGGTGGTTGGGAGTATTTGGCATTGCAAACAACTTGTCTCTTTGCATGTTTACTAATCTAGAAGCATAGAACATTCTCAACCAAAGAATGTCCACTATGAGATTTTCATGATAGCAAAAACATGCAAATTTTCTTCCATCTCACAATGTCTTTAAGGATAATTAAAAACTATTATAATATTCCACCACACAAATATACAAATTTTGATTGCATGTAAGTGCATGCAATTGAATAATTTTTGGGCAAGGAAAAAAGAGTTTTTTCTTTCAAGTTTGCATGCAATTTCTCTACATGCAAGGCATGTACATGGTCTAAAGAGATTAAAAAATCTACTTGATCAAGCACGAAATAATATGTAGCCAGTTCTTTGCCCCTATTCGACAACTAACTTCTATCATCAATGATTGCTAATGGGGCATATTTTTGAGGTTATTTTTCTCTTTTAGTAGTGCAACATGCACCATGACATTAGACGCCACCCACTCATTGCTTTAACTTTGAGCACCTCTCTAGTTCTTAAATGAATTGATCCTCTACTGATTGGCATAAACCAAGACATGGCTTTTGATGAGGAATATGATCTAGCCAAGACTAAGGTCTTTAAAGCACTTGAGGCACTCATAAAACAATTGGAGGGACAGAAAGATGCAAAGGCCTCTAAGAGTGATGACTCACACCCCTTCCAACCATCCCCTCACTATTTATAGGCTCCTAGCCACGGAGAGGGTCCCCATGCATGTCATCCATGTGGTATAGCCATTGGGCCTGGCAAGATATTTGTCCTGACATCCCCCGGAGAAGAGTTGTCATCTTTGAAAAATTTAAAAAAAAAGTTAGGAAATATCTTGTTAAGAACACTAATGTTTTCTCAAATGGCCCCTTCCTCAAGTCTATTCCTAACAAAGTGCGTAAATGACTAACATGAAAAGTAGGATGAATTAATGAATGTGGTGGTAAATTTAATTTATAAGCACGCTCATTGATCTTATTAAAAATCTAAAAACGACCTCAAGACCTTGGTGAAATCTTAGACATAGGGCCAATTTTAGACTTATGAACGCTCCAAAACCTTCAAAAACACCCACTCTACCTCCGTGAAGGACACTTGTTGGCATTTCTCACCTGCAAAATTTATGTAATGGTCCTGAGCTTGCTTATCATTGTTCTAGCTATCAAAATGTTCTCTAGCTAGATATATGCATTCATGGATGAAACCTATGGTAATGAGAGATTGAAACTGATAACCTTTCAAATGGGCTAAATCCTATGAAACCTATGGTAATGAGAGATCGAGACTGATAACCTTTCAAATGGGCTAAATCCTATGGAAACATGTTTTGCACTGTTGCAAGAAAATTTAAAGATAGGTAAATAGTCTTCCCAATTTGTCTGCTTTTTACTAACGTACCTCGTTGCATATCTTCTAGTATCTAATTCACTCCCTTAGTTTGTCCATCTATCTGAAGATGATCATATGTACTTAAGAGTAGTTTTGAGCTTACGGATTACTGCTCTCCAAAAATGGCCATCATTTTTTTTGTCTCAATTGCTAACAATATTAGACAGAAGGCCATATAACTTGTACACATTCTCCACAAGAATAGCCATGCCAATTGTGGAGCCTTGACTAAAGTATTTGTAAGAATAAACCTATGCATTTGATCAATTGCTCTACAACTCCCAAATAGAGTTGTGGCCATGAATTTTCATAGGTAGACCAACAATAAAATCCTTATAATTGCTTTCCCATTTTTTGTTAGGGATCTCTAATATATGTATGAGCCTCCCTACCTTGAGACTCTCAGCTTTTGTTGCTTGATACTTGTGGAAATGTAACACATAATAGTGTACATTTTCATGTAAACTTGTCCCAATAAAATTGCCTTTTACGAATGCGTACATCTTCCTACCGAGATGACCTACACTTGGATTATCATGACACTAAAAAAGAATTTGGTGCCTAGTGTCTAAGCCCATGGGTGCACATACCCTCCCCTTGTGTAGTAGATACCTATCCTCAATAGAAAAATTCTTTCATTGCTCTAGTTCTACTTATAAAAAAGGAGAACCGTGTGTAGAGTTAACATTGAAATGCCCCTCCCTAATTATAGATTTTTTGTTTAGTAAACCCCCCCTTTATGTATCACTTTTTATAAAATAAAATTATCTCTTATCTATCAAAATTTTCACTATGTCAAATAAAAAATCTCTCATGCTGAACTCATGTGCCATCTTACATATTTTTTAGTGACAACCCCCCCCCCCCCCCCCCCCACCAACCCCCAAATTCTCTGAGAGAGAAGGATCACTCATTTCTACATGACTCCAAACTTTACTATACAATGGATCTTGCTCACACTTTTTTTGAAGAGAGGCCAATAATTTACCCTTAATTTTCACGAAAGAAAGAGCATTTATGTCAAGCATGTTGCTAAAGAATTAGTCACCACGTTGTCATAAAATCTAATATCTAACCAACCCAAATGATTTAATGTGGAGAGTAAACGGGAACAGGGGTTAAAATATAGACATGTGCTTACAGATCTATCTCAATATGGGGCCAATGGTAAAGGGGTCCAAATGAGAGATGGTCTATCAAAAAGAAAGTCTAACCAATGGAGCTTAAAAGACCTTAGGGTTAGCTTCATTAAAGACCCCAATAGTTAGTGTTAAAAGTCCTTTGACCTTAAGTAAGCTAGGGCTGTGCTTGAGGTGGGAACCTGGCCCAAGCTTGAGGTGCTTGTCATGCCTGATGATTGAGATGCTTGAAGTGCTTGATGATTGAGATGCTTGAGGTGCTTGTCACACACTCGAGATGCTAGGGTTGTACTTGAGGTGGGAACCTAGCCCAGGGTTGAGGGGCTTAAGGGCTGTGCTTGTGGTGAGAACTGGGCCCAAGGTTGAGGGGCTTGAGGTGTCATAAAAGTCAAAGCATATCCCTACAAGGAGGGGGTGAGCCATGCAAGAAGTGGGGGTGGTTGCTTGACCACTCTCTCTCCCAAAGGGCACCTCTTGCCCAAGAGGCAAGAAGGACACATGTCAAGCCCCTAGCTAGGTTACCCTTATGGTGTGCCTAAAGCCTATTGGTTGGCCTCCCAAGGGGTCCATGATAATTAAGTAGATTTGATTAATAGTTTCTGAATTTATCAAGTCCTCTCTCTCAAAGGGGAAAGGGGGGCACTTGTCCCAAGGCTAGCACGCTTGCTGGGCATGCATCCTGCATGTGATTGGCCAGCAGGCTTGCGGAGGTCCAATGAGCTTCAAGCTTGGCTAGAAGAGGGGGTCGACCAAAGCAAGTAGGGGTTATGCTTGAGGGGTATACTCCCCCCCCCCCCCCCCCCCCCCCCCCCCCCCCACACACACACACACACACCCACACACACACACACACTCATTGTGTGAAGTGCAAAGTGCATGAGCTCCATCTCCTTCTCCAAGCTAGTAGACAAGTTGAGAGCCTACATCAACACTCTTGGCTATGGAATGCAAATCCAACCAAGAGCCATGCTTCAATGCTTAAGCTTGCCACCTTCTCCATCTTCATCACTATGCTATTATGTATGCTAGCAAGAAGAGTGATGATAAGTGATGAACTAATTCTTTCTCCTACAAAATGTTTCTTCTTCCTCTTCCCTACCCTCATTCCCTGCTAGCTCTCTCCACCTTCGAAGGTGTTTGAGGTCTTGGGACTGAGGCTGGGGATAGTTAACGCTTTCCACAAAGTTTATGTTATGCTCTTGATGCATGAAGCTTTCCATCTTCATTGCATCACCTAGGTCACGAGGAACACAAACATTGTATTGTAACAAGTCTCTCTTGATGGGAGAAACTATAATACAAATGCCTATTGGAGGGGGGACTGGCTCCACATAAATCCGGTCCTCAACTGTTGTCATGTTCTCTAAACTCTCCCTCTTGCAAAAGTATTGTTCATGCCAAGTTAAATGTTGCTACCATCAATTAAGTTCACCCGCTATGCTCTCAAAGTAATTTCCCTAAATTACTTTCTCTAATTTCCGCTACTCTCAAAATTAATAGGCCATTTCCATTACATTGGTATCAGAGCATTTGGTTTCTCTTTTCTTTCTTAAGAAGAGAGGTCCTTAAGTAGTCTATAAATGGTTGATTTTGTTAATTATATTAGGGTAAGTGGGACTGGGATCTATTAATATTTTGTTGAGTCCACTGTGTGGGATATGGTACACACCTCGGGAGCTTTGGACTTAATAATGGGGTCTTTTTAAACTTTCCTACGGCTTTACCATTATTGAGCCATAAGAAGTCCGAAAGGAGCTAGACCTCGGCAATTTTGCAATAGTAGACCCACTCCACTACTCTATAATTAACCACTTCGAGCCGTGGGTGTAGATACTTAATTGCCAATTTTCAAAGGCTAAGAGGAGTAGCAACTAAGGTTTTGAATTGCCAAAGCATACACTAAGTAAGTACTCAAAATTTTGTTAACATGGCTTACAATAACCAAGAGAGTAGAATGAACATTGATAGCTTTGATTTTGCACACGAAGGTGCTAATGATGATGCCCCCATGTTTGTCAATTATCTTGTTACTAGGTTGCAACAAGCTATGGGCAACCGTGCTTTGCAAGCTTAAGTTACTCAAGAACTTCATGCTTATGGGATTTCCCTTCCTCTCTAAGAGGAGAGAGAGCTTAGGAGACCTTTTGAAGAGAACCCCAAAAGAAGACTCTCTCCCATACGAGAGGAGGAATCCAAAGAGCAAGAAAGCAATGAAACTTTAAGTTCCTTTGAAGATGTGGCTCCACGAAGACGGCGGTCTAAACGATTGCCAACTCCTCCCAAGAGCAAACATTCAACCCAAAGGCCTTCTCCTCCTCATTCCAAAAGGGAAGAGAGGAAATAAAGGAAGAAAAGGGCAAGAAAGAGGTCACCCTCTTCTCCCTCTTCATCACCTTCCTCCTCTTTTGACAAAAGCTATGGCTATTCTCCTAGAGAATACAAGAGGGAAGGACATCGCAAATCATACCCTGCATGGCAAAGGTCACAAAAGATCAAGAAGTTCAAAGAGGGAGGAAAGAGTATCTCTTTTCTCACCTATGATGGCACCTTTGGTGCTACTGACAAAGTGTTGGCCTTCATCCAACAATTTGATGTGGCCTTTGGAGACGAGGGCTTCACAGAGTCCTCCAAGCTATGCCACATAGCTATGCACTTCCAAAAATTGGCTCGTCAATGGTGGGATAGCCTTCGTGGCAATGGAGAAGTCCCAAAGACATGGAAAACTCTACAAGTTTCCATCTTGAAGCAATTCCTTGCAAGCAATGTAAAGGACAAAGTGCTCACCAAATGGTGCAACTTGAAGCTTCTCTCTCATGAGTCTATCCACAAATATGTAGACAATTTTTGGGATTTACATCTCAAGGCTACTGTCTTTCAAAAGATAGACTTTGCCGAGCAAAAGCAACAATTTTGTGCAAAATTACTTGAAGAGATGGCTGAATACGTCAACTCTCAATGGCGTGGTTCTATCACCAAAGTAATCCATCACACCATGGTTGCTTCATGCATCAATTTCCAACAAGGGGCTAGACGAATGTCAAGCCCATGGAAAACAAAGACAAAAATGATGCAAAGGGGAAAACCAATGCCCAAAATTCTTCCTAAGGCACTTCCAATAACAACAATAACAACAATTGGTCCAAGGAGAAGGGAGTTTACAAAGGCAAAAACAAACTCTCTCCTCAAGAGCTTGAAGATTTTCGCAAGGACCATCAGTGTTTTAAGTGTGGGGAGAAAGGAAATGGCTATCATTCTTGCCTTAAGAAAAATGCTCGCAATGAGACTGCTAGGGCTTCCACCATCAAAGCTCCAAAAGAGGATGCTCATTGCAAAGGATCATATCTCTCCTATGCTTGGGGAAAGGTAAGGGAGCATGATGCCTTCATCCTGTTTGACCTTGGCTCTACTCACAACTTTACATCAACGGAGTTGGCCACCAAGTTGGGCATTCAAACTTTCGAGATGGAAGATATTGTAAAGATTGGCACAAATTTCAAGGGACAGTAAGCCTCTGTTACTCCCTTGATTGGAAAGTTGTTACTTCACCTTTAGGGGAAAGAACATGTATGTAGATTCTAGTGAATGTGGTCGTACTATACCACTTATAAATACTCCTGCTTTTGATAAGCCAATGAAGACCTCAGTTTTTGCGTACATGATTTTTGTCAAAGAGTCCCTAAAAGATCCTAATGTTTAATCAAATGTAAATGATAGGAAGCAAGAAGAGTTAGACTTGTCTAATTTTCTAAAAGGATTCCAAGATGTATTCATGGATGATATCCCTATGGACTTACCTCCAAAACGAGGGGATAATGACCATCACATTGAGCTCCTTCTAGGAAGTTCATTACCTAACAAGCCTCCTTATTGAGTTTCTTAAGCTCAACAAGAGGATATCATGAGGCAAGTACAAGAATTGGTTGACAAAGGGATGGCGAGGCCTAGCTCCTCTCCCTTTTGTTCTCCAGTCCTTTTAGTGCAAAAGAAAGATGGTACATACCGTATGTGTGTGTTCTATCAAACACTAAACCATATCACTATCAAAAACAAATTTCTCATGCCTCGGGTAGAAGATCTGTTTGATAAGCTACAAGGTCTACCTACTTCAGTAGGATTGACCTTAAAACTGGCTATCATTAAATAAGGATAGTGGATGAAGATATCCTAAAGACCGCGTTTTGCACAACGTTTGCTATTTATGAATATCTAGTCATGCCTTTTGGCTTGACTAATGCACCAGCTACATTCAATCATCTTATGGAGAAAATATTTAGACCCTACCGCAAATTCGCTGAAGTGTTCTTTGATGATATCATCATCTACTTCAAGTCTTTGGAGGAACATAAGCAACATCTCCAAGTGTTTTTTCAAGCACCAAAGCAGAACAAGCTTTTTCTCAACCAAAAGAAAAGCAAATTTTTCCTTCAAGAGATTCAATACCTAGGTCATAATATTACAGAAGTAGATCAATGCTCAGAATGGGAAAAGTACTTACCTCTTGTAGAGTATGCCTACAATAATACTATACATACTTCTACGGAAATATCACCTTTTGAAATAATTGAGGGAAGAGCTAAAAGTCCCTTGCTACTTAAAGTACATGTGAAGATCTTTTCTGCCAATGGGTATAGCCGTGATCTACAAGAATCTATTCAAAAGATTAAGGAGGCTATATCCATCTCTCAACAACAAAGGCAAAAAACTGCTGCTGACAAGCACAAAAGGGCCTTAATGTTCAAAGAAAATGATTGGGTCTTACTTACGTTTCCTAAGGCTTGATTGAGGCAAATGACGGGCAAAAATCCTATAGGCCATCAAAAGTATTATGCTAAGCTAGCGAAAAGATACTATGGTCCTTTCCAAATCTTGAAGCCCATCAATGAGATGGCTTACCAACTCAAGTTGCCCAACCATTTGCTCATACACAATGCTTTTCATGTGAGCCTACTTAAGCCCTACAAAGGAGAGCCACCAAGTGAACCAATTAATTGAAGACCCTCTCGAAATCAAAGACCAAGAAGAGGTGCTACAACCTGAAGCTATCCTTCGGCATGAAGACTAGGTACTACGACGGTAAGATTATCTGACGATATCTTATTAAGTTCAAAAATTATCCTTTTGAAGATGCTAGATGGATGCAAGGAATACAACTTAAGGATAATATGAACCTTGTCAATGCTTACAATGCTACATTAGAGTAAACAATTGTACAAATTTCTTTCAAATGATCAAAGTTTTTGTCTTATAAGACTAGTTCTCTTTTCATCGTGCACAAATTTATTAGTATGCATGCTTACAATCATGTTTGTGATGACGACATCTCTCAAACACCAAGTAGAATTTGTCACTCTACTTGGGAGAATGAAATGGACTAAAGAGCAGACATGCTTGCGGCAGCTATGTCTCCCAAGCACCAAATGGATTGTCATCCATCTTGGAAAGATGTCGTATGGTAAAAAGATTGCCGATTTGAAAAGAGTAGCAGGCTCCATAAATCAAGAATTACGCATCTATCCACTAAAACCGGCTTGGACTAGCTGGCAGCATCTATCCCGTTCGTCTCAGATCTGCAATGCACTACACCATGAAACTCAAATCATCGTATCTTGCACACCATGGCTCCATTTGACAAGCCATCTGGTCCTATTGATTGAGCATCTCAAGCTCTACATATCTAGACCAAAAATCAGCCCTATCCTCCTTGATAATAACAAAGGGTGTCCACAATACAACCAGGTATACTTTTAGCCATAATGAAAAAATGCTTAAAGCACAAAGATTTTTCCATAAGCTGACACACCCATGTATGCATGAAGTAATTTATATCAATAAAAGTTACAAAGTACAAAAGATGTAGTATGCATTGGACCTAAAACATCACTAAGAAACTCATTGCAATTTGTGAGTAGCACAAAAAAACATCCTTAGGAAACTTAGAATGCTACATTTTGCTCAAAACACATCCTTCACATACATGTCTCAATGGTTCCCAAGGTACCAATGGGGTATCAAAGCCACCATATCAACTACAAACGCAACAATTGACACAATTGGAAAGATCCAATGCATGCCCAAATTTTTGTATCCAAAACCTCGGGAATGAACACTTTATAGAAAAAGACATGTCCTTTGCAAGTGGAGAGTTTAGGAGACCCCCCTATAAATTTATGAATCATATAGAGTAAATAGGGCCCTTGTTTATGCTTCTATGATTTGTTATGAAAAAGATTATTATATGGACCTATCTTTAATATAACCCTTGTTTGGGTTTTCTTGTTGTTGGTGTGTGTGTGTGTGTGTGTGTGTGTGTGTGTGTGTGTGTGTGTGTGTGTGTGTGTGTGTGTGTGTGTGTGTGTTTGTTTTTCTTAGGTCCATGTTGAGTCTTTCACACATTTATTGTAAGCATTCGCTTATACAACTCAAAAACAAAGGTGCCTTATGCCAGTCTCATCACAGTTGAGATCTGTCATCCACAAATTTAACAACAAATCCAACTTGCAAATTTAAATATAGTCAAAAGATTCTATTGGAAATACATTCTATTGTCTGTGTGTATACATTTAAAATATTGGAAAGTATGAAAGAACTATCACATACCATAGTGAGCACAACCTTATAATAGGCCTTGTTTGCACATTTTATTTCTTTTTAAATGTATACACACAGACATGCACCTAAGAAAAATATATACATATGTACACACATCAATGCATACATACATACACACACATAGATATATACAAACATGCATATAGATCATGTGTGTGTGTGTGTGTGTGTGTGCACTCGTGCGCGTGAACACACACACTCGTGCACATATTATTTATGGGTGTGTGTTGTGTATGTAGAGAGAGAGAGAGAGAGAGAGAGAGAGAGAGAGAGAGAGAGAGAGAGCCCATGATGTGAGTAGAAGGGAGCAATCATATAGTGCACATTCCTGATTGTTGTTGATGAGAGCGAAGCCTCTAAGAAACACGTGGCCATATGTACAAAAGAGGAGTACCTACCTGGCTATATTCTAACACAAAGTAGTAGCTTGCAATTATATAGTGCACATTCTTGATTGTTTTTTATGGAATCAAAGCCCCTAAGAAACACATGGCCACATGCACAAAAGAGGAGTACCTATCTGGCTAAATTCTAACACAAAGTAGTAGCTTGCAATTTGCAATCATGGCCTACTTCAGATTTTTCAAATATATCAGGTGATGATAGAAATTATATATCATGTGAATAGAAGGGAGCAATTGTATAGTGCACATTCCCGATTGTTGTTGATGGAAGCAAAGTCCCTAAGAAACACTTGGCCACATGCACAAAAGAGGAGTACCCACCTGTCTATATTCTAACACAAAGTAGTAGCTTGCAATTTGCAACTATGGCCTACTTCAGATTTATCAGATATATTAGGTGTTGATAGAAATCAAGATCAACTCCCTTCATATCTAAATATTTCACTAACAAATTGAGTTTCCAAGTAAAGAATGCTCCCTCAACCTTCTAATCTTTTAGAATACCCAATCATGAAAACGTCTTTGAATTAGCCATTCCTACTCAAAATAATGCAGGTGTCAACTCGGGAGACCCAAGTATATAATGTACATATGCAAGAAGAATATAAGAAGAATATTTACCCAAGATCCTATATCTAGAATAGCTTCCACCTAGATGGTACAAACCTTGAAATAATCACCATCTTCAAACAAAAAATTTCAAGCCTTAATATAATCCATTTGCATCCCATTTAATTTGCTAACTTTGGACTGCATGTACTCTAGATTTCTGTGTTTTCTAATATTGGACACTACTCTTAAAGGTTGATCTAAGGAATTTTTTTCACTAGCCGACATCAATTCTTCAAAAAGTTTATTCTTTAGGAAGTGGATTATGATGAGCCACTTCAACTCCATTTTCTCTATCTTGTCCTCTTCTTCCACTTCCAAGAGATAAATCTTTGAGTTTATTAGCACCTGGTTGTCTGGCCACTTCTTGATCTTTGCATTGAAGTAGTCCTTTGCTTTTTGGTCTAGTGACAGACAATGCCAAAATTATTAAAATGCAAATTGAATCTACACCTCAATAACCACACAATGAGGACAATGATACAATGTCCCAAATTTCTTATAAAAAAATGGAGTTTTCCCTTCTTCAGTTATCTAATCACTATTTCCTTCTCAGCATTCATCACAAATTCCTTCAAAATCTATTATTTCCTTCGTTTTATACAACATGCATCACCTATGTTACATGAGTTATTATTATAGAGGAAAGTATACAAAGGCCTTAAGTTGATTTAAGAAATATCTACTTTGAAATTTGTATACTTTGAAGTTTGCCATCTTGTATACAGGAAAGCATACAAAGGCATTAAGTTGCTTTAAGAACTATCTACTCTCTAACCCCTCACCTTCTTAGACTTTCCCTTATCATCTCTTTTGGAGGAATTGGATTTATTCTTTTTTATCTGCTTCAATGCTATTATCTATATCTAATGTACGATATTCCTAATGTACATTGATGTACATTTTTTTATCCTAATGTTTTTTTGAGATTGGGGAGACCTAATTATTTATATCTAAATTACGTTAAGATTTTGTATTTGAATCTTCTTCTAAGTTTATATCTAAACTAGATTGTGCATGTTTGTCCTTATT
Source organism: Adiantum capillus-veneris (assembly GCF_014529385.1). NCBI lineage: Eukaryota > Viridiplantae > Streptophyta > Polypodiopsida > Polypodiales > Pteridaceae > Adiantum > Adiantum capillus-veneris. Next base: position 122,571,122 of record NC_140938.1, on the reverse strand, counting down.
TTTTTTCTTTTCCCTTGTCAACTTAATCGCTCCATGAGATAGCTAATAGCTTAACTGATTGTTAGAAGCTAGACACACCCTACAGAAACTGACTACTCGGAAGATTGTTTTTTGTAATTATTCATTTATGGAGAAAACTTGATTTTTCACTTTGTAAATATTGGGGCTTAATAGAAGTTTCCAGATTGTATCCCACTTTTGACATTTAGATTGAGTAAATGGTTAAGATGGAACATTAGGGTTTGAGAATTGTAAGGTGTATATACCACTTTTGACCTTAATGAAAAACCTTTTGTCATTTTGAAAAATTACTGTCTGTGAGTGAGCGTATTGTGTACGAGAGAGAGTGAGAGCTTCTTCTTGACGTTACGCGAGCATCGGTGGTCGGAATCGAGTGCGGAGAAGTGAAGCGTGTTGCCTCGGACGAAAGCTACACGCCAATACCTACATTGCGCGCGTACGGTCCAAGTTTGCGAGCTCCATCTACGAGCTTCATCGGGTGATTTGGTGAGCATACGATGTCTGTTTCTGCATTTCAGCATATCCATGCGTTCGCATTGAGTAGAGCTACACATTAGGCACCATAGATCTTGGAAATGACCACCTGCAAATTTTGACCAGACATCCTACGCTATTTTGCACCGGATGTTTTGGGTTGGGGTTTTGGTTCATGGACCTTAGGGAGAGCGACCTATTGGTGTTAGTAGGGTCTCCTTCAAGTTCTATGGTGTTTTGAGATTGTTTGATGGGTATTCGGCCCTTGTAAGCGTTGTAGGAAATCTCTTCTTAAGCACTCATGAGACTATAGCTTAGACATTGGGTAGAGACCTCTGTAGGAATTAGTTAGGAGTCGGTCGAGTGTAGGTTGACACCCTATGCTTGCTTCCATGTGCCTGCGGGTCAAGCTTCGTCCTTAGCTGACAAACATTATTAGGTGAGTTCTCGCTGTGCTGATGTCCGTCGCGGCGTATCCGTCCAACATTGGCGCCCGACCTTAGGTAGGTGACCGAGACTAGTCCTTGAGGATAGGGATTCTTTGGCTTGCCAAGAGTTTTGTTTTACATTTAGACAGGATCAGAGGGTGGAGGACTCTCTAGGCCTTAGAGGGAGTCTAGGGAGCGTGTGTCTGGCTTAGATCCTTCGACTTAGGTAGATTTAGGTAGACTTAGGTAGTAGTTGAGTTCTTGAGTAGGAGTTGGAGTGGTAGAAGCGATGAGAGAAGAGCTTGAGAGTCCGGAGAGGCCAAAAGCAACCAAAGCACCATTATCACCATTTCACATGAGGAGTAGGAGTAGAGTAAGTAGGACATCATGATTTATGATTTATGATCTAGAGCACTTCATGCATGTTATACTTGCTTGATAAATTCATCACAAGGCTGTAAAAGACGCAAAAAGATGCAAAAGTGTGTTTGAAAGCTGAAGTGAAGTCCAAAAGTTAATGTGAGTGTTTTTGATAGAGCTGCAGAGCATTGGGAGCATTTCTGTCAGGAAAAATTTAATTCTAAGCCAGGAGACATCCTACGCGTAGGATGTTTACAGGCTAATATGGTGGGAATTTTGGAATTTTGAGTTGACCAGTGTGTTCAGAGGGTGGAGTTTATCCTATTTTCACCTGGAAAGTGAAAATTTGACCATATCTTGACAGGATAAGGCCAGATAGACTAAAATTGCTAGACATCCTACCCAAATTGTGCCAAGGCATTATTTTAAGACCAAAACCCTAGGATGACTGCATGAGCATGATCTGCATGATATATTGAGTGACTGAGAGAGGTTCCTAACAGGCCATGGACGCTCTACATAGATGATAGGATATGTGATAGGGTACAACATTATGGTATGGTGTTACCAATGGATGGAAGGCACAAATGGTAGGTTTTTGATCCAGGTGGAAGACAGGTTGTTATGAAGGGGGTGGGGCAACCCACTTGAGGTTTGCTAAACATGAATAAGACTACACATATGGTTTTTTGGTTTGATGATGGTGTTTGCCAAGTTTGTTGTTGAACATAAATGTTCAACTAGGGCGTGGGCAATGATGATACATCCAAAGTCGGTTGACCATAGAAGATGGAATAGGTAGATATGTGCAGGCTAGCAGGTGCATGGCAAAGGGCTACAGTAGCTATAAAGAGCCTGGGTAGACACATAGCAACGGATGTGTGTGGCCGATGTGGCCTTTTAAGCCAAAATGGCTATAGAAAGGGCTTGATGTGATAACAAGTGAAGGAGGATCATAGGACTGATTTTTGGCCTAGATATGTAGAGCTTGAGATGACGAGTCAATAGGTCCAAATGGCTCATCAAATGGAGCCACGGTGTGCAAGATACAACGATTTGAATTTGAAGGTGTAGTCATTGCAAATTTGAGATGGAAGAGGTAACTGATGCTAGGTAGTCCAAGCCAATTTCAAAAAATAGATGCGTAGTTCTTGATTTATGGAGCCCGCTAGTTCTTTGAGATCGGCAATCTGAGTCACAGATGCCAGGATACAAGGCTTTGAAGTTTTGCAAGGGGTCGATTTTGAGACAAGTTGTCCGCTTTAGGAAGCATGCCGTATGGAAGTTTTTGAAGCCCAATTAGGTTTTGAGCCATGCTATGCAGTGGATGGATCTTGCCAAAACTTTACTGTGCATCAATCAGAGCTAGTAGTGCAAAGCTATAGTGTATTGAAGTTGGTAGTTGGTGACGATCGTAGGGGATCTAATATTTTTTGTATCTTGGTACACTCACTTCAAAGCCTCAGAGGACTTGGAATGCAGTAAGAATGAAGAGGCTCAAAGTAAAAAATGGGGAGTTTTGGTGGTGCTTTACGGCTCGATCATTGGGGCATGTGAGCAGCAAATAGCGGGAGGATGAAATGGGGCAAAAAATGAACTTTTTTGCAAGTTGTTTTTAGTAAACTTGGAGGTTTTTGAAGGGCAAGGCCTTGTTAGGAAATAGGATGTAGCTAAGTAGATATTAGAGTAGTTTACTTAATGGTGGAGAGAGATAATTTTCACACATGAGATATTATAAAGTAGAGAGAGAGAGAGAGAGAGAGAGAGAGAGAGGAGAGAGAGAGAGAGGAGAGAGAGAGAGAGAGAGAGAGCAATGTCGACTACATCCATGGACAAGCAGCCACTCAATGGCTTTAGTACTTCAAACAAGAAGTAGGTTACAAAGGGATTATACCCTTAATATATCTCCTGCCTTGCTTCACTCTCACCACCTCACATCAACTTCACAATGCACCACAATGCATTTTGTGTGTAAAAGAGGCCTCCTTTTATAGGTCAAAAGGGCTGCCCTCTCTCATGAGAGGCAGCCATGTGTAGCTGCCCTTGTGTAGACAAGTCCAAGTTGGACTCTCCAATGTACCCATGTGTGACCGCCCTTGAGAAGACAAGTCCGCCTTGAAATCGGCCACTGGCCATTGACTACTGGCCACCAACCAATTGACTTGCCGTTTTCTAACCACTTTTTGGCTTTTGTATGGGCATAATGTTATGGCAAAGCCAATCAGTCTCCAAAGCTTGAGACTGGCCGTAAATTTTTGGTTTTTCGACAAGTAAGTTTTCTTCATGCACAATGGCTTCTCCTCATAACGGAGGCTTTACAAATGTGTGTTTTTGATACAAAAAATTACAAGGGGTAAATCAGGCTCCATACTTAACAATCTTCCACTTGGAGACTGATCTCCACACCAAACCTGTGATGACTGCTATCCATCTTGGCTTCTTATCCTTGAATGCTGATTGAAGTTGAGCAAAAGCTCAACTTCTCCTTGTTGACTATCTTTGCAAACATGTCTGCAAGATTTTCACCTGTGTGCACCTTTCCTAGCTTTAGCTGTTCCTCTTCCAAAAGATTACGTATGAAGTGATATCTCACCTCAATGTGCTTTGTCCTTGAGTGAAAGGTTGAATTCTTTGCGAGATGAATGGCGTGTTGACTATCATTGTACAAGACACAATTGTCTTGCTTGTATCCTAGCTCCTCCAAGAATTCGTGAAGCCACAAAATCTCTTTGCTTGCCTCTATCCTTGCTACATATTCTGCTTCTGTGGTAAAAAGTGAAACCTCTTTCTGCAGCTTTGAAGCCCAAATTAGTGCTGTGCCTCCAATTTGAAGACGTAGCCAGTAGTGCGCCTTCAAGTGTCTCTGTCACCGGACATATCTGCATCAGCATACCCTTGCAAGAAAATGTCAGTGCCTCTAAAATAAAAAGCATTCGTGGTTGTCCCCTTTAGATACCTAAGTATCCACTTCACAGCTTGCCAATGCTCTTTACCTAGATTATCCATGAACCTACTCACAATTCCCATTGCATGTGCAATATCTGGCATTGTCCAGACCATAACATACATTAGGGAGCCTACAATTGTAGCATATGGAACTTTAGACATATAGGCTATCTCCTCTTGTCCTTTGGACACATATCCTTGGTTAGCTTAAAGCTCTGGTTAGGCGGGTAATTTCATTGACAAATATATATATATATTTTTAAAGGAAAGTCTGTAGTCTTTTGGGAGTGGTTGCGGATTGAGTTTTTTTGGTCTTCCATTGTAAAAGAGGTATAGAATGTATATAGTGGTATACGGAGCATACATTTGAAATCGATGCCACGACTTGACCTAGAGTTGTTCCTCAATGATGCTAAATTGGTACATATGGGAAAGACTTTTGCTTATGATTTGGGTCTTATGGAAAAGGGATCACAATTTTAGATGTGCAGGGCATTAGCAAATGCAGGGAAATGATGTCTTCGAAGGTATACACAGTGGATAATTACATTAAGGTAATGCAATATAAATATGCTGCTTCAATGCTATGACCTAAGTTAGGTGGTTGCAAAAGTGCAAGTTCAACATAAAAGGTGTCAAGAGCTTGCAGTCATTGCTGGAAATTGAGAGAGCAGACCATGTTTTTACCAAAGCAGATAGCCTGCAACTTCAAGGGAAAAGTTTACCAGGATTTGCCCTGGTTCTTGGAGTATGATGTAAGGTTTCCAGTTTCTAAAACCTTAGAAATTGTACAAAGCTTGTAAAATAACTTGAAAACCACTGTTGAATGATTCAATCGTGGCTAATATCGGTATTTTTGGAATCATAACCAGAGCTTTACTATGGTTAGTAATTTTCAGAATCAGATTTTGATAAAATCTGGAAAAGTTACGGGCCCTGAAAGGTTACACTAGGAATTCAATTAGATAAATAAAATTGGATGGTTTCAGTAATTATTATTAACAAAGACTTTCTTATCCTAAGGTTCTAGAATTTAATGATATTCCAATTCTCATCATTAAAAATCAGTAAAATCAACCAAAATCGATTCTGGAAGCTGAGGGGGTAGTGTGGAGCTGTGGGGAACCTGCCAGAGATAGAAATAGCAGCAGGTGGCACTACCTAGAAGTTGGGGCCTTGCTTGAGGTGCCAGAACCTGCCAGGAACAGCCCGAGCCCAGAAAAACTATAAAAAGATCGCTTTCTCTTCATAAATATTTAGACTCGGAGCCTTGGCACATTCTCTCTCATCTAGAGAGATCGCTATGTAGAAATCACTAGAGATCAATCACTAGAGATCAATCACTAGAGATCAATCACTAGTTGGTTAATTAAATGATAATTAGCCTAATCTTTCTTAATTAGCAAAGCTAGGTTAACTTATTTTTTTAATAAATTGAAGATTAAACCTATGTATACTCAAAAATCCTCTCTTAATTAAATATTTTTTGCTGGTTATTGTGATTAAGTTTAGGGATATTAAGCCAATTAATTATTATATCATATTAGGGCTGAAATTATCCATTTAAACCATAAATTAATGGGAATTATACTAATTAAGTTGAGATAATTATTAAAGCTGTGTTAGGTTGTCATTATGCTAGAAAAATTATCTTATAATTTTTTGAGTAATTTTCATAATTAATTAAGCAGAATTACAGTATTTTTAAGAGAAAAATAAAGGGGAAAATGATCAAATTGATTCAAAATTCTTTGATTTATTTATCAAAGGTTAATCACATCTTAGGAAACTCGTGAGAATTATGTTAACCTCAGATAATTAGTTTACCTAATTATTTTAGCAGAATTACACTATGTTTAGGACAAATTAAAAGGGAAAAATATCAAATTGATTAAAAATGCTTTGAGTTATTTCTAAGAGGTTCATCACATCTTAGGAAACCCAGGATAATTATGTTAATGTTAGATAATTAGTTTACTTAATTATCTTAGCAGAATTATACTGTTCTTAGGACAAATTAAAAGGGGAAAATTAGCAAATTGATTCAAAATGCTTTGAGATATTTATCAAAGGTTAATAACATCTTAAGAAACCCTTGATAGTTATGTTAAACTCAAATAATTAGTTACCAATTATCTTAGCAGAATTACACTGTGTTTAGGACAAATTAAAAGGGGGAAAATAGCAAATTGATTCAAAATGCTTTGGGTTATTTATTAGAGGTTAATCACATCTTAGGGAACTCGTGATAATTATTTTACCCTCAGATAATTAGTTTACCTAGTTATCTTTGCAGAATTACATTTTTAGGATAAATTAAAAGGGGGAAAATAGCAAATTGATTGAAAATGATTTGAGTTATTTATCAAAGGTTAATCACATCTTAAGAAACCTGTGATAATTATGCTAACCTCAGATAGTTAGTTTATTTAATTATATTAGCAGAATTACAGTGTTTTTAGGACAAATTAAAAGGGAAAAATTAGCAAATTGATTCATAATTCTTTGAGTTATTTATCAGAGGTTAATTACATCTTAGAAAACTCATGATAATTATTATAGCCTTAGGTAATTAGTTTACCTAATTATCTTATCAAAATTACACTATTTTTAGGACAAATTAAAAGGAGGAAAATAGAAAATTGATTCAAAATTCTTTGAGATAATTATTAGAGGTAAATCCTACGTTTTGAGACCCATGATAATTATCTTAACCTTAGATAATTAGTTTAACTAATTATCTCAGTAAAATTGCATTATTTTTAGGAAAAAATAAAAGAGAGAAAATAGTAAATTAATCCAAAAAACTTTGAGATAATTACTAGAGGTGGAACACACCTTGAGGAATTTGTGATAAATATCTTAACCGCAGATAAATAGTTTAAATACTTATTTTCATTAAAAGTAATCGATTTTGGATATAAAATAGAGAAAGGAAATTAGTAAATGAATTGATATAACTACCAAATGAATACTTGAGGTCCAAAATCACTATTGAAGGTTGGGAAAATTATGTCAGCATAATTGGGTGGTATAACAAATTACTATCAGCAAAAATTTACCTAAATTAGACCATAAGTATAGGAGGAAAAAGTTATAAATAAACTTGATGAAAATTCCTAAAGATAGAACATATCAAATTACATTTAGGGTGAGTAATCCATTAGCAGATAGGAATTATAGTTTACTAAGGTTAAATATAAAATATTCATGGAATATAGACTAAGGAGAAACCTAATTAAATAGCTTCCCAAATTAAATGGTAATTATGAGAAATTACTAATAGTAGAAGGAAGTTACAGGAGAAATATCTAATCCAATTAACTATCAAGGATACTTACTTACTCCAAAAATCCTTATTTTGGGTAAAAAGGAAGAAAAGAGATTATTCAATTAAACCTCTAATCAATTTTTTATAAGGCTGTCGATATGGCTCCAAAGAGAACTAGAGGAAATCCTCTTACCGAGGAAGAGGATATTAGCAACAAAAGAAATAAAGCCACTAATGACCATGAGGCTGGGCCTAGCCATAGGTCGACGGAGGAAAGTCTACAGGCTCCAGCGCAGTAGCACATGGATGAGCAGTCCCAGGTGGATTTCTATTTTGTTCACTTAAATCTTTTAAAGTTCATTTTTAAGTTAGCATTGCATACAAAAGGGTTAGGAAGGATAAACTGGTTGTAAATGGAAGGTAACTTCCAAGAAACCAACGAGCAATGATTGTAAGTAGGAAAGAAATGATTGGGTTATGATTGATTGACCTAGGAAAGAAATGTTTGACCATCCTTAAGACAGCTTGTCTCAAGACACCTCTGATTCCTTGGAATATTTTACTCCAGGTAATGAGTAATGATGGCAATTCCGCCATGGATGAGTCGGTTTCCTTAGCGCGCGTGGAGTCTTTACCCCATGCTTGTTTGTGTTTGTGGATATTACTTAAGATATCAAGTTTATCCTAGAGGAACCACCCGGTTGTATGGGCAACCGGTGTCGTGCAGCTCCGCTGCCATGATGAGAAAAAGAGCAGAGAAATGCAAGCTAAGCTTCTTTGAAGCCTATACATTTAATGGTTAGTGATCAGGGCTTGTTAACAGGCCAAGCTTAATGATTAAAGTACGTTAGATGCGTCTTAAAAAGGGCCAACTGATCCCTTAATGATGCTAAGAAGGACTATGCTTGAAGTGAGCACATATGGGTTTTTATGATCTAGAACTGTAGTGCTTGAAGTGCTCTACGAGCCTGTCTTTATAGCTCGTCGATTGGAGCTACGGTGAAGAAGTTATAGCAGTTTGAAGTTTAAGTCGATTGCAGATCTATATCGGATTGGGCAACTGCAGCTGAGGTGACAGAGATGAAATGAATGCACGGGCCTGAAGTTCTCACTTTGTGGAGCGTTTCAGTCTTTTTAGATCAGTGATTGGAGTTGCGGTCGCCAAGATATTAGCCATTAAAGATTCACCGAGGGCCGGCTCCGTACCAGTCCGGTCCGCTCGATCGGAGTGCCATATGATAGTTTTTGGGGTTCAACCAGACTGCTCTAGAATAGAGTGCAATTAAAAGATCCATAAGTGCTTGATGAGCATTGTGTTCGGAATGTCATCTCTTGGAACGCAATAATTGCGGGATAACTCCAACAACGATAGGACCAGGAAACTGGCTATTTGGAGCAGATGCAAAGCGAGGAAAACTCTCCGAATGCATCCACTTATACTTGCATCTTGAAGGCGTATGGCACTAAGAAGTTGCTATGAGTATTAGAATTCAAGATGATATTGTTGGTCAAGAGCTGGTCGAAGATTGGAGTTGCTGTGTTTGGCAACGCCTTAACCGATATGTATGCCAAACGGGGTTACCTTTAAGAGCCGAAAAGAAGCCATTGGCTATGGCCACCCATTAACACTGGCCGCCCAATGGTTATGATTGGCGATGCTTCGGTCGACATGCATGACAAATGTGGTGCCCTACAAGGGCCTAAGGCCGCCCACTTCAATTATGTCGGCCGCCCGCCCAAAGGCTCAGTGAAAGGCCGCCCACTTGAGGGTTTTATGGAGAGTGTGAACAAAAGGTGGAAAAAGGCCATGGCGGGCAACAAATGGCGACGAGCTAGGAGGAGATGCTCGCAGCGCTCGGTATGAGGCTCAGACGCTGACGAGCATGAAGAACAAAATGCTCAGCTTGCAAGGGCGACCATTTTCGGAAGCTGTCCCGGTGATTTTCGCGCTGGTCAGCAACCGGCCCTGCCACGTCACGGGATGCGTTTTTATGGCCCCCCTAGAAACGACGGCGCCGTCGTTGCTAAGGGGGGGGAGAGAGCTATTAATAGCTTGGTCTTTTGCATGAGAGGGACGCCAAGCAAAGAAAAGAGTAGGTCATTGCATCCGAGAGAAGGAGAGCGGAAGCTCGAGGGCACAAATCCAAAGAGGAGGGAATTGTAACGAGCAGGGACGAAGGGAAGTTTGAAGGAGAGCAAAGGAGTGAGGAAAGCTCGAAGGTGAAGCAAGAGAGGCATGAGAAGGATCTCCTTTAGGAGCAAAAGAAACACTCTCTCTCTCTCTCTCTCTCTCTCTCTCTCTCTCTCTCTCTCTCTCTCTCTCTCTCGCTAATTCTCGGCAAGCAAGCAAAGGGAGAAGAGAGAAGTGAAGGGAATCAACGAGTAAGGCATAACGAGGGAAGTAAGAAGAGGGGAAGCTCTCGATAAGCAAGCCCCCTCGCTCTCTTTTCTCTGTGCCGTGACCAAGCAAGTCATAATAAGATTGTGGTTGAGGAAAAAGGAGATTGAGGTTAAGGTGAAGAGAGCTGACGACAAAGGCAAGGAGCAAGACTCAAAGCAAGGCTTGAAGCAAGACTCGAAGGAAGGCTCTCGAAGTAGAGCTCTGACGACCGAGCAAGACACTCTCTCTCTCTCTCTCTCTCTCTCTCTCTCGCTCTCTCTCTCTCTCTCTCTCTCTCTCTCTCTCTCTCTCTCTCTCTCTCTCTCTCTCTCTCTCTCTCTCTCTCTCGCTAATTCTCGGCAAGCAAGCAAAGGGAGAAGAGAGAAGTGAAGGGAATCAACGAGTAAGGCATAACGAGGGAAGTAAGAAGAGGGGAAGCTCTCGATAAGCAAGCTCCCTCGCTCTCTTTTCTCTGTGCCGTGACCAAGCAAGTCATAATAAGATTGTGGTTGAGGAAAAAGGAGATTGAGGTTAAGGTGAAGAGAGCTGACGACAAAGGCAAGGAGCAAGACTCAAAGCAAGGCTTGAAGCAAGACTCAAAGGAAGGCTCTCGAAGTAGAGCTCTGACGACCGAGCAAGACTATCTCTCTCTCTCTATTCCTTATGTCGACCTCAAGGAGGATAATTGAAAGCACCAGAAGGGTTTACGGGACGAGCATGAAAGCAACAAGGGTATCAAGCAGGGGATTATGCCGGATACTTACGTACTAATCAGCTTATAAAGACTCTAATGGCGAGCATAAGTGGAAATCTTACAGTCTTGATCTAATTTGAGAGCATTAAACTCTCCTAACTCCATCAGTGCCGTTAACGATAACCATTTGTAATCGAAATCCACTTCGGCTAATCATTAGCAGTTTAAACCATTTCGATTGTGAAGTTTAAGTATTAAAGTGTTGACAGAATCTTTTGCCTTGTGTCGTGCGTCTTGTCTCTCTTTCACACCTCCCACAGCCAGAGGCCCAGTGCCTGCCCGGCTCACATAGCGAACACATATCCCCCGACACCGGTTGGCGTATGGGCGCCCGGACTTTGGGTGAAGGCTTTTTCCACCCCGATTTTTATAAATAAGGAATGGGTGCTGTTTTTTCACCCCTGTATAGGTGGTCTTGAGACAAGCCAGTACTGGTGAGATACTTCAGAATGACAGTACCTTGTCTTAAGTCTAAAGATGTTTGTTTGCTGAAAGAACGTTTTCAATACTATTTTCAAAGATTGTCTTAATGAAATTCAGTTGTGAAAGTTAAAAGGAATCATTGTTTTAATTGTGAAAAGAATGTGGTAGTAATTAAACAATACAGAAATCATGTGTGAGTGCGGGGTGGTAAGTGGGGATTGACTAAGGTTGTCAATCATGGATGAGTGGACCTGATTAGTCAGGTAACTATCCATTCTCGCGCACTAAAACGTTTAGAAACTTCTTCACTTGGAAGAGGAATCCACCAACGGCTGTGCCCTCACATATGTTAGGGGGAAAAAAGCATAGGCTAAGGAAACCTTAATCTGAATGATGAAGTTATAGGGCCGGAATAGTTTTTTTTTTAGGGTCCCGTTTCCATTGCGAGACACGATTAGGTCTCCTTCTAGGGCTATAAACCTAAACCATTGTCAATGATAAGGGTGAATTCCCTGGAATTTTCCTTGTTTAAGGACTCTGACTTTAGTAGGCCTAGAGACCTATCAATGGACCCATCCCATTTTCCCTATGTGCCGCGCCTGAGTGTTGGGCAGCCGGAGACTACCGAGAACTAACACTGACCATTCATTCTACATAAAAGAATAAGGACTCATGACCCTAACACCATTGTGTTTGGAGTCCACCCAAACCTCTGTCCCATCTCTTCTTCTCTCTTCTCCATTGATGCACACACACACACACACTCTTGCACGCGCACTTCAACTGGTATCAGAGCTCAGGGATTGGGAGCACCATTGGAGCTCAGTGGGGAGGCATGAGAACAAGCAGCAAAAACTACAACATGTTTTTAAAGTTTTGTTTTTGCCTACCAAAACGTCTTCATTCAAGCCGCTTTCCTGCTCTCTTGACTGGTTTTTGGTCCTCTTCAACTTTGTAGAAGAAAGTTTTCTCAAAATCTTTACCAATTTTGAGATACGTCACTCAGACTGCCTGTAGGTCGTAAAGTAGAAGCTGCAGATTTTTACAGATCTATTTTGACCTATAAAAACAGGTTATTCATGTCCATTCCTGCCGTCCCCAACCGTTTTTGCGTGGTCTACAACTTTGCAGAAGGAAGTTTCTGCAAATTTTGCACAGTTTGAGAGATATTTAGTTCAGACATCAAGGTGGTCTACCTTCATCGATTCTTCTGCATACAGGTTTTCATTGCAGACTCTTTCTGCAATCTCTATCACATGAATATTTGTTGTAAGGTCTTGAGGGTCTATTAAATCAGACAAACCGCCGCAGCAGAAAATGGTTTCTGTGGTTGATGTAAGATCTTATGCCATTTATGTGATGGAAATATGTAAAGCCTATTGTTAAGGGTCGTGGTAAGGTTTTAATGAGCTGGGGGATTCTCAAATGTGGAGATCCTTTCGATGATACACGTTTTGGAGTGAGCCCCCGACATCCCCATAGTTTCGGCATCGACATAGGATGTATGTTTATGCGGTTAGTGCAGTATTGGTGTGCATCTGCTGACCCACCATTCATTGTTGTCATCTTTATGTGTATGCGTTTGACAGTGTTTGTTTGGTTAGAGACACTCTTCTGGAGTTGGAGACACTGACAGTGACAATTCTTGAGATTTTATCTTGCCAGCTTAGCCACTTTGATCAGCATTTCAGTCTTGTACACATTTGTTTTGGGTTCAGAAGTCGGTTTTGCAGGGGAGACTTTGCCAAAAATTTTCAAGTTTTCTATCTATCTTCTTTAGTGTAATGGATCTATCACTTTTGTTCCTTGTCAAGTGATGGCTTCATCATTGGAGAGCTCTTTGTTCAACATCGAGAAGTTAGATGGCACTAACTTCCCATTTTGGAAGGAACAAATTTACAATGTCTTAGTACAGAAGAAGTAGATTCGACCGATAAAGATGAAAGGGATAAAGCCTGAGGATATGGATGAGTATGATTGGCAGGAGTTGGATGAGCTTGCCAGGTCCACCATCATGTTGACTTTGTAAAAGAATGTGTACTTTAATCTGAACATGGAAAAGACCAGCTATGAGTTGTGAAAGAAGTTATGTGACCTATATGAGAAGAAAAGTGCAACATCACAGGTTTATTGGCTAAAAAAGTTAGTTGATTTGAATATGGATGAGGGCACGCCCATGTGCAACCATCTCAATGAGTTCAACACAATTTTCAGCCAGCTTTCTGCGCAGGAGTAACTCAGCACCTCCTGATGGTTCATGTGCTGATGTTGAGGGCAGTCGGCTTACTGAAGAGGTTAGCATGAAGAATCTTGACAATTCTTGTGGTACTAGCAATGCTATCATTGTTCGTGGTCGATCACAAGAAAAGGGCAAGCAGAATCAAAGAGAAATATCTCGTAGCAAATCACGTGGCCGAAAAGACATTGAGTGCTATCATATAAAGAAAGACTGTCAAAAGTGAAAACAAGAGAAACGTAAAGACAACAAGCAGGAAGAAGGCAGTATAAAGATTGAAGAGATCAACAATGTTTTTGTTGAAGATTCTGATGGAGACATTTATCTCACATCTGCCATGGATTCAACATTTTGGGTTGCCACTGATGACTATGCTTTACAGGATTGGGTTATTGACTTAGGTGCATTGTTTCATGTGACTCCTCATAGTGGTTCTGTACATATGATGCAGCCCGTAAAGGTCATGTTCGTCTTGGCAATGATTTTGCTTGCGACATAGTTGGTGTCGGCAATGTGCAGCTGAAATTTTAGAATGGTCCTTCATTCATGCTCAAGAATGTGAGACATGTGCCGAAGCTTACCAAAAGCTTGATTAGTACAGGACAATTGAATGATGCGGGATATTACTGCACATTTGGTGATAGTTTGTGGAAGATCACCAAAGGTTCTTTAGTGGTAGCACATGGTTCAAAGTCTGGGACTTTGTACATGCTACATGTATCCAATGTTAAAAACAATGTAATTTGTGTAACCGAGCAGCCAATGTTTCTCTGTGGCATCGCCAGTTAGGACATGTGTCTCAAAAGGGAATGAAAATCTTGTCTCGTTTTGGTTATGTACCTGGCTTCAATTTCTCAAAATTTTTAGTTTGTGAGCATTGTCTTTATGGTAAACAAACACAGTCACCACACAAAAGGGGAAGCACTCAAAAAAGTGAGCCATTAGAGTTAGTGCATAGTGATGTGTGTGGACCTATGTATACGTGTCCATGGGAGGTTCATTGTACTTTGTTACATTCATTGATGAATTCTCAAGGAATGTGTGGGTATATCCTCTTAAGAAGACGATGAAGTTCTTTCAAAATTTTAGAATTTTGTGGCATTAGTGGAGAATTAGTATAGAAAGAAAGTCAAGTCCTTAAGGTCAGACAATGTTGGTGAGTATGTCACTAAAGCCTTTCAAAATTTTTGTGATTCTAAAGGCATCAAAAGAGAGTTGACTTCTCCATATAACCCTCCACAAAATGGTGTTGCTAAGAGGATGAACCGTACCATACAAGAAAAGTTATGTAGAATGTTGTCTAATGCAAATTTGCCTAATGGATTTTGGGTGGAAGTGTAAGCAACTGCTATCCATCTTATTAATAGATCTCCTAACAAGGCTTTAGATCAGAAGGTACCTGAAGATCTTTGGTCTGAGAAGCCACCTTCTTACAAGAATCTTAGAGTCTTTGTCTGTGAAGCGTATGCCATGTTCCAAAGGAGTTTCGAAGCAAGTTGGCTCCTAAGTCAAAGAAATGCTATTTCTTGCTTATGGCAATCCTAGCGAGATGGGATTTCGGTCATGGGATCCTGAAGCTAAAAAGATAGTTCGCAGTAATGACGTATACTTCAATGAAGAGAAGATGCATAAGAAGCATGTGCATACAGTGGAGGTCAGGGAGATTTATCTTCCAAGAAGATGGAATTGTCCACAATAGGGCTGAAGTGCCTAATGTCAGACAACAAGTACATAATCCTCCTACACTACAAGATGTTGCCGAGGGACAACCGGCTCAAGCAGTTATTAGAAGGTCTACAAGAGTTTGAAGGTCTCCTTATAGATTTACTCCCTCACTGGACTACATTATGTTGACAGATTGCGGAGAGCCTTCCTGCTATAAGGAAGCCATGTCAATGGATGACAAGGCAAAGTGGGAGAAAGCTATGCAATTAGGAATGGAGTCGTTGCATAAGAATCAAACTTGGAAGGTGGTTCAGTTCCCTAAATGTAAAAAGGCATTACCATGCAAATGGGTGTACAAGTAGAAAAATACACCTCATGATAATAAACCCAAGCAACAACAGGGAATTGACTTTGATGAGATCTTTTCTCTGGTTGTCAAGATGACTACTCTACAGTGTGTACTTGTGTTGGTTGCTAAAGACAACATGGAACTCGACCAGATGGATGTCTAGACGGCGTTCTTGCATGGTGATCTTCAAGAAGAAGTTTATATGCAACAACTAGAAGGTTTTATTGAGAAGGGCAATGAAGACTCGGTGTGTCAGTTTAGAGAAGACTCTTTACGGTCTAAAACAATCATCAAGGGAGTCGTATCGTAAATTCCACTTGTTCATGCTCTCTCAAAGGCTACAAACGTAGCGATATGAACCATTTCCTCTACACTAAGCGAGCTAAAGATGGTAGTTTGCTGATTTTGGTCCTTTATGTGGATGATATGTTAATTGCCGGGAAATGCAGCGATGAGATTTCAGCCTTGAAGTCAGAGTTACATGCAAACTTTGAAATGAAAGACATGGGTGAAACAAGCCATATCCTTGGCATCCGCATTAAGGGAGACAGATGCAATAAATTGGTTTATTTGTCTCAATCTCAGTACATTGCTAAAGTGCTCAAGTGTTTCAATATGGAGAAGAGGAAGGCATTGAGTACTCCATTGCCTCCATTTGTGAAACTTTCTAAAAATGATTGCCCTAAGTCTGAAGAGGAAAAGGCTGAAATGGCACAAGTGCCTTATTCATCTATAGTTGAGAGTTTGATGTATGCTATAATTGCTACACATCCTGATATTGCTTTTGCAGTAGGAGTTGTTAGCAGATATATGTCAAATCTAGGCAAGAAACATTGGGAGGTAGTGAAAGGGGTTATGCGATATTTGAATGGTACAAAAGACATGTGCATTTGCTTTGGAAGAAAGAAAGCATGTGTAATGGGTTACACGGATGTAGATTATGCATCGGAGACTTGGACAAGAGAAGGTCCACTTCAGGCTATGTTTTCGAATTCACTGGAGGTGCACTTTCATGGTGATCTCGTTTGCAAGATTGTGTTACCTTGTCTACTACAGAGACTGAATATGTTGTAGCTTTAGAAGGTTGCAAGGAACCTATATGGCTTGGTCGGCTGGTGGGAGACTTGGGAATCAATGTTGAGATGCGTGTGCTACATTATGATAGCCAAAGTGCTACACAATTGGCAAAGAATCCAGTGTTTCATGCAAAGACAAAGCATGTGGATGTGAAGTATCACTTCATTCGTGAGGTGCTTTAGGACAAGCGATTGCAGCTTGCCAAGATTCACAGTATTGAGAATCCTGCTGATCTTCTAACAAAGGGCTTACATTCAGAGAGATTTGCACATTATCGGGCACTCATGGGCATTGGGTAGATGACCATGGTCATTGTCTACCTGTATTGTATGTATATATACATTGTCACCCCAGCTTAAAGGCACATTGTCCTTTAAGTGGGAGGTTGTTGGGGTGGTAAAGCCCAATGTGCCGTGCTTGAGTGTTGGGCGGCTGGAGACTACCGGGAACTAACACTCACCATTCATTCTACATAAAAGAATAAGGACTCATAATCCTAACACCATTGTTTTTGGAGTCCACCCAAACCTGTGTCTCATCTCTTCTCCTCTCTTCTTCATTGCTGCACACACACACGCTCTCGCACGTGCACTTCAAGCATCAAAGTCCATTGACATACCATCGGACAATAGTGGCAACGCATCTTCTTTTTGCTCTTATCACTAGAATTGCCAAACGAAGTGCTGCCAGCAGAAGCATTAGGAACAAAATTTTTTCCACTCGCAGTAGAACCGTAAGAAGTGGTTACATTGGTGCTCCCACCTTTCCTTTGAGTTGCAATAAAAGCCTGTTCAATTGCATGTTGCCTAGTCTTGTTTCTTTTGAAAAGTGACTCTTGCAACAGCAATGTGCTTAAAACATCAAACTTGACAACTTCAGGATTTCCTTGGGTCATAAGTCTCCAAGTACTAGCAAATGTCTGGTAAGAATATGGCAAAGCATCAAGAACAGTCTGCACAAATGAACTGTCAGAAATGACCTCCTACAGAAATTAGTTGTTCATTAACATCCTTCACACCAACAAGGAAATTTTCCATTTCATCTTCCTCATGCATAATCTTTCATTCCAACTCTTTATGCAACAAAGCAATTTTAGCCTCATTGTGGCTTGCATAAATACTTGCTAGAATATCCCAAGCTTGTTTTGCAGATTTTGTTGAACGGATGTGAGGAGTGATAGTGCACTTCATAGACAACACAATCAATGCATGAGCCTGTGCATCTCTTACATCCCAACTAGCCTACTCAGCCGTAGGCAAAACAACTCTAATAGCAGAAACCCTGGCAACAAAACCTGGAGCATCCTCAACATCGCCTGCATCCACAGTACCAAGACATACAGCAATGCCCTGCACAATGTTCGAAACTCCCTTTGATACAAGTACATGTTGCATCATGTAAGCCCACATAGGGTAATTGTACCCATCCAATCCATCCTCAACAGCAAACATCTTGAACACATTTGTGTTGTTGTCAGCCATGGAAAATGCCTGCACTTGATGTGAAAATTGCCCGAAATGAGGAGAAACTGAGTAAGACCAGCACGTGCTATATAGCACAACTTGTAGTAGACTGTATGAGACCTATTATGTAGTAATTGAGATTAATAAAAGTTTTGCACAAAAAGACAAAATTGCCTATGCAGACTTGGTTGTAGTGGAAACGAAGGTCGAAATGAGCCCAAAATGAAATTTTGAGCAGACCGTGCTCTAAGAGCCTGCCCAAATTTTTTTTCACCTATTGATGCTTGTCAAAGCTTGTTGAAATCTGAGAAAATAAGCAGGGGTGTTCTTGCGACACAGGCGACTAAGCCCGGGAGGACGTGACCTGCTCTAATACTAATTGTTGGAATTAAGGTTCCAGGGAAATACACACAGCTTGGAGAAGATAAAGGAAGCTCAAGGCACACAACATAGACTGTATTACATAGTGTGCAATGGAAAGATAGTTAGCCCTAGAGTGATGGGCGTATATACAATGCATGGGAGAAAAAAACTCCTAAAGAGGGAAAAAAAGTCCCGGCGATCCTAGTGTGTTCACACACATCACTACCACATTTATATGGTAAAAAACATAGAGCTATAGAAAGAACAAAACCACAGAGTGCATTAAAAATCAGTGGATATTTTGTCAATGAAGGACCACATATATTTCCACCAAATAGAAGGTAAGGAGAGCTGGCAGAGATCAAGGAAGAGTAGAGAAGGAGAAGTATTTTACGAGAAAGCACAATCCCCTTGCATATCATCACCCATAGTAGCATAGCTTAGCTTACATAATAGAGATGGAGAAGATGTTAGCATGCTTTTGAGCTTGGCTCTTGGTTGAATTTGCATCCATAGCCAAGAGTTGTTGGTGTAGGCTCTTCACTTCACAACATATTAAATGATCAGTTTAACATGAGAAAATTATTTTGTAAAGTTAGATATTAGATTTTATGACATTACCTCTCTCTTGAAATCATAGTCATCCTCAACTATGAGCTAAGGGAGGTAAAGCATAGTCATTAATCCATGATTGCCTAGCGGGTAGAGGATCCATTTTCACCCTACGACATCATTTCAAAATGGATGACTAGTCCATTTGGTTCTTGAGAGACATCGTCTGCCGCAAGCATGTCTAATCCTTAGTCCATATCACACTTTCAAAGTAGAGTGACAAGTTCTACTTGGTGTTCGGGAGATGTCGTCACCACAAACATGATCCTAAGCATGCATACTACTTAAATTTGTGCACAATAATAATAGAATTAGTCTTATAAGACAAAAACATTGATCATTTAAAAGAAACATGTACATTTTCTTACTCTAATGTAGCTGTAGTCCTTGCATCCATCTAGCATCTTCAAAATGATAATTTTTGAACTTAACAAGATACCGTTGGATAATCTTACCATGTCGTAGTACGTTGTCTTCATGCCGAAGGATAGATTCAGGTTGTAGTACCTCTTCTTGGTCTTTGATTTTGGGAGGGTCTTCAATAATTGGTTCACTTGGTGGCTATCCTTTGTAGGGCTTAAGTAGGTTCACATGAAAATCATTGTGTATGAGCCAATGGTTGGGCAACTTGAGTTGATAATCCATCTCATTGATTGGATTCAAGATTTGAAAAGGACCAAAGTATCTTTTTGCTAGTTTAGCATAGTACTTTTGATGGCCCGTAGATTTTTGCCCGTCATTTGCCTCAATCAAGCCTTGGGAAACTTAAGTAAGACCCAATCATTTTCTTTGAGCATTAAGGCCCTTTTGTGCTTGTCAGCAAAACAGCTTTTTTCCTTTGTTGAGAGATGGATATAGCCTCCTTAATCTTTTGAAAATATTCTTGTAGGTCACAGCTATACTCATCGGCAACAAAGATCTTCCCATGTACTTTGAGTAGCAAGGGACTTTTAGGTCTTCCCTCAATGATTTCAAAAGGTGCTTTTCTTGTAGAAGTATGTACAGTATTATTATATGCATACTCTACAAGAGGTAAGTACTTTTCCCATTGTGAGTGTTGATCTACTTCTGTAACATAAGTCTTTAGTAGATTGAGTATCGTAAGATTGGCTATCTCACGTTGGCCATCTGTTTGTGGGTGATAGGCCAAAGAGAAATTCAAACTTGTACCTACATAGACCTTTCCAGGAATTACTGGTCATTCTAGGATCTCTATCTGACACGATGGATGTTGGCAATCCATGGTGTTTGAAAATTTGAGATATGAAGAGAGCTGCCATTTGGTGTGTCTTAATAGTCTTTTTGACAGGAATAAAGTGTGCTTGCTTGCTTACTTGGTCTTTTGGCTTACCACACATTTTGAAACATACTCTTGTATGTCTACTTTTTTGTAGGCCAATAAAAGTATGTCTCTACTCCTCAAAGAGTAGGTTTAATGCCTCTATGCCCCGCATAGGGAGGAGCATGGGATTCATACATAAGTTTCTCATGCAAGGAGAGGGTAACACATAGCTTATTGCCATGGGGAAGATAACAATCATGCAAGATGAATGGTTTCTCTTTCTTCCCCAAAGCAAGGGCTGAAATTATGTCTTTAAAGTCAAGATCAATGGCATACTTATCTATCACAGAAGATAGATCATTGTGAGTTGCTATAGACACCGCATTAACTTTTGGTCAATGTGAAAGTGCATCGACCACTTGATTGTGCTTACTAGCAATGTGAGCAATATGATAATAAAATTGCGAAAGAAAATTTACCCACCTCATTTGTTTGTCGAAAAGCTTCATGAAGTACTTGAGACTCTAGTGGTCTGTTTGTAAAATAAATGGAGTCCCTAGTAGATAGTGCTTCCATGTGTTTAGGGCATGTAGAACAGCTAAAAGCTCATTCTCATAAATTCCAACCTCGTTCATCCATATCGAGCCTTCGCCTCTCATATTTTATGGCATGCCCTTCTTGAAGCAAGACTGCTCCAAGGCAATCACCACAAGCACCACATTGGACCTCAAATGGATTTGAGAGATCCAAAAGCATAAGGATTGGTTGGGAGGTTAGCTTCTCTTTGAGCTTGTCAAAAGCATTTTGCTCCTTAGCAATCCATGAGTACTTAACGTTGTTCTTTTGTTAAGTCATGTAATGGTCTTGCTATTTGAGAGAATTTTGCTATGAAGTGTCTATAGTATGCACACAAACCAATAAAGCTTCTTAGCTCATGAAGATTCCTTGGATTAGGCTATGCTTTTATTACCTTCACCTTTGATGGATCCATGTATGGATACCATCTTGAGAGATAATATGACCTAAGTATTGAATCTCTTGAAGGAAAAATTCCCTTTTCTTTTGATTTGATAAAAAGCTTGTTCTCCCTTAATGCTTGAAAAATCACCTGGAGATGTTTCTTGTGTTCCCCCAATGACTTGGAGTAGATGATGATATTATCAAAGAACACTCCACTTAATTTAGGATAAGGTCTAAAGATTTTTTCCATTAGACGATGGAACGTGGCTGGTGCATTAGTCAAGACAAAAGGCATGACTAGATTTTCATAAAGGCCAAACGTTGTACGAAATGCGGTCTTTAGGATATCTTAATCAACTATCCTTATTTGATGATAGCCACTTTTAAGGGAAATGCTACTGAAGTAGGTAGGGCCTTGTAGCTTATCAAACATATCTTGTACTCGAGGAACAAGAAATCTGTTTTTGATAAGTGATATGGTTTAGTGATCGATAGTCCACACACATGCGGTATGTACCATCTTTATTTTGCACTAAAAGGACTGGAGAACAAAAAGGACTAAAAGCTAGGCCTCACCATCCCTTTGTCTAGCAATTCTTATACTTGCCTCATGATTTCCTCTTGTTGAGCTTGGGAAACTGGATAAGGAGGCTTGTTAGGCGGTGAGCTTCCTGGTAGGAGCTCAATTTTATGGCCATCATACCTCGTTTTGGAGGTAAGTCCATAGGGATATCATTAATGATTACATCGTGGTTTAGAAAATTAGACAAGTCTAGCCCTTCTTGATTCCTACCATTTACATTTGATGAAACATTAGGATCTTTTAGGGACTCTTTGACAAAAATCATGTACGCAGAAACTAAGCTATTCATTGATTTATCAAAAGCATGAGGATTTACAAGTGGTATAGTACAACCAAACTCACTAGCATCTAGATACATGCTATTTCCCCTATAGGTGAAGTAGATTTTCCTTGTAGGGAACTTCATGTTGGCAGCCATGCGGTTGAACCATGCTGCCCCTAGGATAGCATCCTCATGTTGGAGAGTAGAGATGAAAAAGTCTTCTGTGTTGACATAGCTTTGGACATGAAGCCTCAACTTCCCAATCAAGAGGCTTGCTGTCCCTTGAAAGTGGTGTCGGCTAATACAGTATCTTCCATCTTTAAAGCTTGAATGCCCAAATTGGTGGCCAACTCCATTGATATGAAGTTGTGAGCAGATCCAGGGTCAAACAAGATGAAGACATCATGCTCCCTTACCTTTCTCCAAGCATATGAGGGAGGTAATCCTTTGCAATGAGCATCCTCTTTTGGAGCTTCGATGGTGGAAGCTCTAGGAGTCTCATTGTGGGCATTTCTCTTGGGGCAAGAATGATAGCCATGTCCTTTCTCCTCACACTTAAAACATTTATGGTCCTTGCAAAAAGCTTCAAGCTCTTCAGGAGAGAATTTTTTTTCACCTTTGTAAACTCCCTTCTCCTTGGACCAATTGTTGTTGTTGGTGGTGTTGGAATTTCCTTGGTGTTGGAATTAGGGTTGCAGAGAAACACACACAGCTTGGAGAAGACGAAGGAAGCTCAAGGCACACAATAGAGAGTGTATTCCTTAGTGTGCAATGGAAAGATAGATAGCCCTAGAGTGATGGGCGTATATACAATGCACGGGGGAAAAAACCTCCTAAAGAGGGAAAAAATGCCCCGGCGGTCCTAGTGTGTTCACACACATCACTACCACATGTATATGGTAACAAATCCCCCCTGGAGTGATGCGGTGAACGAGAGCTGGCACATGAGTAAAGGGAAGTGCCAAGCCCTGAGGACAGGATCAGTCCACAAAGGGGAGTAAGCCCAAAGCTTTGCGGAAAGCTTCAAGCTTCTCACGAGACAATGCCTTTGTGAAAAGATCTGCAAGGTTGTCCTGTGTTGGCACATAAGCCAAGCTGATCTCTCCTGCTGAGAGCCTCTCCCTGACATAGTGGTAATGCACCTCAATGTGCTTTGTGCGAGCATGAAAAACTGGGTTCCTCGCAACTGCCAATGCGCTCTGACTGTCAGTGTAGATAGTGTTGGCAGTGTCCTGTCCAACACCCAAGTCAGCCATAAGGCGTCTGAGCCATACACACTCAACCGTAGCTGTGAAGACTGCCCTGTACTCAGCCTCACAACTCGAAGTGGCCACAGTAGGTTGCTTCTTGCTCAACCATGATATACATGAACTGCCAAGCATGAAACAAAAACCACTTGTGGACACTCGCGTGTCAAAACAACCAGCCCAATCTGAGTCCGAAAAAGCATGTAAGTCTGGCGGCAATGATCCCCCCTTGGGATAAAACAAGCCAAGATGTAAAGTGCCACTAAGGTAGCGGAAAATCCTCTTGACAGCCTGCCAATGCTTAGACCCTGGGCTATGCATAAATCTGCTGACCTGCGAGACTGCAAACTGAATATCTGGCCTCGTGTTGCATACATAAATGAGGCAGCCAACAGCAGTTTGGTAAAGAGTGACATCAGCAGGATCGCCAGCATCATGTAGACTCAACTTCAAACCTGTTTCCATGGGAGTGGCAATAGGTTTGCAATCCTCAAGTCCAAACTTACATAGCAATGTCTCTATGTAACTTTTCTGACACAAGGCAATACCACCATCACACTGCTTAAACTGTATACCCAAGTAATGATGCAACAGCCCCAAATCTTTCATCTTGAAAGTAGCATTCAAATCAGCCTTAAATTCAGCAATATGTCTCTCATTTGGTCCAGTGATCAGCAAATCATCAACATAAAGAACCACAATGAGAAATACATCATCCTCACGCTTTACATACAATGTGCTTTCTGTTGGACTGTTACGAAAGCCTCGTTTAACCAAATGAGTGTCAGCTTTCTCATACCAAGCACGAGGAGATTGCTTCAACCCATACAAAGCCTTCTTACATTTGCACACTTTGTCCTCTTGTCCTTTTATGACAAAACCGCGAGGCTGCGTTACATAAACTTCCTCAAATATGTCACCATTCAAGAAAGCAGTAACAATGTCTGATTGATGTACATCCCAACCAAAATGAGCTGCCAATGCACATAGAAAACGCACAGTAGTCATACGACAAGTGGGAGCAAAAGTCTCTTCATAATCTATGCCTTTTTGTTGTGCATAACCCTTTGCAACAAGTCGAGCCTTATGGCGATCGATCTCACCATCCGGCTTGCGTTTCAACTTGTAAACCCACTTCGTTCCAATGGCCTTTTTGCCAGTAGGCAAATCACATAAAGTCCATGTGTCATTCTCTATAAGTGCATCATATTCTGATTTCATGGCAGCAATCCAATTTTCTGAATTCTGTGCTTCATCAAAGGACAGAGGCTCCTCAACATCATGTAAACTAGACACAGCCAAAGCATAACAATCTGATGCATAAGATGCATGGCGAGAGCCTGAACGAGTACGACTAGATAAAGGTGCATCCAATTTACTATCACGCAAAGTGTGCACCAGCCATTTTGGCATACCTCTAGCCTGCTCATTTTCAGCCCTTTCCTCATCAAGTACATCATGTACATGTGCATCAGTAATAGGCTGTTCTAAAACATTTTCAGAAACCCCCATAGGCTGTACATTTGCCTCATTGGAACTTACATTCGTATTTCCACCACTGAAAAGAGGCAACAAAGTGTCATAAATGTCCTGTGAGCTTACATTACTGTCTCTAGTACATGACAGCAAGGGTTGAACAGAATCTTCCACAAACACTACATCCCGTGAAACCAAAATACGTTTTGTTTGCGGATGATACAACCTGTAACCTTTGCTTTCAGCACTATAACCAACAAAAATACATTTGACAGCCTTATCATCCAATTTTCTGCGCTGCACTTGTGGCACCAAAGCATATGCCAAACAGCCAAAAACACGCATGTGCTCAATAGAAGGTTTTCTATCATGCCATGCTTCATATGGAGTAATAGACTGTAAAGCTTTCGTAGGACACCTGTTAAGTACATAAGTGGCACACATGATGGCCTCAAGCCAAAAAGAATGCGGCAAAGCTTGACTTTTGACCATACATCGTGCCATTTCCGTTAGTGACCTGTTTTTCCTCTCAGCAACACCATTTTGCTGAGGTGTATAAGGCACTGTACATTGGTGTTTTATCCCACGACTAGCCAGAAATGCATTAAATTCATGAGACATATACTCCCCCCCTCGATCGGAACGGAGGGTGCCCATAGTACATTTTGAGACATTTTCAGCCATAGCCAAAAATTGTTTGAAGCACATAAAAACTTCGGACTTCGCTTTAAGCGGAAATACCCACGCATGCCTGGAGTAATCATCAATGAAAGTCACGAAGTACAGGTAATTGCCCAAGGACGGAGTTTGCATGGGCCCACAAACGTCACTATGCACAAGCTGCAACCTGCATGTGGCCCTAACTGAACCATCCTTTGGAAACTTAGAACGCTGCATTTTACCCAGAATACAGCCTTCACAAACATGTTTGATAGGTGCTTCAAGAGGCGGCAAAGAAGCAACCATATCAGATTTCTGCAAACGCAGCAAACTGGCAAAATTCAGATGACCAAAACGTGCATGCCAAAGTTTTGCATCTGAAATAGCCCTTGAATCTGCAACAGCATTTGCAAAATTTTGTCCACACTTGTCATACAAAGTGAGCTTATACAGCCCACGGCACAAAAGCCCAGATGCAACAATTTCATCACCAAAACTGAGATCATGAACTGTACATCTGTCATCCACAAATTTGACTACAAGTCCAAGTCTAGCAAGTGCGGATACAGACAATAGATTCTTCTTGATCCCAGGTACATAAAGTGCATCAACAAGTGTGAAGGAACTGCCATTAGCAGCAGTGAGCACAATCTTTCCAACTCCCTGAACTGGATAAGAGGCGTTGTTGGCACAAGTGACTGAATTCCCATGAGGGACAGACTCGAGAGAGGTAAACAATTCACGATGTGAGGTAATGTGCTTTGTAGCACCACTGTCGAAATACCACACATGTGAATCTGCAGCAACTGACAAGCATGCATCATGGACAGCAGGATTGTAAGTGCACTCTGCGCTAAAAGCCCATTCTGCATCAACATCAGCATCACAATCTCCTTTCACAGAAGACTCAACAATGGCTGCATTTGTAGTGGAACCAGCATTTGCAGTGGAACCACCCTCTTTCTTCTTAGCCTCTTTGGCCTTCAACTTAGGACACGACTTGATCAAGTGATCATTGGCTTTACAATAATGGCAACGCATCTTCTTTTTGCCCTTATCACCAGAATTGCCAGACGAAGTGCTGCCAGCAGAAGCATTAGGAACAGAATTTTTGCCACTCGCAGCAGAACCATAAGAAGTGGCTGCATTACTGTTACCACCCTTTCTTTGAGAAGCAATAAAAGCCTGTTCAACTGCACGCTGCCTAGTCCTGTTTTTTCTAGAAAGTGACTCTTGCAACAGCAATGTGCATAATGCATCAAACTTGACAACTTCAGGATTTCCTTGGGTCATCAGTCTCCAAGTACTAGCAAAAGTCTGGTAGGAATCTGGTAAGGCATCAAGAACAGTCTGCACAAGGGAACTGTCAGAAATGACTTCACCTGCAGAAATGAGTTGCTCATTGATATCCTTGACACTAGCAAGGAAAGTGTCCATATCATCTTCCTCATGCATAATCTTCGACTCTAGCTCTTTACGCAGCAAAGCAATTTTAGCCTCATTGCGGCTTGCATAAAGACCTGCTAGAATATCCCAAGCCTGTTTTGCAGATTTTGCTGAACGGATGTGAGGAATAATGGTGCGCTTCACAGACAACGCAATCAATGCATGAGCCTGCGCATCCTTAACATCCCAACGAGCTTGTTCTGCTGTAGGCAAAACAACTCTAACAGCTGCAATCCTTGCAGCAAGACCTGCAACATCCTCAACATCGCCTACATCTTCAGAACCAGGACGTACATCAATGCCCTGCACAATGTTCCAGACACCTTTTGACACAAGAACATGTTGCATCATATAAGCCCACATAGGGTAGTTGTCCCCATCCAACCTGTCCTCAGCAGCAAACATCTTGAACACATCTGTGTTGTTGTTGTCAGCCATGGTAAATGCTGCACCTGATGTGAAAACTGCCCGAAAATAGGAGAAATGGGGCGGGAACAACTTGTGCTATATAGCACAAACCGTAGAAGACTATAAGGCACCTGTTATGCAGAAAACGGCACTGACAGAAAATCTGCACAAAATGACGAAATAGCCTGTGCAGTACTGCCCGTAGTGGAAACGGAGGCCGAAATGAGCCCAAATCAAAATTCTGAGGAGACCGAGCTCTTCGAGCTCGCCCAAAATATTTGTCGACCTGCGAACGCTTGCCAAAGCTCACTGAAATCGGAGAAAGTGAGCAGGCGTGTGCTGGAGCAGCTGGCGACTAAGCCCGGGAGGACGTGACCTGCTCTGATACCAATTGTTGGAATTAGGGTTGCAGAGAAACACACACAGCTTGGAGAAGACGAAGGAAGCTCAAGGCACACAATAGAGAGTGTATTCCTTAGTGTGCAATGGAAAGATAGATAGCCCTAGAGTGATGGGCGTATATACAATGCACGGGGGAAAAAACCTCCTAAAGAGGGAAAAAATGCCCCGGCGGTCCTAGTGTGTTCACACACATCACTACCACATGTATATGGTAACACTTGGAAAGAATTTTGGCCATTGGTTTTTCCCTCTGCATCACTCTTGTCTTTGTTTTCCATGGGCTTGACATTCCGTCTAGCCCCTTGTTGGAAGTTGATGCACGAAGCAACCATGGTGTGGTGGATTACTTTGGTGGTGATAGAACCATGATGTTGAGAGTTGACGTACTTGGTCATCTCTTTAGGTGATCCTGCACAAAATTGTTGCTTTTTCTCGATGAAGTCTATCTTTTGAAAGACAATAGCCTTGAGATGTAAATTCCAAAACTTGTCCACATGTTTGTGAATATATCATGCGAGAGAAGCTTCAAACTTTACCACTCGGTAAGCACTTTGTCCTTTGCATCACTTGCAAGGAATTGCTTCATGATGGAAACTCGTAGCGTTTTCCATGTCTTTAGGGATTTGTTGTTTCCATGAAGGCTAGCCCACCATTGATGAGCCGATGTTTGGAAGTGCATAGCTACTTGTGGTAGCTTGGAGGACTCCGTGAAGCCCTCGTCTACAAAGGCCACATCAAATTGCTAGATGAAGGCCAAAACTTTGTTGGTAGCACCAAAGGTGAGAAAAGAGATACTCTTTCCTCCCTCTTTGAACTTCTTGAGCTTTTGGGACCTTCGCCATGCAGGGTAAGATTTGTGATGTCCTCCCCTCTTGTATTCTCTAGGAGAATAGCCATAACTTTTGTTGGAAGACGAGGAAGGTGAAGAAGCAAGAGAAGAGACCTCTTTCTTTCCCTTTTCTTCTTTTGTTTCCTCTCTTCCCTTTTGGAGTGATGAGGAGAAGGACTATGACCGTTTCCTCTTGGGAGGAGTTGGAGGCCATCTAGACCGTCGTCTTTGTGGAGCCACATCTTCAAAGGAACTTAGGGATTCATTATTTTCTTGTTCTTTGGATTCCTCCTCTTGTATGGGAGAGAGTCGTCTTTTGGGGGGTCTCATCAAGAGGCCTCCTAAGCTCTCTCTCCTCTTGTAGAGGAAAGGAAACCCCATAAACACGAAGTTGTTGAGTAACTTTGTCTTGCAAAGCAGGGTTGCTTGCTGCAACCTAGTAACAAGATAATTGACAAACATGGGGGCATCATCATTGGCACCTTCATGTGCAAAATCAATTTTATTAACATTAATCCGTGACTCTCTTCATTATTGTCAGCCATGTTAACAGAATTTGTGTGTTTACTTAGTGTATTCTTTGGCAATTCATAACCTTAGTTGCTACTCCTCTTGGCCTTTGAAAATCAACACTTAAGCATCTACACCCACGGCTCGAATTGGTTAATTATAGAGAGTAGTGGAGTGGGTCTAATATTGCAAAATTGCCAAGGGATAGCTCCTTTCAGACTTCTTATGGCTCAATAATTGTAAAGTCATAGGCAAGTCTAAAAAGTCCCCATTATTAAGACCAAAGCTCCTGAGGTGTGCAACATATCCCACATAGTGTAGTCAACAAAATCGATAATAGATCCCAGTCCCACTTACCCTAATATAATTAACAAAATCAACCATTTATAGGCTACTTAAGGACCTCTCTTCTTAAGCAAGAAAAGAGAAACCAAATGCTCTGATACCAATGTAATGGAATTGGCCTATTAACTTAGATTGTAGCGGAAAGAGAATGACATAGTGAGCATCCTAGCTAGCATGGCATGAGCAATAACTTAAAAAAGAGAGAGAATTAGAGACATTGACAACATTTGAGGACCAGATTTCCTTGGAGCCGATCCCCCTCCAAAAGGCTTTTGTATTATAGATTCTCCCATCAAGAGAGACTTGGTACAATACAAATAATGTGTTCCTTGAGTCCTTCTTTGGAGCTATGAAGATGGAAGCTTCATACACCAAGATTTTGCACTAATAACACTTAGCAAACATGAAATGAACTAGAAATATCCCAAGCCACTATCCCAAGACCTCAAACACCTTCAAAGGTGAGGAGAGCTGGCAGGGATCGAGGAAGAGTAGACAAGGAGAAGTATTTCTACGAGAAAGTATTAATCCCCTTGCATATCATCACTCATAGTAACATAGTTTATCTTACATAATAGAGATGGAGAAGATGTTAGCATGATTTTGAGCTTGGCTCTTGGTTGGATTTGCATCCATAGCCAAGAGTTGTTGGTGTAGGCTCTTCTCTTCATAATGCTTGAGAGAGAGAAGACTTGTGTGCTTCCCAAGACACAATGAGAGTGGAAATGGGGCGTGGGATTCAAGTGAGAGAGAGGGAGAATTTGACTTGGGTCTTTTACACTAGCTACAAGCTCATTGGATGCTTTTGGGGCTAGCCAATGGTTGGCCTTGGTCCATTCAAGAAACAAGGGTAGCCTTGTGACAAGTGTCATTCTTACCCCTACTTTCCAAGCTTCAAAAATTTAAATAAAAGAGCTAAATTCTCATTGGACCTCTTGGTCAATTGGCCAATAGGAATTAAGATGGCACATGGGCTACTTAATTCTCATTGGACCCCTTGGTGGACTGTCCAATAGGAATTTAGGATTCCTAGCAATTAAATGGAATTTTAAATACCTTTCCTAATAAAACATATGCTCAACTTAACTATTTAAATGCCTATTGGACCTTTAAGGTGGCTAGCCAATAGGATTTAAGCACATTTAGGAGGCAACTAGGCTAGGAGCCTGACATGTGTCCTCATGGACCTTTAGGGGAGAAGTCTTTGTGAGAGGTGTGTACCTTCTCTCTCTTCCCCTACTTCTTGGGCTTGTCCCCTCTTTTGTAGAATCCCTTGTTGACTTGAAGCACCTCAAGCACCTTAGTCATAGGTATAGGTTCCCACATTAAGGAATGACATTTTGAACTTAATGTCCTAGATCTTAAGGCTTATAACACTAACCCTTGGAGGTTTTAATGAAGCTAACCCTAAGGTCTTAATACTTCATTAAGTGCACCTTACTGTTTAATAGTCTATCTCCTTTATGGACGCTTTAATAAGATGGAGTCATCTCTCCCTTTTGTCCCATGATGAGATAAGCCTAAAGCACTTACTGTATCTAGCTCTTTGATAGACTATCTCCCTTTTGGCCCCATAATAGAGATTCCATCATCTCCCATTTAGGCCCTTAGTTGAGATAGGTCGACTAAAAGCACATATCTATATTCTAGCTCTTGTTCTGCTTTTATCTCCCATATTAAATGATCAGTTTAACATGAGAAAATCATTTGGTAAAGTTACATATTAGATTTTATGACAAATCAATCCCATGAAAAATTCAAAGTAGTCTTCAACTGATCCTCTAAAGTAATACTGATTTGAAAGTATCCTGAAAATCCATCCTTAATTGAATATCTCTCGTGCCATAGTACCTGGTTCAAAATCACTTCCTAGAATGGAAAGGGGTAATTGTTCCTCTTCGTAGCAGGATTCAATGGTTTATAGTCTACACACAATGTCCACTTCCCATTCTTCTTCGGTGTAATGACAATAGGAGAAACCCACTTAGACACTCACATTGACTAAATGATACCTACTTCGAGTAGCTTGTCGATTTCTTGCCACAAATCCTCCTTTTGAATCTTTCCCAACCTTTGTAGGTTTTGTGTCCTCAGCTTGCACCCTTCTTTGAGCAAAATTTGATGTTCCACCCCTTTGGCTCCTCGTAGGTCTTTATACTTTGTAGCAAATAGGTTGGGATATGATGCACATAGCTCCACATTCTCTTGCTTAGTCAAATATTCACCCAACATGCTCTTTACCTCTACTGCATCCATACCAAAAACTGGAGACTATGTACTTTCATTGGAGCTGGGGGAGTCTATGTTGACTCCAAACAAATCTATGTCAAGCTTCAAGAGGTCCTCCTGACTTTCTTCTTCCTCTTTACTAGTACACAAACTTCATCATCGGTCGTCTTCACACTCATAACTGGTGCTCGAATCTTCTCTAGCACCTCCTACCATAGGATAAAAACGGCTCTCTCTGTCTAATCAATCATCACTTGCCCACCATTCTCTTCGTCTAGTAGGTTAAAAACTCCCCTTTTCCAATCCTACTTAGCCCCAATTGCAAGGTGCCATGGCCTCCCCAGAATGACAGTGTAAGCATTCTCACATGCTTTCATCACACAAAAAAATCAATAAGGCACTCGATTCCCATCCCCTTTACCTTCACATCCAGAGCCACTCCCAAACACCTCGCCTTGGCATGGTTGTCCATTCTCATTCTCACATTAGACTTAACCACAACTTTG
The DNA here is from genome assembly GCF_014529385.1 of Adiantum capillus-veneris. NCBI lineage: Eukaryota > Viridiplantae > Streptophyta > Polypodiopsida > Polypodiales > Pteridaceae > Adiantum > Adiantum capillus-veneris. Next base: position 122,539,155 of record NC_140938.1, on the reverse strand, counting down.
ATACCAATTTCCTTCATAGCAACATATGTCAACACACAAACCTAAGCATTACCATCAATGTATGCATGCACTTGCATTTTTTTCTCGATCAAAACATCCACAATAGGAAGCACATCCACAAGATTATTTACCCTTACAGCCAAATTTTGTACTACATCACCTCAAACTTGTGGAAGCCTCGTACTAACATTTGTAGGCCACTGCTTCCTCAATCGAGAAAATCGTCATCGGCCACAACAATCGTCACACATGCATCTGCGCCGCGCGTGGCACCAACACATAGCATCGCCAATGGTGAGGGGAGGGGAGGAGGCCTCTCTCCTTCTTTAGATACTTCCAGAATGGTCACGGTCACATACTTATATCCCTATCCCCCCTTTGTTCACTACGTATGTGGTTTATTTGGTATTCCATGTGGCACTCGCTATGAGCTGTCCAATTCGGCAAGAATCTACAAAGCATCCTTTTTCTTCAAACTAGCTTCACGCGAGTTATATAACTTCAATTGACAGACCGTTTAAGCCAGCCTATAAATCACTTTGAAGACTAGCCTTTGCACTTCCATTTATGCACTTTGCACCCTCCAATTAGCCACCTTTGAAAGGCCCCATAGCAGAGCACCTTGGTATATCACATGACTTCAAGGACTCTGTATTGTAAAAATGTGATAAAAAAAACAAATTTAATAATCCCTTCTATTGCACTCATGTGATAGTCACACAATCATTAAGTCACCCCCTCGAGGCCCAAATGAACTCAACAAACATGCATCGTGCATCCACCTATGGGACCTTGACCTTCATGCATGCTTCCTTCAAGGCATACACCTATAGACACCCATGGCCTTGCTTTGTCCTCTTCATAACACGGACTCACTTTCGCTGCACCAACGTGAGAAGGGTGTGCTACCAACATAGATTACTAATTTTACACACTAATTATGGAGGCCTTGAGAAAAATCATCCTGAAGCACTTGTACAGCTCTCACGATCACTCCAATTGCAAGATTGTCCACCTTTGGTAACACATTGTCATGCTGTGACACATACATAGTGTGAAATAAAAACATTCACCTCACTTTTGACACTTCTCTATGCATGGAAAGAAAAACAATAATGTACATATTGTGATATATGCTAAAGCTGCTGCTGCGGTGGTCGCTATCATATGCATACCTATCCAAGGAATCGTGGCCCTGGATATGGCGCCTTTGCGTGCTTTTTCACTTGATAATATTGCTAATTTGGTTTGACAATGTACATATTCCAAGTGTTTCATGGTGGCACACTCATCTCGCCTATAAAGATTGATGCGAGCAAAAACTGCCAAAAATAACAGCTAACAGGCGCCGTTGCAGAATTGCATGGAAAGTGTCCCAAAAGGGTATATTGATAAAAAATGATGCTTATCTATGCTTTTTATGCTTATACGAGTGATCCCACAGATTTATGGATTTTTCTGACTCCGTTTGGGATTTTTCGTATAAAAAATGAGCTGAAAATGGTCTAGTTTTGCTCCAAAGTGAAAAAATGGCCTAAAAATTGACACATCAGCTAAAAATGCCGCGGGTACGAGAGAGAGGGCTGCTTTTTATAGAAAAGACCAGCAATTTTGCTCTACTGTGTAATTTCTTCCATGGTTGCTCAATCTATGTGTAGGGCAGTCCCACCTCTTCGTGATCTTGTATCTGAGCTAGTGAGGGAGTGAATTGGGGTTTCCCCTTATGAAAATGGTGTGTGGGCTTCACTTTAGAACCTCTTAAATCTCTGCAAATTCAAAAAATGATCGCCATGAAGGTGGAAGCTCGCGGTGTATTCCTTTCAGCTGTTTGACGACTATGTAATTGGGGGTGAGGTTACATGATGCCATGAAAGAGTTTTGGGTTTTGATTGAGATTTGTGCTTATATGAGCATCGAGGTTTCATGCTTGAAACTTTAGTGTTTTTAAACTGTCTTTTTAAATGAAATTGAATGTGGTTTGGTGATCCTCTTATCATAATCTCAACTACGAAAACAAGCAATTTCCAAGCACGATAGGAAAGAGAGTTTGTGACTTTGCTGTCACGATCGCTCTTAGATTTTCAGTCACCCTTAGAAAGAGGGTACTTGGTGATTCTCCACAAACGCTTTTTCACAAAGTGTTTGCGATTCTCATCACGAACTCTCATAGCAAGAGGTTTTGCACCTTCCCAGCTAGACCGCACACATTCCAAAATTTTTGGTGAACTCGACGCGAAGTTGCTGGGGTGGGAGTTTGTGAATTGATCTACATACTTTGTTAGCCATGGATGAAAATCAAGAGACACATGGGATGCACTTTGATCTTGCAGTCATGCAGATGTTTCAAGCATTTGCCATGTATATGCAACAACAACAAGCAGCGAAAAGAAGCTAGATTTCAACTACAAAAGCACTACAGTCTATTGTGAAGAGAATTGACCAGTTTGATGGCAAAGACATCACAAAGTATCTAAGAGATTATATGAAGGAAATGGAGTTGAACTGAGTGTGTGAGGAAGGCATGATCCGAAGTTTTGAGCTAGTTTGTGTCCCAAAGATCAGAGATCGTATTAGAGCAATTCAAAATGCTCATGGAAGAAATTGGGAGGAATTCAAGCTTGCTCTAAAGGAAGACTACTTTATGGAGGACTCTGAGAGGGTGACCAAAAGAACTTTCTTAGATTGGGTTGCAAAGCGTAAAGAAGGGATTTCTGCTACAAAGCTTCTCACAAAGTTTGAGTGACGCTATGCTCAACTATTGCAAATTGAACAAGCTTCTTTGAATAGGGAGAAGGTAGAACTTTTCCTGCAAGTAGCGGGCAAAAGAATCGAAGAAAAGTTAGAGCTTCTCTTGGAAGACATGCAAGTGTGGGTGAAGGGAAGTGGAAAAGATGGCAAGCACTCTGACAAGTGCAAGTGCAAGTAGGAGCCAACAAAACGGAAGCGAGCGAGAAATTTGTAGAGGGAGCAATGGCGAGGCGAGGGGTCTACACAAAGCGCATGATGACGACAAGGGGGATGTTTTGCTTTTCAATTCCTAGATTCCCTTGGAGCTATATGGAGAAATTTAATGGGTTTTACGAAATGGGATTAATGGAACAATTGGATGCAAGTTTACAAATTTATGACGTGGAGGACTAATGTTGAGAGAAAGCGACGTCTCGGTTTGTCTATAAGGAAAGGGCTGCTTTAAGTACATATCAAAAAGTTGTAAGGTGTACCCCACTAAGCATGTACAACAAAGTTACAAACACATAGGGTAGCAATCTCACACCATTGTGAACCACACAAGTGATTTCGCCTATCCATGTTGTGCTCCACTTGGATTTCAATTCGATTGTGTTCATTGTGAAAGAGGTTATCTTGAGTTTGAGTTCATTATTGTGGGTGTAAAACCCTGCATTGCCGGTTGCCCTATTCAGGAAGAAGGGATAATCGATATTCTATCTATGTACGGCGGCTGCCATCTCTTAAATAATAAAAGTCTATACGCGGCAGAAGCTTTTTTTACAGAGCCTCCGAGGAGAAAGAAAAATATTCACCCAGCGATGGAGACGCCGTCTTCGTCATCTTCATCTGCGTCTGCATCAAAGCTCACCCCGTTCGTGGTAGTCAGCTGCGTGCTGGGAGGGGGCGCAGGCTTGATGTATGGCTACGATCTCGTTGTAGCGGGCGGTGTCTCGATAATGGAAGGCTTTCTTGCCACCTTCTACCCCAGCGTCCTCCTCGCCAGCGAGCGCACAGCCTTGGAGATTAGCAGCTACTGCAGGTACAACAACCAGATTCTGCAATTCTACAGCTCGTGCCCCTCCATCGCTGCCCTCACAGCGTCCTTCCTCGCAGGCCGCATCACGCGAAAGCGCGGCCATGTCGTCACGCTGGCATGGTCAGCAGCGCTATTCTGGGCGAACGCGATCCTTGCCGCGGCCGCTCAGAACCTTGTCATGCTCTTTCTGGGTCGAATCCTGCTGGGCGTGGGCATCGGCTTTTCGAGCCAGGCGATCGCGCTCTACATTTCGGAGATTGCACCGGCTAAGTACAGAGGAGCGATGAACTTCATCTTCTCCATCAACGTAGCTGCAGGCATCTTCATTGGAAATCTTGTTGTCTACTGGACTGCACATTACGAGCCTTGGGGATGGCGGCTTGCGCTGGGCCTTGCGGGAGGGCCGTCTCTGGTTCTCACCATAGCCAGCTTTGTGCTGCTAGACTCGCCCACATATCTCATTCAGCAGGGCAAGGAAACCCTAGCCAGACAAAATCTGGCCAGACTAAGAGGCAGCGACGACGTGGAAAACGAGTTTTCAGAGCTCGTGGAAGCCACCCAGCAAGCCGAGAAGCGAATAAACCCCAAGCTATTGCAACGACGATACGCCCCTCAAGTTGTAATGGCCATAGCCTTGCCCCTTTTCCAACAAGTCTCCGGCAACGATGCCATCATGTTCTATGGCCCCTTCCTTTTCAAAGCAGCCGGCTTAGCTAGCAATGCCTCTTTCTATTCCGGGATCTTCACCGGTTTGGTAGCCCTTGTGGGCACCCTCATCTCCACATTCATCGTCGACCACGCCGGTCGTCGCACCATCCTCACCGTCGCTTCCTTTGTCATGTTTCTATGCATCTCCCTCATAGGTTTCATCTTTGCCCTTGGCCTTCGACACAACACCACAAGCCTCTCTCACATGTCAAGCATATTTGAGCTATTCCTCGTGTGCTTGTTTATTGGTGTCTACAGAGGCTCCTGGGGACCTTTAGCTTGGCTTATACCCGGTGAAATCTTCCCTCAAGAGATACGCTCATCGGCGCAAAGTGTTACCGTCTTTGTCAACATGCTTGTCAAGTTTACCATTGCCCAAACCTTCCTTTCTATGCTTTGTACTCTCCAGTTTGGCATCTTCTTCTTCTTTGCAGCATGGCTTGCCATAATGGGTACATTCATACTCTTTTTGCTACCAGAGACAAAAGGCGTGCCGCTTGACAGAGTCCAAGAGCTATGGAAGAGCCATTGGTTTTGGGGTACTATAGTGAAGGATCGAGAATGTCAACCACCGCGATCACCTATCTAGGCAACTCATCCAATTGTCGAGGGCATCACATGGGTATCAAAGTGATCAGGAACAGCAATCGTGCCACGGTCATTTGCTACAAAATTGCATGGGTATGCATGAATAAACACCCATTGCAAACAAGTCTGTAACTTATTACAATACATGTACCATTTATACTTGAGATTTTGCTGCCCTGCATAAGGCCACCCTATATTAGTATTTCTTTTGAATAATAAATTGCTTTCTTACATAAATTTAGGTCAAAAGCCATTGAGTAGTGTTTTTGTTTGCAGTGTAAATTTTTTGATGAAAAAAATCCGGATATAATGTCATTAGGATTTAATTTTTATCATCTAGTTTCAGGAATTTTAACTTGGGGAGTTCACTACAAGTAAGACTTGCATAGAATGCGCGTTCACGTTGATAATTAGAAATCCCCTCAAGGCTCACATTTGAATTTTCAAATGAATAGAACTATCGTTTTATTAAAAAAAAAACAAATTGCAATTGGATTTAAATACCTCTTTAAAATATGAATTTTTAAATGGATAGAACTACCCGTTTTCTTTAAGCAAGTTACAATCGTTTTTTGTGAAATTGGATTTAAATACCTCTTGGTTTAATTTAAATTTTGGTGGGTACTGATTGCTCATGATGAATGCACGTGTCCCCACTCAGATAAACATACTATGCGAACAGTTTGAAATTTTTGTGAATAGAGATTTAGTGAAATTTTTCAAAGCAAATTTACAATTATTCACACAATATTTTTTTTTAGCCAAGTGAAAGTTGCATTGAGAAAAGGAGCTTTTCAAAATGAGATCACGTCACTACATATTCGATGAGCAAAAATAAACTCAGTTTAAGAATCTATTCTTGCTAGCGATGCTCAAGATGTCAAAATAGACCTCATCATTCATATTGGCAAAACTATTAGTTTGTTTAAGCAACAAAGGAAGAAAAGATGATTCATCAAGTTCCTTCGTATAGTGGTTGGTCCCTAATGCTCTCGCTTGGTGGTCGAGAGGTTTAATGTTCTGACAAAGCTTTCCCCTTGGTGGCAACCTTAACGCAGTCAGGGTGGCTCCCTTTCACTACAAGAGGTTGTGTGCTCTTGTGACGCTGTTAGCGACGGAAATACACTGGGTTTTTATAACCCCCGGCGTCGCTAAAACCGTCGCTACAAGAGCGTCGCTATATGCGTCGCTATAAGCGTCACTATATGCGTCGCTAGAAGCGTCGCTATATAGCGACGCATATAGCGACGTTTACACAGAAGACTATAGCGACGCTCATAGCGACACTACAGAGCCATAAATAGCGACGCCCGAGAGAATTTTTTTTTGGTGGCAGGGCATTCAATGCCCTGCTACCCATCAACCATATTGTACTTGATTCACTTTTTAAAAAAAGTGGAAAGATAGATAATAGACCCAAAATAGTCACCCACAAGACGCATTGTTTGCAAAATTAACAATTGTACACATCATAAGCAAAATGAATTGATTGGCAAATGTAATAATGACAATTGTACAACATCATAGGCATAAAGAATTGATTGGCAAAAGGAACTGCGGTGACAAATGTAATAATATACATGGTTCAAAGAGACGTATAAAATCCGTCTCATGATACATAAGCTATGAGAAACCCTAAACTAATGCTATCTAGCTACGGCTAAACTGACGTCGTCTAGTCAGACGTCTCATCGTGTCCAAGCGGCGTATCTGTCGGATTCTGCAAAAAAAGACAATAAAACAGCTTTCAGTAAGTATAAACATATAACGACATTTATAAAACAATACAAAAAATAAAAAAAAGTAAAACCTAATACTAACCATGCCGCCGCGAGAACTGAGAATGTCCATCAGGGCGTTTAAGCCCTTCCTGCCTGCGTACTCGCGCTCGTACGGTGTGGGATCACGTCCTGTCATCGACCACTGTCAAAACATACAAAGATTTCATTATGTTAGAACTAAAAAACTCATAAACCCTAAACTATCGAACATGCATAAAGAGCAATGTGAAAACACTTACAAAATCGGCCTCAAATGATGCCCATCCACCGCTCCCCAAGTGGTGCGAGCTCCCTGCCTCTACTCGCGCTCTGGCTGCATCCTTTTGTTGCTTCCACTTGTCGGGATTCTCGCGCGCTGCTTTCTTCGCATTCTTCCAATCTTCTTTGGCCAGCCAATCTGGCCTGTTCCACCCATTCTTGATTGCTTTTTGCACTTCGGAACGCTTGTGTTTGCAGTATTCGCGCATTCGAATCTTCATCGGGTCTTCATTGAAGCGCTGATCCCGTGTTGGAACGGGAAACTCATCATGAAGTATGCTGATGACTCTGTTTTTTAAATCACTTGGTACTTCACTCCATTTGTTTAGTATGTAGTGTCTAAACAGCTGAGAGCAAAGACCACGCATGCGCGAGATCACCTTCTTGCCGTCATCATCCATGATGATGCCGCCGCTGATGTCGACGGAGTAAGGCAAGCCCTCTGGCCGGTGACGCGTGAACCTGGGTGTCCCGGCAGGGGTCTCTAGCGGCGTGTCGATGGGGGTACGGACGTCAGGTGTCTCCACCGGCGTCTGGGCCCCGAAGCGAGGAGTGTCGAGTGGGGTGGCTCCTGGCGGAGTAGGTAGAGGTGTGTAGCTTCTAGGAACAGTCAGCCGTGCAAAACCTGGCGTAGATGACGATGTTGTGGCTGGTGTGGGGGCGGGCAAAGAAGGGGAGGGTAAAGAGCTTCGTCGAACACGAGGCGGTGTGGAGGCATCGGTGGCGGAATCCCCACAACAACCACCACCGCCACCACTAGAGCGCCGGTGTCTAGACGAGTGTGAAGCTCGTCTCGTCGAAGCCGAAGCTTCGGAGCATGCCGAATGCTCCGAAAGAGAGGGAGATGCGGATGGAGTAGGAACGCGCGATGATGCGCTAGAGCGATGACGCTCCACGTACCACTGTCTCTGCTGCGGTGACAAAGAAGAAAGAAACTCCTCATCATCCATACCTGCATTAAACACACGAATATTTAAACTTAATATTGAATGAATAGAGTGACAATGACGCAAAGACCATTAAATACAATGACGTAATGACGCATATAAATACAATGACGCAATGAATCGAGTGATAGAAGAGGCAAGTCGAAAACTCAGAATTTTCAATCAAAAGATGTGAGCGCGAGTAGAAAAGAGCGTTATACACCATGGAAGGTACTTAGAGAGCCAGAGCTTTTACAACACGGAGCAAAATTGTTCAAATACAATATTTGTGGCTTTAAGAGATCTCTCTCTCATCCTTGCATAACTCAGCATAACTTCCTATATCTATATAGAGCTCTCCGTTTAAACACATATCCTCTGTTTCATTTTGTAGCTCCTCTGCATGCACCCCATATAGAGTAGTAGCATCTTGATGCTCGTCTGGCACCACCGCAACGGCTTCTGATTGAGCATCTTCTCTGATCTCCTCCATTGATGTCGTTGTGATTGGCACATGGTAGCCTTCATACGTCCTTGCACTACGAGGGGCTACCTCTATGACGTACCACCAGTTTGATGTAGACTTTGTAGGATGAAATATTACTTGCCAGAGCCACATAACTTACATGAGAGCTTTCAAGCACATAACTTGTAAAAGGGGGATGTTAACTATTTACATACTTACTTGTTCACAATGCTCGGGTAGTACGAAAGTGTCTCTTAGGTCAGTCCATTTCTTAGTAGAATCCACCTCAAGAAAACCAGACTCTCCTCTACGCACAGTAGCGTTGCGACCCTCCATGATTATCTTGAACCATTGCACGTCGAACAAGTCGACAAAAAATCCTCTGTAATCGATCCTCAAAATCTCTTGCAGCGTGCCGAAGTAAGTGAGTTCCGCCACCACAGGATCTGCATCAGAGGAACGTCGTCGACTAGACTGTTCAAATTTTGCCATGATTCCACAATCTTGAGTAAAACGCTTTTTGTCGATTCCTTCCACCCTAAAATGTCGACCTTTACACCATGCTGCTGTGTATGACTTATACTACAACGAACAAAGATTATGAGTGGCTGTTCAAACGTTTATAAATAAAGTCACTTGCTAGTCGTACATTGCAAACTTACCTTGGTCGCGCAACCCCGAGAGTACTCCCACTCTTCTTCACTCACTTCGTCACCGCATTGTTGTGCGCTTTTCAATTGGTTGTGCAACCATCTTAAGCTCATGAAGGTTGGTAGGCTCTCCAGAACCGCTGGATAGTGCATCGGTGGTCGTCTTCCCCGTCTCCACTCGATTCGTGCCCTTTGTCGCTCTTGCTTTGCATCCTCATATTGTGAAATCCACTTTTGCATCACTGGATTGTGAAGCATGCAAAATCGGTTGATTTTAGCCTCTAGATCTTCCGTCATCTTCTTCTCAACACCGAGATTGCACATGACAATCCCAGATATGCGCTCATCATCTATGGTTCGCCATAGCGTGTCCCGGGATTTATCAAATCCGTCTAGCCACTCTCCAATGTACACTAGGGACTCTGATACCAACCAACCTTCTGCCATGCTACCCTCCGGACGTGCCTTTTGACGCACATATCCCTTAAGCGTTTTCATGAAACGCTCTAAGAAGAACATCCATCTGGAATGAATTGTGCCAGCTATTTCCACCTCATCAACTATGTGAACAAGAAGATGCACCTGAATGGTTAGCATTGTAGTAGGAAAATGTTTCTCAAACATGCACACAAGCTCGGCAGCATTTATTTTGGCGAATGGTATGGAGTCTACGTTGATCTCCTTTTGTGAGATCCATTGCACCGGCTTTGCAAGTTTGTAGATTGTGTTACGGATGTCGAGAGACAAACATCCCTCAATGGCAACCGGTAAAATAAACTGTAAAGTATGTGCAGCAATGATATTAAAGTCCACATTTTATGCAATGATATTAAAGTCCACTATGAACGTACCTGACACATTTTATGCCAATCGTGTGACTTCAAACCGGTAAGCTTTCCTTCTTTAGTAAAACACGTTCGGAGCGAGTGCATTACGCCAGTGGGGGTCCGCAAAGATCGAATGGTCTCTTTTACTTTGCGTTCTTGGGCTCCTGTGAAAATCCATGGTGCTTTAGGGAGTTTTATCGATCCATCAGACGCTGTTTGCGGCCAATATTGCTCCATACGATCCACATTTCTAAGGTCAACTCTGGCTCCCAAAGTATCTTTCTTGCCGGTCAAATGGTCCCATAGTAGATTACCCACATTCTTGAATATGTGCATTGGATCGAGCAAGTGATTGATCATGAGTCGGGGCCAGTATGGTAGCTCGTACCATAGAGATAGTCTCTTCATCCCTGGAGGCAATCCGTCATCGCACATCTCCTTCTGCTCTAACCATGCTTGTGCAGACATCCTTGGTGGCTCTCTTCCCAAAAAGCCGTCGCGTAACACATGATTCTCTGGAAGATACGCTTGATGACCTTCGTAGATTTGCTTCTTCAGTGAGGGTGCCCTACGTGCATTCAGTCTAGGTCCACATGTGACACATGCTCTGTATCCGCTTGTTTGAAGCCCTGCATGTATACACATGATAATAGATCAACTATGGGAAAAAACAAGATTTACAGTGTCTGAGTGAGGAGTGTCAATAGATCACCTGAGCATTCTGTTAGCCCGGGATAGTCATGCATGGTCCACATTAGAATGCCTCTGATCAAAGCATTCCGTCGTCCTGTGTGTCGGCTCATATCCACCACCTCTATGCCAATCCACAATTGTTGTAGCTCTTCCAATAGTGGACGAAGATACACATCCATATTCCCCACTTTATATTGCCCTGGCACAATCAAGCTTATCCATAGGTGCCCCTTCTTCGTAGTCAACCACGGGGGAATGTTGTAGTTGACGATGACAACGGGCCATACACTGTAAGATGTTGATCTTTGACCAAATGGATTTACACCATCCATAGCCAGGCCTAAGCGCAAATTTCGAGCTTCCCTGGCAAAATCCGACCATGTTCCATCTATATGTTTCCACGCTACGCAATCTGCAGGAATTCGTAGCACACCATCCGAAGATTTATTCTCCTCATGCCATGATGCTAGGGCGGCCATGGACTTACATTCGAAGAAATGCTTGATGCGAGGAAGCAGAGGGAAATGTCGCAAAACCTTTTGTGGAATTTTTGTCCCGTGGAGATCTACTCGATATCTTTCGGAATCACATTTCGGACACTTCTCCATGTCTATGTATTCCTCTCTGAAAAGAATGCAGTCATGAGGACAAGCGTGGATAGAATTGTAATCCATCCCCAAGTTTCGCAAAATCTTTCTTGCTTCATCTCGGGAATCTGGCATCACATTGTCAGCTGGTAGTATATGCTCCTTCAGCAATCTACACAACATAAAAATATGATACAGTCGTGTAAAAATCTATCAGATCATTATACATTTAGAGTTCTATTAAAGTAAACTAATTGTAATAGATCACCTGAAAAGCGCTGTGACGCTAGTGTCACTCCATCCAAACTTTGCCTGCATGTTGAGAAGAACCAGGAGTGCTTTCAATCTAGACATACGTGCTCCATTATACAATGGCGTATCGGCTTCACTTTTCATATCATCATAGATAAGCCTTTCTGAATCCATGATCGTCTCGATCATTTCATCAATCTCGGGCTCAAACATTGCCTCGTTGGGAATGTGCTCTGCATGATCATCCCCCGAGCTGTCAGAGGCTACATCTTGTGGCCTCACATATGCTGCTTGACCAAAGCGCCTGCGAACACGTCTATTGGGTTGCAAGATTGCTGCTTGTTGGCCAGCGTCAGAGTCCGACGAGTTATAATTGGCAACAACTCGATCTATAATAGATGGATCGAACTCGCCAAATTCGCGAACGTGCTGCAAAGAAACACGTCTTGTCCGTCGCACAGCATGCTTGCATTGATTACAAGGACATAAGACCCTCGTTGAGAGATAGGTATTTCGGTTGGACGGTCCCACATCCTCGTCGCTACTCATAATGAGGATAAAAAACTTATAACCCGGACAACAAATTTAATATTCTATTGGCATTCTTCGTCTTATCTCTCTCTCTCTCTCTCTCTCTCTCTCTCTCTCTCTCTCTCTCTCTCTACCTCACATTCTCTAGTCATGTCCAATCCCCGCACACCTCGGTCTAGAGGTGCACGGAGATCAGAACCACCGGGTTATAATCTCGTCTTTATTGGTCAATACCTATATTTGTGGGTACAAGAAATCTACACACCCACGTCTACATGATACTGCATGTAGTGGACAAAACCCCTTTGCCTCTTCTCTAGCTGTAGCACTTCACTTCATCTTAACATCTTTTCACAGTAGATCTTTTCAATGTTCGTCTAACTCTAAACCCTAAACCGTAAGTAATTCTTGCGTGGACTCGATCTAACGTAAATAAGCGTAAATCTAAATAAACGTAAATCTAACTAAAAATAAAGCTAAATCTAATTCAACGTAAGTCTAATGACTAGAGGTTGTCTAGATGGTCATTGTGTCGGGGATGTAGTGACTCTTGTCGCCCTGAAGATCCACCTTCTTCCCTATCTTCTGAAGACATTTCACCAGTACTTTTGGATCGACGGAGCCCACCATGAGTGAAGGCAGCAATACCCTATATTCCATTGAGGGATTTCTTCACCCGCTTCATGCAGGCATCGTAGTCTATGGAGACCTAAATCTAATCTAATATAACGTAAATCTAAATCTAGCTTAAATAAACGTAAATCTAGTTAAAAATAAACCTAAATCTAATTTAATGTAAGTCTACATATAACCTAATCTTTAACGTCTTTTAAGATAGTTTCCTACGACGTTATAACTCTCTTCTTCTTGTGTGTGTGCGCGTGTGTGGATGTGTGTGCCAATAAAAAGAGATAAATGGTATAACCTTTCTATCACCCATGCCAAGTATGATAGATTGATTATGCCATTTCCCTCTTGAATAATAGGTCTTGAGTTCAACTCCTCGTCGGATAGATCTTTAGGTCTTTTAATTTTAATTAGTTTCCTACGACGTTAAATTAGTTTCTCTCTCTTTCTCTCTCAATGTGTGTGCATTTTTTTTGGATCGTATGCATGTTTTCTCTCTCTTTTCCTCTCTCAATGTGTGCGTTTTTTGTTTATGCATGTTCTCTCTCTCTTTTCCTCTCTCAATGCGTGCGTTTTTTGTTTATGCATGCTCTCTCTCTCTTTTTCTCTCTCAATGTGTGTGTGCATTCTTTGTTTATGTATGTGTGTGTGCGCGTTTTTGTTTTTGTTTGTACTCTCTCTCTATCTCTCTATCTCTCTCTCTCTCTCTCTCTCTCTCTCTCTCAAAAACACTATGTGTGTGTGTGTATGTGTGTGTGAGAGAGAGAGAGAGAGGGAGAGAGAAAGAGGGGAAGGGAACATGAGAATGAGGAGAGGGAAGGAGCATACCTGGCTCTCCTTTCTCTCCTCGTGTGTGTGTGTGTGTGTGTGGAGAAGAAAGAGAGAGAGAGAGAGAGAGAGAGAGAGAGAGTGAGGGAGAGCGTTACCTGCTCCTTGCTTGAGGGCGCCGAAAAACTCAGATCTGAGATCTGAGTTTTTGGGCGCGCTCGGTTATTTTTTTACCCCAGCCGGCGTCGCTATGAGCGTCGCTATAAGCGTCGCAAATTTACAAAGAAATTTGCGACGCTCATAGCGACGCCGAGAAATTTTTTTTGGAGCGTCGCTGTGTGAGCGTCGCTAATATGAAGAGCCTCTTGTAGTGTTTGTCAGCTGATGTATAGGTTGGTCTTGTAGTTTGTTTGACTTGGTGGGTTGTTGGCAAGTGCCATGGCAAGTTTGGAGCATGGCTTAAGTTGTAATTTTTTTGTTTTAGTTTAAGATATATACACTCACTATTGTGAGTTTGGAAAAAGAACCTATTCTTGCTTAACACTAATGTCAAACTTGTGTAAACTTAATATATTGAAGCCTTTTTTTTTTCAAAACTCACAATAGTGAGTGAAGATAGATCGGGGGGGGGGGGGCCCAAGGGGGACTTGCCACTTAGTAGTTATGTGACTATCATCAGAAGGGTTTATTAAATCTTATTTTTTCTCACATTTTCACGTACAGAAGGGTACCATAAAATGGAATTGAAAAAAAATTACAAATTGAAGAGAAAAAGGGTGTATTTTATTTGTCAAAAACTCATAGATAAGGAATTTAATAAATATTTCTTGAACGCACGCGATATACACAATTTATACATAGTGATCCCCTTGAGAGATAAATTATGCAAATTAAAAAATTATACAAAAAGCCCTGCTCATCCACTCGAGCTAGGGCACCATATCACCAACCCATAGATACAAAAAGATGACTGCCCGAACAGGGAGGCAAGTCCCAACCAAAAAGAAGCTTAAACTAAAGCCAAAAGAGCAAGATAAATCCAACAAATCCCAAAGGGGAGCCACCAAAGACCACACAGAACTATAGACGTGTCAAGGATGGGGCCCGAGTCCCCACATCACCTGCAGAGAGTGCACGGGCTACCACCAAGGAGTTGATGCTACCACCACCTTGTCCTAAACATATCCTCCATAATGTTGATTTATACCCAGAAGGACTAGCCAAACCAGACACTAAATCATGCAGCACTGCAGAGTACCAACCAGGACCATCGAACCAAGACAGGCCTTAAGGATGGTCATGCGTCTTCGAATGCCACTATTGGCATCACCATGTACGTTGACCCCTACCACGAGCAGACTCGCAGCAAGAAGTCCACAAAGAACCGGGCCACCAATTTCTTCTTTGAGAAGAGAGGGGAAGGATGAGAAGGATGACTGCCCCCGAATCACAAAATTGGGTGTAGGTGAGGAAGCATGGTATAGACAAGAAAGTGGCAGCCAATTCCTTCCATAGATTCAGCTCCTCGACACCACCGCCGATATGTTGCCATGCATCTGAAGGAGACACCACCTGCCATAGACCACTCCCTGAGCCTCCTCGCTCTGAGCTCTTGTAGGCAAGGCAATACCCTAGCAGAAGCTGAAGCCTTGCTCACCCTCGATCCTATTTTAAATTTTTTGTAGTTACTGGCCTTTTTCTTTTCTTAGAATCTCTAATTATTAGTCAACTTGAATACTAATGTGCATCCTTTTGTCTTAAAATCTATCTTTGATATTCCCCTTCACATTCCAAAAGGTGCATGCCCATAAATGAGTATTTGTTAAATATGATTGAAGATTTCTTCGATGAACTCTACAAGAGGTCTCAATGATATTGGCACCATGAAGGTGAAGGTGACGGGTATTGAATGTTTAATCATTTTTTTTGTTATGAAAGCAGGCAATAATGCATATTCTATTATTTTGGGAAGGCAAGACTAGGGAAATGAGGTGTTCACCCTACCTGACAAACAGAAAGGGAGGCAAGTTGCATTGGATTTGAAGTCCAATGAAATCAGTTCTATGGAGGCAAAGGATGATTAAGGACGTGATGGGAATACGACTACGTGCTACGAGTATGAGACGGAAACTTCATATGATGAAGGCTATATAGGAACTGATCAAGAGGAAAGTGAAGATGACATAATGAAGATTGATGCTGATCTATTTGGTGTCACAATGGAGGATTCTAAAAGAAGAAAAAGACCTATAGGTTCATATTCTGGGTGTTAAGGAAGTAGCAGGTATGATGAGTGAGGATTTGTTCAAACAGGAGAAGACAGACATGTGCAGCTTTGTGATTCTTACCCCAACTTGTTTGCAACGGAGTACAAGGATTTGCAAGGAGCCAAGGGAGTTGAGCACAAAATAGTTCTTAAAGAAGGGTGTAGACCAAAGGCTCACAAGCTGAGGAGACTAGGCAAGATACAGAAGGAGGCCCTTTGGCAGGGGATCAATCAATTATTGGATGTAGGTATCATCTACCCACCAGTGAAGGAATAAGAATGGGTCTCTCAAGTGGTTATTACTCCAAAGAAAAACGGGAAGTGGAGGGTATGCTCAGCTACGAACCTCTGAATGAAGCTACAAAACGGAACCACTATCCACTGTCGTTCCAGGACGAGATACTAAATTAGGTAGCTGGTCATGAAAGATATTCAATTATGGATGGCTTTTCAGGGTTTTTTCATATCCTTGGTCATGATAGCCCAAGCATGTTCTTGATTTGCTATTGAGACCACAAACTTGGCACACAGGGCTTCAACATGAACAACGGGGTTGAGAATTATAAGGCCACCTTGGATCACCAGTTGACCAATACCTTCCCACTTTGCCCATTGCCACGGCGCCAAGGTTTAGTGTTGTTCCTCCATAAGAATCTTTTAACTAGTTTTAGAAACTCCTTCCAGTTGCATTTGGCTATTTTGAGGAGCAGGATAGTGAAGGCAATATAAGGAAGCATAAAAGAGTTAATCACTCTAACTTGACTCTAGAAGGGGGAGCATGCTCCCACCTTCTCATTTTCCTCTAAATCTTCTCAAGGACCCACTGGAACCTTTGCTTGTGCATAATGTCCATCCCTAAGGAAGGGCATAGATGCCTAAAGATCCTACCTTTAGACACAATCTCCCCATAACAACCTGATGGGTCAAAAGAGTCTTTTTTTGTCAGGGATATCTCTCCCAACTTTTCAATATTACACTTTGACCCAGAAGCCACAACAAATGTTTGCACAATCTCAAGGGCCTTCACGAGCACTTGAGGGAAGGGTTTCAAGAAGAGGCGGGAGTCATCCGCAAACATCTTGGTCAGGAACTAGTTGTTACTGGGAAGAGTTAACCCTTGTATTCCCGGGGTATTCCCCCCCCCCGCTCAACAGCAACTTTGAGCATCCTTAATAGAGGATGTGATCCAATAGCAAAGAGAAGCGGAGCTAGGGGGCATCCTTGCTTGATCGATCTTTTGGATTCAAAGGAGCCCACAATTCGATCTATCATTGAACAGGAGCTCCAAATGACCACCCACACCCAAAGTGTGTATAAACTCGCAGAGGCACGGCCAGGAGGCCAATGATTTCATAAAATCTTCAATGAAGGACCACACAATCTTATCATAAGCCTTGTTCAAATCTAGCTACAACAGAATGCACTCTTGCTTCGTGAAGGTTGCATACTCAATGCCAAACATTCATGTCAATATGTTGTCATAATTGACCTTCCTTTGATAAGCCCGTGCTGATGAGGGGGGATGACTCTGTCAAGGAGGGGTTCCATTCTAAGAGCGACTACCTAGGCAATGATTCTATATGCAACCAACATCATGGTTATGGGATGCCAGTGCTTAAGCTGCAAGCAACAAACCTGTTTTGGGATGGGCTTTCTCTTTTCAAATTGAGGTCCAAGGACCCCTTCACCAAATCCTGGTTAGCCATACACATGATCAAGACATTGAGGTCCTCCCAGAACTCCCTGCAAAACATAGTGGTCACACCATCCCAACGAGGGGATTTCTCCTTGCCAAGAGCTTACAGAGCAAGCAAGCATTCATCTTTAGAGAGAAGGCCATTTCAAGTCTATTGGCTTTAGGTTGGGAGACTTTCCTGTTGACACTCTCGAGCAAGGTCGCTCTGACTTCACCCACCTCTTGAGAACATGTCTCTAGTTGTCCAATGATTTGGCTAAGGTGATCGAGCATCAAACTAGCCATTTTGTCTTGGTCTTGTGTAGCATTCCCATTCTCATCTGTGAGCGAGTGGATGGTGCCGCAACTTTTCTTGATTTTTAAGGCCCAAACAAATGTGCTTGATTAGCGGTCTCTGGCTAGGGGAAGGTCTCTCGGGGTATTAGTCTAACCCTCTTGACCTCCTCATCCAGCCAGGTTGGCTTTCGATTCAATCCACCTTATGTGTTTTTCTTTGGAGGCCAATCCAGAAACTTTTTTGGAAGTCAGATTAGCAACCTCCTCTTCAAGCTACTTTCATTTCTCTTCCCGAGCCTTTTTCATTCAAGGGCCCAAGCTTTTGATTGCTTTTTGGATACCTCAAGCAAAGAGGTCCCAAGCTTTAGGTCTTTCAAGATTAACATATTTACTGAGTTTCCTCAGAGATTTCTTCATAAAACTTCTAAACAAAGGGCCCTTGATAGGTGTGCCCTTATAAGAAGCAGCTTCTTACTCCCCTTGGGGGTCTGACCCACCCCATTGGCTTTCCTAAGTTCCAAGTGTAATGGTAAATGGTCCGACATGGTATCATCTTCATTTCAAGTAGCGACGGGATCCAAATGAGCCTGGTGAGAGTAATAGCACCTGTCAAGGCGGGAAGCCGTGCAGGCATACTGAAGGCTTGTGTACATGAATCTCAGCATTCTATTCCACGGACCCACCTCCCATAGGTCCATCAAAGCCCATTTCTCACATAGACCCAACCATTTAGCTTTTTCAGAGCCTGCCAACAGACTGACTAATCCAGTTATATCTTTGCTCTTCTCCACCATATTAAAGTGCCCAATCAGAAGCCACTCTCCTTCAATAGGGGAGTCCCTCAAATGCATCCATAATTTGTCTCCATCCTTTGCATTGCAAGGGCCATAAACGTTGACTTAGTGATAGGCTAATATGCCCACATAATTCTCACTCCTAGGGATCTCCCAGATGGGTGATTAAGGACCACTTTGGGCTCCAGATCATTGTCCACAATAGAGAGGACTCCACTGAACCGTATTCACTCCCTCTCCATAGAAAACCAACTTCTTTCCCAAATCCTATTTTCTTTTGCTCTGTGAGCATCAAGATGATGTTCTTGAATGGCCCAGCAACTCACTTACTTCTCCTTTCCCAGAAGAGGGCATGCTTCTTTTTTGTCTTCAATCCTTTTATGTTCCAAGACTAAATAGCCAGGGCTTCCATTATTGGGAGATGGGAACAAACTCTTCAACATCTGATCCCTCTCTCGTCCTCAAATTTGTGGCCCTAGGAGAACCTGGAGGTTCGTGAAGGCTGCGTATTCAATGCCAACCATTGATGTCAATATGTTGTCATAATTGACTTTCCTTTGATAAACCCGTGCTGATGAGGAGACTCTGTCAAGGAGGGGTTCCATTCTAAGAGCGACTACCTTGGCAATGATTTTGTACGCAACTAACATCAATGTTATGGGATGACAGTGCTTAAGCTGCAAGCAACAAACCTTTTTTGGCATAGGCTTGACAAGTCGTCTTTTCACATTGAGGTCCAAGGACCCCTTCACGAGATCTTGGTTAGCCATTCACATGATTGAGACATTGAGGTCCAAGGACCCCTTCACCAGATCCCGGTTAGCCATACACATGATCGAGACATTGAGGTACTCCCAGAACTCCCTGCAAAACTTAGTGGTCACACCATCCTAACTAGGAGATTTCTCCTTGCCGAGAGCTTACAGAGCAAGCGAGAATTCATCTTTAGAGAGAAGGCCATCTCAAGCCGATTGGCTTTAGGTTGGGAGACTTTCCTATTGACACTCTTGAGCAAGGTCTCTCTGGCTTCATCCACCTCTTGAGAACATGTCTCTAGTTGTCCAATGATTTGGCTAAGGTGATCGAGCATCAGACTAGCCATTTCTTCTTGTTCTTGTGTAGCATTCCCATTCTCATATGTGAGCAAGTGGATAGTGCTGCAACTTTTCTTGGGGTATCAGTCTAACCCTCTTGACCTCCTCGAGTTTCTTCTCAGCCAAGTTGGCTTTCGCTTCCATCCACCTTATGTGTTTTTCTTTGTAGGCTAGTCCAGAAACTTTTTTGCAAGTCAGATTAGCAACCTCCTCTTCAAGTTGCTTCCATTGCTCTTCCCGACCCTTTTTATTCAAGGGCCCGAGCTTTTGATCGGTATTTGGATACCTCAAGCAAAGAGGTCCCAAGCTTTAGGTCTTTCAAGATTAACATCTTTACTAAGTTTGCTCACAGATTTCTTCGTAAAAATTCTAAACAGAGGGTCCTTGAACATGTGTGCCCTTTATCAAGCAGCTTCTTACTCCCCTTGGGGGTCTGACCCACCCCATTGGCTTTCCTAGGTTCCAAGTGTGATGGTATACGGTCCGACATGCTCTTTGTTGGTATCACCTTCGTTTCAAGTAGCGATGGGATCCAATCAGTCTGGTGAGAGGAATATCACCTGTCAAGGCGGGAAACTGTGCAGGCATACTGAAGGCTTGTGAACGTGAATATCAACATGTTGTTCCAAGGACCCACCTCCCATAGGTCCATAAAATCCCATTTCTCACATAGACCCAACCATTTGGCTTTTTCAGAGCCTGCCAACAAACTAACTAATCCAGTTCTATCCTTGCTCTTCTCCACCATATTAAAGTTCCCGATCAAAAGCCACTCTCCTTCAATAGGGGAGTCCCTCAGGTGCATCCATAATTTGTCTCTATCCTTTGCATTGCAAGGGCCATAAATGTTGACTATAATGATAGGCTAATCTGCCCACATAATTCTCACTCCTAGGGATCTCCCAGATGGGTGATTAAGGACCACTTTGGGCTCCAGGTCATTGGCCACAATAGAGAGGACTCCACTGAACCATATCCATTCCCTCTCCATAGAAAACCAACTTCTTATCCAAAACCTATTTGCTTTTGCTGCGAACGTCAAGATGATGTTCTTGAATGGCCCAACAACTCACTTCCTTCTCCTTTCCCAGAAGAGGGCATGCTTCTTTTTTGTCTTCAATCCTTTTATGTTCCAAGACTGAATAGCCAGGGCTTCCATCATTGGGAGAGGGAACAAACTCTTCAACAATATATCCCTCTCTCGTCCTCACATTTGTGGCCCTAGGAGAACCTGGAGGTTCATGAAGGCTTCGTACTCAATGCTAACCATTGATGTCAATATGTTGTCATAAACTGACCTTCCTTTGATAAACCCGTGCTGATGAGGGGAGATGACTCTGTCAAGGAGGAGTTCCATTCTAAGAGAGACTACCTTAGCAATGATTTTGTATGCAACTAACATCATGGTTATGGGATGCCTGTGGTTAAACTGTGAGCAACAAAACTGTTTCGAGATAGGCTTGATAAGTCCTCTTTTCACATTGAGGTCCAAGGATCCCTTGGCAGTCCTGGTTAGCCATACACACGATTGAGACATTGAGGTCCTCCTAGAACTCCCTCCAGAACTAAGTGGTTCACACCATCCCAACCAGGGGATTTCTCCTCACCAAGAGCTTGCAAAGCAAGCGAGCATTCATCTTTAGAGAGAAGGCCATCTCAAGCCGATTGGCTTTAGGTTGGGAGACTTTCTTGTTGACACTCTGGATCAAGGTCGATCTGACTTCACCCACCTCTTGAGAACAGGTATCTAGTTGTCCAATGATTTGGCTAAGGTGATCGAGCATCAAACTAGCCATTTTGTCTTGGTCTTGTGTAGCATTCCCATTCTCATATGTGAGCGAGTGGATGGTGCCGCAACTTTTCTTGATTTTTAAGGCCCAAAAAAAAAGTGCTTGATTAGTGGCCTCTCGCTGGAGGAAGGTCTCTTTGGGGTATCAGTCTAACCCTCTTGACCTCCTCGAGTTGCTGCTCAGCTAGGTTGGCTTTCGGTTCCATCCACCTTATGTGTTTTTCTTTGGAGGCCTGAAACTTTTTTGGAAGTCAGATTAGCAACCTCCTCTTCAAGCTACTTCCATTGCTCTTCTCGATCCTTTTTCATTCAAGGGCCCAAGCTTTTGATCGCTTTTTGGATACCTCAAGCAAAGAGGTCCCAAGCTTTAGGTCTTTCAAGATTAACATCTTTACTGAGTTTGCTTACAAATTTCTTCGTAAAACTTCTAAACAGAGGGTCCTTGAACAAGTGTGCCCTTATAACAAGCAGCCTCTTACTCCCCTTGGGGTTCTGGCCCACCCCATCGGCTTTCCTGAGTTCCAAGTGTAATGGTTTATGGTCTGACATGCTCTTTGTTGGTATCACCTTCATTTCAAGTAGCAACGGGATCCAAATGAACCCGGTGAGAGCAATAGCACCTGTCAAGGCGGAAAGCCGTGCACACATACTGAAGGCTTGTGTACATGAATCTCAACATGCTATTCCAGGGACCCACCTCCCATAGGTCCATCAAATCCCATTTCTCACATAGACCCAACCATTTAGCTTTTTTGGAGCCTGCCAACAGCCTGACTAATCCAGTTCATCCTTGCTCTTCTCCACCATATTAAAGTTCCCGATCAAAATCCACTCTCCTTCAATAGGGGAGTCCCTCAGGTGCATCCATAATTTTTCCATGTCCTTTGCATTGCAAGGGCCATAAATGTTGACTATAGCGATAGGCTAATCTGCCCACATAATTCTCACTCCTAGGGATCTCCCAGATGGGTGATTAAGGACCACTTTGGGCTCCAGGTCCTTGGCCACAATAGAGAGGACTCCATTGAACCATATCCATTCCCTCTCCATAGAAAACCAACTTCTTATCCAAAACCTATTTGCTTTTGCTGCGAACGTCAAGATGATGTTCTTGAATGGCCCAACAACTCACTTCCTTCTCCTTTCCCAGAAGAGGGCATGCTTCTTTTTTGTCTTCAATCCTTTTATGTTCCAAGACTGAATAGCCAGGGCTTCCATCATTGGGAGAGGGGAACAAACTCTTCAACATATGATCCCTCTCTCATCCTCACATTTGTGGCCCTAGGAGAACCTGGAGATTCCTGAAGGCTACGTACTCAATGCCAACCATTGATGTCAATATGTTGTCATAAATTGACCTTCCTTTGATGAGCCCGTGTTGATGAGGGGAGATGACTCTATCAAGGAGGGGTTTCATTCTAAGAGCGACTAGCTTGGCAATGATTTTGTACGCAACTAACATTATGGTTATGGGATGCTAGTGCTTAAGATGCAGCAACAAACTTGTTTTGGGATAGGCTTGATAAGTCCTCTTGTCACATTGAGGTCCAAGGACCCCTTGTCCAAATCCTGGTTAGCCATACACATGATCGAGACATTGAGGTCCTCCTAGAACTTCCTGCAGAACTTAGTGGTCACACCATCCCAACCAGGGGATTTCTCCTCACCAAGAGCTTACAGAGCAAGCGAGCATTCATCTTTAGAGACAAGGCCATCTCAAGCCAATTGGCTTTAGGTTGAGAGACTTTCCTGTTGACATGCTCGAGCAAGGTTGATCTGACTTCACCCACCTCTTGAGAACATGTCTCTAGTTGTCCAATGATTTGGCTAAGGTGATTTGCTCTTCTCAAGCCTTTTTCATTCAAGGGCCCGAGCTTTTGATCGCTTTTGGATACCTCAAGAAAAGAGGTCTCAAGCTTTAGGTCTTTCAAGATTAACATCTTTACTGAGTTTGTTGAGAGCTTTCTTTGTAAAACTTCTAAACAGAGGGTCCTTGAACAGGTGTGCCCTTATAACAAGCAGCTTCTTACTCCCCTTGGGGGTATGACCCACCCCATTGGCTTTCCTGAGTTCCAAGTGTAATGGTATATGGTCTGACATGCTCTTTGTTGGTATCACCTCCATTTCAAGTAGCGATGGGATCTAATCAGTCTGGTGAGAGGAATAGCACCTGTCAAGGCGGGAATCGTGCAGGCATACTGAAGGCTTGTGAACGTGAATATCAGCATGCTGTTCCAAGGACCCACCTCCCATAGGTCCATCAAAGCCCATTTCTCACATAGACCCAACCATTTAGCTTTTTCAGAGCCTGCAATAGACTGACTAATCCAGTTCTATCCTTGCTCTTCTCCACCATATTAAAGTGCCCGATCAGAAGCCACTCTCCTTCAATAGGGGATTCCCTCAGGTGCATCCATAATTTCTCTCTATCCTTTGCATTTCAAGGGCCATAAATGTTGACTATAGTGATAGGCTAATCTACCCACATAATTCTCACTCCTAGGGATCTTCTAGATGGGTGATTAAGGACCACTTTGGGCTCCAGGTTCTTGTCCACAATAGAGAGGACTCCACTGACCGTATCCACTCTCTGTCCATAGAAAAGCAGCTTCTTTCCCAAAGCCTGTTTTCTTTTGCTGCGAGCATCAAGATGATTTTCTTGAATGTCCCAACAACTCACTTCATTCTGCTTTCCCAAAAGAGGGCACGCTTCTTTTTTTGTCTTCAATCCTTTTATGTTCCAAGACTGAATAGCCAGGGCTTCCATAATTGGGAGAGGGGAACAAACTCTTCAACATTTGATCCTTCTCTTGTCCTCACATTTGTGGCCCTAGGAGAACCTGGATCTTCCTTAGGGTTAGGGGATTTCTTCTCCTGCAGCACTTCAAAGGGGTTGTGGAGTGGGATGGCACCGCTCGCCCCTTTTATTTGCACATGGGGTGTGGAGAAGACAATACCTCTACTATTCTCTTGTGCTATGAATTCTCTTGTTGCTGCCTTCACCCTTTTGGCCCTTTTCAATCTTGAGATCTTCATAGGTTACGTAGTTGTTACTATTAGAAGCTTATAAGGTGTCATTGCAAGAAAGACAAACGAATTAACTTTGTGGGGGCATTATGGGCATTATATTGATAAGCTATGCACCTCAACCGTCTTTTCTTACAGTTTGTTGACTTCATTGTCACAAATCATAGCCACCTTTTACTACCCTAATCTTGACCCTTCGCAGCTCTTAACTTGTTTCTCACCCTCTTCCACTCTTGTTTCCTTGATAGGGGCATGAGTAATATTCCCTAAATCGGGGATCTGGGTTGTAGGCTCAGAGTTCATTTTGGTCTTCATGGGGTAATCCTTGGCAAAGTGCCCAAATTTTTTGCATTCAAAGCATGCCCCAAAGGAAGTCCCAAAGTTGAGTGGAATAGTAACAAGACCAGCTCCAACATTAATCACCATATATTTTGGGGGTGTCTTATTCCATCCTATACAAACCCGATTAGAGGACCTTCCTAGCCCCCTCTGATTAGGGACAAACAAAGGGGTGCCCAATTGGATGGGAATCATCGTGAGGTTATACCATAACCAACTAGGTAGGCCCACAAACTCCACCTAGACAAGAATGATCCCCTTGAGGGACTCACCTGAGTCGAACACTGGCCCCCATGGTAGAACACAGACTATTGTCCTGATGAATGTAAGTGGACCCTTACCAAGTATCTTTGAAACATCGGACACCTCTTTAAATCTAACCGAGTAAAATCCTTTGGTAAGGTAATGTAGTGTTTTCAATTACACCTCCATGCCCAAGGATTTGCGGCCCCTGAATCCATTGCATCAGCTCAAATCTATTCAAGATTCTCCCACAGAAGCTGAACACAAGTGTAAGTTGGTCTCGCATGCCTAGCTATTTTTTAATTAGAGATGGCGGAATTGCGACACTAATGGCCTCCGTGACCTCCACCTGTTGTGGCAGCGACTACTTTAGAGCACAAAAGGCTCGGTCCGCCAACCGGTCTTTGACTACTCCATTATTTTTTGCATGTGATCAAGTTCTTTTGATACCATTTGAGCCGGTATCCAGCTGCTCCCGAAGTCTCAATAGTTGAGACAACAGCACCAAGTTTAGAGCTGTGTGTGTGTGTGTGTGTGCGTGCGCGTGCACACATGCACCACATTCACGCACCCACAATTGGTATCAAAGCTATGGATTGGCGATGGTGGCGAGCATGGTGGTGTCGAGAGCTTCAAGGAGATAGCTTTCTCTCTCTCGATGGTGGAGAGCTCAACATTGCTTGGAACCTTTGTGAGAACGCAATGAGAGCTTTTTTCCTTCTCTAAGAGGTTTTTCTCCCCGTGCATTGTATATACACCCGGCACTCTAGGGCTACCTAATCTTTCCATTGCACAATAAGTAATACTATTCTTTGTTGTGTGCCTTGAGCTTCCTTTGTCTTCTCCAAGCTATGTGTGTTTCCTTGCAACCCTATTTTCAACAAATAGTATTAGAGCAAGTATGCTTAGTTGTCAACATTGCCACCCCACGCCTGTTCACTTTCTCAAATTTCAATGAGCTATAGTCAGTGTGAGCATGTTGAAAAATACTTCGGGGTGTCTCGCATTAGGAACTAAATGGGGTATAGAAGGGCCTCTTTATTTGGCAGTTTAAGGGAATGTTTAAAGCCTAAGCCAAGTTTGACCAAGCCTAAAAGAGAGGACAAAAACGCCTATGCTGGGATTTTTAAAAATGCCATTTTCATATTTTGTATTTGAAAATAGTTTATCTAGTAACCCAAAAGAGAGGTGGGTAAAGAAATTTTAAAATGTCTTTTTCTCACCCCTCTCCTCTCTTTCCAACATATAAAACACTCTTTCACTTAGATCTCATTAAAGGAAGCACTTTTTATTCCCCCCCCCCCCCCCCCCCCCCCCCCCCCCAACCAAAAAAGCAAATTTTTCACATACTCTCATTGCATTCTCTCTTTGAAATATGAGCCAACTCTCTCTCTCTCTCTCTCTCTCTCTCTCTCTCTCTCTCTCTCTCTCTCTCTCTCTCTCTCTTGTCACTTCCCCCTCCAAATCATTGAGAGGGGACATTCTTTGCTACCTACTTCTGACAAAAAGTGTAGATCCTCCAAGGTTGCAAATCTGCTCTCTCTTCCTTTATTGTCTCTCTCTCTCTCTCTCTCTCTCTCTCTCTCTCTCTCTCTCTCTCTCTCTCTCTCTCTCTCTCTCCTCATGATTCTCCCACTCCAACTCGAGGTGAGAGCAATGGAAAACTCCATTACCTCTGTGTGTAACAGCATTTCTCTCTCTATACTGATGATCAACAATTTGAATTCAAAGGAGATTGAGCTGCACTCCCTCTCTTTCTTCCCTCCACAACATATTCCTTTTCTCCTATCTCTAAGTACTCTCCACTTCTTCCCCCCATATCTAGCTTCACCTACTTGTAGCAATCACCATTACACATTCTCTCTCTAATTTTCTTGATTGTCTAACACAAATGTCATTCAATCCCCTACCACTGCAAGGCATAACTAATTATCCAAGACGATATGAGTTAAACATTGATTTGGAGCAGGCGTACGCTAATGTGTGACTAGGCACATCTAATCCCAATGTTGCAGATCAACTACGGAACATTGGGTACAAGGCAATCAACTTATGGGTTGATGGCCATAATTACCCTGGCGATCCAATGACCGATGCATCACCACCCTTTTGTATAGGCACTTGAGACACATGAGTCCCTGAAATGGTATTTCAATCACACCCCAATAGTTGATGTCATTCGCCAATAACAAGAAGGACAACAATTACAGGTTTCAGGTCTAGGTACGTTCCAAGTTTAGTGGAAATTGGCAGGAGACTTGAAAACTCTCAAGTGTATGTTAGGGTGAAAGCAAGGTGCAATGGCCCTTTTTCCATTCATTTATTGATGCCGCAATAAAGTCTCATTGGGAACTGAGGGCAAGGGTGCAAAGGCCAGTAAGTGAAAGGGCAGTAAGGGTAAGGGTGGCAAAGCTGCAGTCAACTCTGCGAAAGGTGTGCC
Organism: Adiantum capillus-veneris; assembly: GCF_014529385.1. Classification (NCBI taxonomy): domain Eukaryota; kingdom Viridiplantae; phylum Streptophyta; class Polypodiopsida; order Polypodiales; family Pteridaceae; genus Adiantum; species Adiantum capillus-veneris. Next base: position 122,511,763 of record NC_140938.1, on the reverse strand, counting down.
CGCTACACAATCAATGGGTAAGGCACTACAAAAATGGTTTCAAGGTATTCTCATTTTAAACCAAAGTGTACCCCCTAATCAAGACATGGACAATCCAAATTGGGATCCTATTCTATCGATTCCATTGATAAATGTGCACATGTGCACTTTTCATGCCCGCCTATGAATTCTTGACAAGTTTCTTATACTCCATATTAATTATGCTTGGAATATGGAGCCTGCAAAAAGAGGAGAAGAGTGTATAAGAGAACTTGAATCTATTCTAAAGTGTTGGTCTATATAGGAGTGCAGTTGAGCTATCATAGGATAAGAAGGCATCTATAAGTACACAGGATCATCTTAATAAAATATGTATGGGTGGTAGTAAAGCTAGGCATTCTCTTTCAGACTATTCTGACTCCCAAAGTCCCAATAAGTTTCAGTTGTGAAAAAAGGTGTGTGACATTACCACCTATAGAGGTAACGAAGCAGCCCTACAAAATAAGTGTGCTTGTGTGTGACAGTTTGTGATGATATTTTTCTTCTGCTTGAAAAGACAAAGCTAGCCTATGCTGAGATATCCACCTTAAAGTTTGTAATCAATAGTTTCACAGCGCAAATGGTGGATGCCTGGGGGGAGACACCATAACACATTACATGTGGGCTGAACACTTCGTCTTTGCAGTCAAAAAACATATGTGTTTGAACTAAAGTCTAATTGTTTTTTCAGCACATTCTTTTTGTACATAGTTCATTTTTTCTCAACACATATGATTCATTGGGCATCTAGCGTAGCCAAGGAATGGAGCGCTCACACTATCAAGAAAAAGCAGTGTATTTGAAAAATACATGGCATGGAGGTGAAGGAAAAAGAGCAATGCCCTACACAAGATGTTCAATTGGTTCTGCATAGTTTTAGCGAGGAGAGAGAGGAATAAGACTAGAGTGCAAAGAAGTTTGAAATGAAAAATAGAGAAAGTGGTTAGCGCCCGAGGGATTCACTCTATATACAAAACGGGATGCCACCTGCGAGCGGACAACTTTAATAAAACCCATATATACGACTTGCATTAGGGAATATGACCCCCCTCTCTACACTTATACGACAATCACTAAAGAAAACTATCATACCCCTTTCTTACATATAAAATTTATTGTTCCTCATACACCACATCAAAATGGCCTTATTGAGAGAAAATGGGGTATTCTAATCCTCGCAATCATCGTCGCATCTCCTCTACCCATCTAACTTCCTCCATTTATGATGTCAACACTTCAACTTCAGCCCAAGAGATTGATCCATATGCATCAGGTGCTTATTCATATGACTAGATGAGAAAGACTTCGACACTCAACCTTAAATAACTCCACGTTTTTGCTCCATTTTAGAGATTTTGCATGATACATAACCAGCAAATGTTCTATCTACTGCCAACCACCAACGTGCTTCAACTCATGTTCATCATGCAGCTGATGCTTCAATTTCATTCTTCTCAACCACAAACTTGAGCATGGAGCCCTCTTTGTTTATGGAATTGACTTTCCCGAGAAATTCTCTCCTGCTCTCGGTTTATCCACCTTTCATATTCTAATGGCACTAACGATCGAATATGACATGGAGCTTCATCAAATGGATGTCAAGACTACCTTCCTTAATGGTTTTCTTGACAAAGAGGTATGTATGGCCCAAGCTCCACATTTTGTTGATTCCCATCATGTAAGATGCAGTGGAAGTGAATAATGAAATTTGCTCAAGATAAGTGCTCCGAACTGTGCTCAAGGGTTCCTTTTACTTACGGAAGGGAGACCCTTCAGTTCCTTTAGAGAGAGAGTGCAAATGATCACAAACAAAGTGAATAACATTGTGAACGAAGGTGCTGAGACTGAGAGAGAGATAGAGAGAAGAATACGACACCAAATTGTTGTCAAACCCTCCTCCAAGGGACCCTCTCTCAATGGCGAGAGAAGTCTATGTTATTGATTGCACAAATCTTGTACAAAGGTGTTGATGCAAGTTCATGATGTTATGATGTAATGGTCCTCTAAGTAGGAGATGATGGCGACGACGAGGGCGGCGACGACACTGGTGACTGCTGGCCAAAAACATTGACTTCAGTGGCTGAATACGTTGCTATATCTGGCTGAAAAAGCTTGGTACATTTGGCTATAAAACGTTGCTGAAAAACGTTGTTGCAAGCTAGTACAATCTACTAAAAATGCTATTGCAGGTTGGCTGATTTTGTCTTCTGAAAAATGCTGGTACAATGTGCTACAAACGTTTATGCTTGCTGATGTCAAAACGTTGGTTGGCTAATCAAAAAACACTGGTAGGCTGATTTGCAAATGCTGGTTTTGTTGAGGTCTTGCTTAGGAGAAACAATAGAGGGCCTGCTACAGATTTTGTCTTTGCTCTCTTGGTTTCTTCTGCTCTACTGAACAACTTGCACCCTCACAATTTATGATAGCCATGAGGGCTATTACAGTTGTCCCGAGCCAGGCTTGATACATATCAACCGTGATCGCTCTTTTAGGTTCCTTCGAGCATGGCTTTTGAAATGCGCCCTCTCACCTCTTGTTAACCCTCACGGCTCACGGACACCCTATTACCTACAACGGACGTTGTAACCTATGGCGGACATTGTATTATTTATTTGGTAGAGTCAGGTACCGGGCTTGTCGGTCCAATAGGAAAAGGGTAAGAGTGATCGCCGATGAGAGGCGCACTCTAACTGGAACATTCAAGGGATTAGTTGGCTAAGCATGGGCACCCAAGTGTGAATGGGGCGAGCTCATATAAAAGTCAACTAAACCTAAAACTCCCTCATTCTCTCATTTGTGCAATAGAAGAGTGCTCTTTCTCCATCTCCATCTCCATCTTCTTCTTCTTCACCTCCTTGTGTGTGTGTGTATGTGAGAGAGAGAGAGAGAGAGAGAGAGTGTGTGTGTGTGGGCGATCGAGCATTACGAAGGCACGACGGCGGCGGCGAAGCGGTTGAGCGTGGCGAAGCGGCGGCTCCTTTTTCTTCGCGGCGAGGAATCCTCCACGAAGCAAGCGTAGAGCGGTGAGTGACACACCATCGCCTTCTTTGAGCTTACTAGTTTAGGCTTGTTGTGTGCTTGGAGCCATTTGTGGTTCGCACACGGTGTATCGGAAGGTTCCTTGCATTGACACGTGCGACATACGAGCACATTTTTGGCGCCGCTGCCGGGGAACGCCATACATGAAGCTCGAGTAGCACTCTGTGCTTCTCCGTGGTGCAATTTGTATTGTAGGAAAGGTAAGGAAGGAGTGTGTGTGTGTTGAGAAGAGGGATTTGGTGTTATAATGTGTGTTTTTTTTATTAACGGAGTTTTCAAAGGTTCTGTGTTTATTCTCTGTGTATTAAGGTAGTTAGTTTTCTTTGTTAATAGAGATTTCAAAGGTTCTGTGTTTATTCTCTGTGTATTAAGGTCGTTAGTTTTCTTTGTTAATAGAGATTTCAAAGGTTCTGCGTTTATTCTCTGTGTATTAAGGTAGTTAGTTTTCTGTGTACAGTAAGTAGGAAGTAGATTAGGGAGAGTTAATAGAGTGTGTTAGTGTGTAAGAGTAGGTATATTAGTTAGAAGTAGGTAGATAGAGTGTGTGTGTGCTCTCGCACAGGCCGCGACGACCTTATCCTTTAAATTTAAAATAAAATAAAATAAAATAAAGGTAGGACCGGGATCGGGAATATCTCCCAGACCCAAGCCCAAGCTCACGCTCAGGCCTAGCCCTCAGTCGCCTTTTAAAAAAACTAATTTTAGCTTCACACGTAGCTAAAAATCGATATTTTGAGGACCAACGGAACGTCAGATACCCGAAAATTGTGTTGTAAAGCACACAACGACCCTTTAAGTGATACGCTCATTTCGAGCTATCACACACTTCAATCAAAAAAATCAAGTAGAAAATGGGGTGTAAAACACCCACAAAACAAAGCAAGTAACCTTTGAGGGTACTTGCCGACACTTGTAGGGCACCCAAAGCACATGTATCTACGCTCTGGTCGTGTGCTAGAGTCCGAACAACTAGCTAGTGCTTCGATTTACGGGGGTACTCACTATCCTTCCACGCTAGGGTCTACGCCCTCGGCGGGGACCCAAGGTAGTGCAACCCAAGACCCAAATATAGCGGCTAGCGACTCTTCCTCTGACTACGATATTATGGAAGAGCATCTTACACAAAGCCCCAGGGGAACAAATGAAACCGTACCTAGCTAGGCCCAACAACCTGGAACTAGTGTTTTTAGCTGTTTGATGGAAACTTTTAGTAGAGCTACGCGCTCTAAACCTACGGCTAGTGAAGTAAACGAAGGGGGTGGGGAAGTAGAATCACCATTCACATCTCCTGTAGACCCCACACTCCCTCAGAGTTTCCACATGGATATTCTACCTACCTCATTTAATGAGGGCCTTACCGAGCTACCACCTTCCAAAGTCGCCTCTAAGGTAGTGGTGAGTAAAAGTCAAAACACGGGAAGCAACATTGCATCCACCTCACGGAAACCCTCTAGTACACCAAGTTTGGACAGGGTATTTCTCAATGAAAATTGGGAATATGACCTACACACGGAGACTTTGACCGACCTATACATGGGCTACACATACCATGTGGGTTGGTTAGAAGTTGTACATTCCACATCTAGTGCCACTAGTCTAGAGGAACAACAACACATGATCTGCAATGTCATCCATAGGATTATTCAGTCCGAGAGGCAAAATCGAGGAATAAACATACCTTCGACGGGTCCTATGCGATTTTTAGACACGGGCAAAGGGAAACAACCCACTCTATCACAAATGGAGACTCCCCCAGTCAGTCCCATCGATCCCCCATATGTTGTTTCGCCAAGGGTGTCAATGCAATCTGAGACCACAAGTGATAGCTTTACTTTTCCAAGTCTAGCTCATCTTTCCCTGGATGACACCACGGATACCATGCCTACCCCAATGATGGGCATGCCAAGAAACACACCATGAACCTCGTTTGTTAGTAAAGCACCGCTACATGGTAGCTCAATGCCTGCAACAGTACCTACAAGTGTGTACCAATCGTATGCACCTATGGGTCATCACACTCATGTAGTCCCTACCCCTCCCATTGTTTCAACTACCTTTGCTCCACAACCACAATACACAAGTTCTTATTTCCATGGGACTATAGCGGCTAGCATTAGCATGTCACATCTGACGTCTGCTATGCCTAGGGCCACCCATATGAACTATGGATCACCACATGGCACAACATCGTACCCAATGTGGAACCCAAGGGCTTCCTATGCGCCAAGGCCAATGCCAATACCTACTCCACATGTAGTCTCTGGAGCACCTTCACCCACGGTGCCTGCTCACTTAGGTGACTTGGCAACATTTGCTCAAGCTATTGGTCAATCTATTGCTGAGAATATGCGTAACACGTCTGATAGAGAGCCTAGAAGTAAGGTAGTACAAATAGCCAAGCTCACACAAAAATTTAGTGGAGACGGGGATGTGAGAAAGCATATCGAAGTGTTTGAACAAATATGCGATTCTCTAGGAGAACACAATGACCTACATAAGAGCAATGCTTTAAGCCTAACCTTAAGTGGAAAGGCTGGGGATTGGTATAGAACCCTAAGGGTGGAAGAAAAATCGATTTACCCTACTCTTAGGAGACTGTTCTTAAAGGAATACATACGAGAGGGAGTGCTTTGGGGTGTAGCCTCTCAGCTCCAGAAAGCCCAACGAGAGGAAGGAGAGTCGGTGAGAGACTTTATAAGTCGCTTGAAGCATTTGAATTCTCGTTGTAATCCAAATGAGCGCTTCAACAATAACCAATTGCTTGATAGATTCATTAGGGGGTTGCGACATGAGGATATCTACAATGGCCTAGTCATTAGAGGTATCACCACTTGGAAAGCAGTCACCACCAATGCGATCCAATTGGAGGATAATTTAATGATTCAAGGAGAAAGAGTGTCTGTTGAGCCTAAATCTATTAGCTCGCAAGCATCAGGGCATCAACCAATGACCCTAAAGCCTATTGCTAAGGAGCCAAAGATATATGAGATGACTTTAGCAGATCTCACCAAGGCTATTCAAGAGAGTCTTAGAGACAATCGTGCTCCGCAATACAATCATATGTATCCAAGAAGGGAGCAGCAATGGTGCTCAGTATGCTATGGACCGCATAGTACCAGTGAATGCCCTACTTTTAGAGTAAAATTCAATCGGAACTGCAATGCATTTGGGAGGTATGGTCATCAAGCTAAGGAATTCATAGTATTTAAGTGTGCGATGGCCAATAGACCAACCTTAGCATGGACAAACACACCTCGAGTGCCTGCCTTGATGTCGGCCCCACCTCTTGAACAAACAGCACAACACATGGTCCTTAGGGCCCAAAATGTTGTTCAAACAACAACCTTACCACCTCCAGTGCTAGGACCGCAACCACCACATCTGAGAATCACTTCTGTGAATCAAGTGGGTTGTGAGTCATCTATTTCTTGTTTGGAAGGCTATGAGGAAGATATAGATCCTAATATCGCCTATGGGATGGATGTGCTTGAAGAAAGTCCACAATACTACATGGAGGACTATTGGGGACAAGTCAAACCTGTATATCAAGTAGCTGCTCTTGCGGCAAGAGGCCAAAATATCAATTACACTGCTCAGAGACCACCTCTTCAATGCTATGAGTGTGGAGGTCCACATCGTGTAGCCGAGTGTCCTATTAGGCTACAAAAGAACGCCACACTAATGCAAACCAATCAAGCGAGCACGTCTACAATGCCGATACTCATGTGTAATCGATGTGGCATAGATCATTTGATTGCCCAATGTCCATATAATCCAAATGCACCGAAGATCACACCATTAAACTTGATTGAAGTTACCGAGGAGCCATCACCAAGTACACCCGTGGTACCAGTAAACGTACTCACACGATCGATGCTCCAAAAACAGAATTATGTTCTTGAGGAAAGACACGGCATCAATTTCCCAATCTCAGAAAAAGAAGAAAACACGAAGAAAGAGATCGCAAAAATCAGCGAAGTCAGACCCCAGTTCAAAGACCAACATAGGGACTGGTGACGACCGCGTATATATGAACCACGCTGAAGAAGATTCTGATTCAGGTGAAACCATGGAGACCAAAACGACCACTAACATAGAAACCAACAAGGAAGATCTCATGAGCCACAATGGCCAGGATCCAAAAAGAAGATAGGAACTTACCCAAACCCTATAGAGGAGATTGAGCGAGTCAAGCAATTAAGTAGTTTGGTAGAAGATACCCAAAGGGATCTAGAACCAGCACCTAGGAAGATCCAGATTACAGACACCGTGTTCCCTACGCAACAACAACCTCACCAACTTAAAGTCATGGGAAAGTGGGCGTACTCACTTCTTTATGGAAAGAATGTTTATAGAGGGACTACCTGATCCTATCGAAGAAATGGAGATCCCATCTTCCCCACGTCAAGGGACTCAAGGCCAAAAGGTGCCGTTAAACATTGCCAAATTGATGGATTCATGTCTTCAGAAGTTAGAACCACCATCATGTCCAAACTATATAAAGACCCTGAGCTAGTCTCAGCTCTTCGAGCCTTCCTCAATGGAGAACTGAAGTTTGGGCTACCACAATTTGCACAGATGGATGGAGCTGGGGAGATGCCAATAGAGGAGGAATACATAGATCCACAACCCAACCTAGATGCGAACCTTGTTATAGAAATACCTGTTAACAAGTTGGGACAATACTTTGAGGGTGATGAATCTAATGCGACTATACCAATTACTACTAAGGGATTAACTGTGAAGGAAATCCTTGATGGTGGCGCTGGGGTTAGCATTGTGACTAAAAATTGCTGGGAAACTATGGGAAGACCTCACCTTGCGACCACAACCATAGTAGTGAAGATGGCCAATGGGTCTATTGTTAAACCTATTGGGATGCTAGAAGATCTCAAGATCAAGGTCTTTGGACATAAAATAAGGATTACCTTTATTGTTATGGATTTCTCCAAACACACTTTGGCATCAGAGATGATCTTAGGATGTCCTTTCATGAGGGAAGCAAAAATGGTGCATGACTGGTCTAAAAACCATGTCTACTTGCAGTTCCAAGATTCTGCCATTCGAGTGGATCTTGTGACGGGTCGAGCACATCCTCTAGGAAACAGGTTTATAATCGATCATAGATCTGACACCACAGTTCACTCGGCCCCATTGCAATATTGTTACACGTGTAAAGCGGACACTGATGTTGGGGAAGATTCTCCTTATATGGATGTACTACCTGGGATGACTGAGTCGGACAATGTGGATTGGGTCCACCTAGCAGCAACCATAGACACTTGGGGAAATAGGGGAACGACCTAGGTAACACCTGAGGGGGATGAAATACCACCACTTGTACCCTTAAACATGCTAGAAGCAATGCATATAGCTTCTGATGATCTACAAAATGAAAGTTTGATTGGCATTGAAACCAGTAGCGCCTCACAAGACTATAGCCCACACGATTTGGGGTCACAATCATCAGTTGAAATTGACTCTGAGGACAAAGAATCTGAGTTAAATCTTAGTGCAAATGTGGGGACAAACCATTCAGGGCCAGTGGTAACCTAGATGATAATCTATCCAAGGGAGCAGAAGACACAAGCAGTGATTCATCTAGTGATTCTTCACTAGAAATTGACCGTAATCGAGAATTAAACAAGAAGAGTGAGAGATATAAGAGGCAACGATATCGAGCAAATGTGCGTGCTAGAATAAATGAAAAGAAATCTACCACAGAATGGCTTAATTATATAGGGGCATGTGATGCTCATCGAAAGTTGGTAGATAACTGGGGTGAATACCTTCAACGCTATAGTCCACAACCCATTGACATCGCACAACTAGAGGCTACAGAGAAGCCAAAGTTGAGTCTTACCGTAAGGAGACGAAAAAATCGAGAGTTAGCTCAACAACAAAAGGAATCATAAGTTAAATCACAGTCCACAGAACAACAGGACCCCACATACTTACACCCTACACCTGAACATTTCAAATCCTATACCACAGAGGAACGTAAGGTTGTGTACACAAAGGCTCAAAGAAAACCTATCGATGGGAGCAATGGAGTCTATGATGGTCCAACGATAGTTAAGGAAATAGAGTTAGCAGACCCAGGAGAAGACTCTAAACCTATTTTCATTGCCCAAGATCTGACCGAGACTGAGGAGTGTGTACTTAAAGAACTTCTCAAGGAATTCAGGGATATATTTGCCTGGACTTATCATGATATGAAAGGTGTTCCACCTTCCGTGGTGCAGCACACAATCCCCATGAATAGCATGGCTAAACCAGTTCAGCAACGACCCTACCCAATGAATCCTAAAAATGCAAAGATTGTTCAAGAAGAGATTGAAAAGCTTGTGGAATGCAGATTCATATACCCTATTGAGCACTTAGAATGGGTGTCTCCAATAGTGATTGTGCCAAAAAAGAATAGGAAACTCAGAGTGTGCGTGGATCTCAAGAAGGTCAATGCCGCCACTAGGAGAGACCATTACCCCTTGCCATATTCAGAACATGTGCTTGAAAGAGTTGCAGGGAAGGAAGCTTATAGCTTTTTGGATGGGTACTCTGGCTACAATCAAATCACAATTGCGCTGGAGGACCAAGCTAAAACAGCCTTTATAACCGAATTTGGAGTGTTCGCATTTCGTGTTATGGCTTTTGGCTTAACCAATGCCCCGGCTACCTTTCAAAGATTAATAAACACTGCTTTTAGAGAATATTTGAGGGAGTTTTGTGAAGCTTTCTTAGATGACCTTTGTGTTTATTCCTCTTGGAAAGAACATCTATCATGCTTACGAAAAGTGTTTGAGAAGTGTAGATTGTATCGCATCTCCTTAAACCCTTTCAAATGCCAATTTTGGGTTAAACATGGAGTCATTTTAGGGCATATAGTGTCCAAAAATGGGATTTCCACAGATGAGAGCGAAATTAAACCCATTGCAGAATTGCCACCACCTACAAACTATAAAGGAGTTCAAAGGTTCATGGGCCATGTTGGTTATTACCGACGGTTTATTTTAAACTTTGCCGAAATAGCTCGTCCTTCGTACAAGCTTCTTATTGAGTTCCAATGGACTACGGAGTGTGACCATGCTTATGAGTCATTGAAAAAGACCTTGACTAGCGCTCCTATTCTACGAGTGCCCGATTGGAATGTAATTTTTCATGTGCATATTGATGCATCGAACTTTGCTATTGGGTGTGTTCTAGCTCAACCAGGAGAACATAAACTGGACTACCCCATTAGCTTTGCAAGTCGTCAGTTGAATGATGTCGAAAGAAACTACACCACTATAGAGCGAGAAGGTTTAGGTATGATTTATGCAGTGAAGAAATTTCGCTACTACCTTCTGGCCAACAAGTTTGTGTTCTATGTTGATCATCAAGCCTTATTGTATCTAGTAAATAAACCTTGTTCCACGGAAAGAATTATAAGATGGTTGTTAATTCTCCTTGAGTTTGATTTTACCATTGTGGTGAGACCTGGTAAAAGACATGTCATGGCTGATCATTTGTCTCGCATACCCAATGGTGAAGCCCCTACTAGAGTCGATTATGAATTGCCTGATACTTCTCTATTCCTAGTCGAAACCATACCTGAATGGAGTGAGAAGATTGTGAACTTTCTAGTTAATGGTTTTCCATCCAAAGAGCTTCGTAAGGACATAGCTCGAAAACTATTAAAAGAATGTGAACCTTACTCTCTCATTGAGGGAACTCTCTACAGGCTAGGGAAGGATGATATTCTTAGACGTTGTGTCCGTGAGGATGAGTATTTATACATACTGCAAGAAGCCCACATGGGTATAGCCGGAGTACATTTCTCAGAGGAACTAACAGCTAGAAAGGTGTTGCAATCAGGCTATTGGTGGCCAACCTTATTTAAGGATGTGATGAGTGCCAACATTACAAGATCACACAACAAAAGGATAGGATGCCCTTACATCCGATTAAAGTGACTCAACCATTTGAAAAATGGGGTTTAGACTTTGTAGGCCCAATTAGTCCGTCAGCTCGTAGCACTCAATCTCGATATATTATCGTTGCCACTGACTATGTTACAAAGTGGGCAGAAGCCAGGGCGACACGTAAGGCTGATGCAAGGTCAACTGCCAAGTTTCTCTTTGAGAACATTGTTACAAGATTTGGTTGTCCCTTTGAGATTGTGAGTGACAATGGTACTCATTTTATAAATGGAGTAATAAAAGAACTCACTACCAACTTTATGATAGCTCACCATAAATCCACACCTTATTATCCACAAGCAAATGGCCAAGCTGAGAGCACCAATAAGACCTTAATCTCTATCTTAACCAAAACGGTGGAAGCTCATCTCACAGATTGGGGTTTAAAGCTTACATCAGCTCTATGGGCTTATCGTACTGCGTATAAAGTTGCCATTAACTACACACCATTCAAGATGGTGTATGGCCAAGAAGCGGTTATGCCATGGGAGTTTGTCGTTCCTAGTCTTCGAGTAGCTTCTCAAGAAGGTTGGGATGGTAACCCCTTAGTTGAGCGATTATATATCCTTGAAAGGCTGGATGAAGAGAGGCAATTAGCTGTGCAAAATGCACTTGTGGAGAAAGATAGGAGGAAGAAATGGTTTGACCGTCATCTAAAGAACAAAGATATCAATGTTGGTGATAAAGTCCTTATGTATGGAGTGCGTAACGAAAAGAAAAAGTTGAAATATGCGGGAAAAGGACCATATAGAGTATGTGAGATCACCCCACAAGGAACCATTCGTGTGGAGACTCTTGATGGAGTTGAAACCATTGGATTCCTCAATGGGAGCAAATTTAAAAGATACTCTGATCCTTTAAGCCAAGAGGAGTTGCGTGCAGCCAAGGCACAAATAGAATTGAAGAAGATACAAGCTCAAGCTGAGGCTAAGGAGTGACAACAACGTATAAAACAAAAACGAGAGGCTAACCTTGGAGTCACACATGCATTCCATGTTGAAATCGACGAGGATTGGTTGGAATTTGACACACCTCTACAATACCCTATTGAGCTAAATAGCACCTATGGAAAAGTGCTATATAACGCCTTATTGGACACGGGTGCTAAATATAATCTGCTATCATATGGGGTGTGGTGTCAGTTAGGGAAGCCACCTCTATCTGAGAGTATTATCCAAGTCAAGGGTGTCAACAAGAAAAAAACTACGGTTTTTGGAATCTGGCACACTTTTGACAGTTATGACAATGGGGTTGTAGCTCAAGACTTTTTGGTCATGCCTGTTGGAACTATGGAGGGTAATATAAACCTAGGACGCACGTGGATGATAGCCACCAAATGCACTATTGATTGGGGGACTGGGGGTGTCACAACGCAAAAACCAACTCTTATCCCTACCACTCAAGCCATAGTCCCTGAGATATTGCCTAAGGAAATAAAACCCAAGACATTGCATGTCCAAGAGGTTGAACCATACATCCCCATAGCCCAACTCTCTAGAGCTTCAACTGATGTAGTTGAAAGAAAGCTTGAGACACACAAGAACAATCCTGATATAACAAAAAAAACATACAAGTGGGTCCCTAAAGCTTCTTTAGTAACCATGGCTGATGCTAAAAAATGGAAGCCTCGTAAGAAACGTCCCTCTCACTCCAAGAAATGTAAAGAAACATTGCGTTGGATTCCTAAACGACTATTGGAAGCCCAAGGATACTATGAAGGAAATGATCAAATCTGGGTGCCCAAACGTAAATTGTACCCTTACCTGTCACCGAGCCAATGTGAGCTCAATCCTGTGGCTCCAAAACAAATTGAAGATCGTTGAAAGGACAAAATCACAGAATGTGACACACCTGCTCCAGAGCTAGTTTGGGTACCAAAGAAAGAACGATTTGTTCCACCTAGCTCAGGAACAGGGAAAGCAAATGAAGCTTCTTGCTCTTCATGTAGTTCCTATACGGAAATAGAAGCTTCGATACAACCTCCACCTACCATTGTACATATCCATACAAGCAAGAAAGAGTTTACACCTCCCGTTGTGAGTTCACCACCTACAACGATGTTGCAAATAAAATCATGGGAGAGCACCTTACCACCCTTGCAACTAGATGAAACGCATAGAGCGGTCGAAAACTATTGGTTAAAGCCTTCACCTATAACAACTTGGAACAACTGGTTTCAAAGAGTGACGACATCATTTCAAACGGTATGATCTACCCAAGGAAGGGGGGAGTGTTTGTTGACATCCATCATTCACTTGCTTCCCTCTCAACCTTTCTCCCTGACCTCTTAATCTCCAATCTTAGGGAATGAATATATAAAGCCTTATACTCACAAAAACAAGATAAAAAAGTAAAAGAGCAAGAGCGACTAGCAACGAGAGAGCACCCTATCAGATCCTACACATAAGTCTAAATTCACCATGTCACATCAAGAAACACACAAAAACAACTCATGTTTTAAAGACCTAACCAAATCTATTTGTATTCTCAGAGATGTCTAGTTCACCAGAGGCATGCGATTCTATTTTTTATGAAAGGTACCCTTTTTCTTTTTCTCATGTGTTTCACATCTGCTACCCTGTACTTTCTTGCGATGGGATTTGGTAGAGAGACTTGTACGTGAGCGAAATTTTGAGGAGTTAGAATGGTTGATACATCTATGGATAACTAGTGATCCCTACCCAGTAGCGAATGTTTCTCCGGTGGCACATGCTTATTCTTTTGCACAGGATGAGTATCCACGCATCGCGAGGTTCTTGATTAACACGCTTGCGCAAGAGGATGATGAAGAAGAAATAATAGAGACGGAGGAAGACTATGGCCTCACGGAAAATGATTTCGTTTATCTAGATGATGAGGATAGAGGCCTAGCCTTAGGGTGGCCACCCGGTTTATATAATATCCTCTTTCCTTGATTCTAAAAGGGATGACACATAGGTAGGTTAGGGGTCTGGATTGTGTTTTGAGTTTGTTTTCTAGGAGTTTTAATTTTTTCACACTGACATGCCTCCAAGAGGTATAGTGCTTGTTTTTTGGATGTGTTAGGTAGGACTTATATGGATCTCCATCCACATGGCTGAGGACATCTGCTTCGACGAAATGAGCAACTCCATACCTCCAGGTGTACTACTTTCCATGATTCATGTTGGTGGATATGTATAATTGCTAATAATGATTTTTCATGGTTTGTTTGAGTGCAATAGTTATGTTTGTTATCTGCCATTATAGATGTATAAATTTGTCTTTGCTTAAGTTGATGGAACTAGAGTTTAATCTTATGGATGAGCCTTGAGATTAGGAGACCGTGACTTTAGGTTAACTCATTTACTTGACCACTAGGCCTAGCTGATAAAATTATCTGAGTATTTGAGACCTTAGGAATGTTTAAGGCATAGAGAAGCTTGCTCACTTAAACAACAAAAACACTAGTGAGAATACAAAGGAAATGGAAGCAAAAAACATAAGTGCCACAAATGAAAAATCTAATGTTGGAAGAGAAATCCTGGCTTGATTTGGTACTTCACTCACATATATTGTCTATGGTACTAGAGCCCTAGAGGTTCCCAGTGTGGGCGCTTTTCCTTGAGAAGCAAAAAGCCCCGGACATACAAAATAAGCACACACGTCAAATGATTGTGAACCAAAGTAAAAAAGAGAAAAATAAAAAAATGAATGACATTTAAAAGACTTCCATCGAGCTTACAGTTAACATTTCAAGCTTTTGTTTGCAGTTGTGAGAGCTAGTTGGCTAATCAAAGCTGAAAAGCACAATTAGGGAATCTTGCATTTAGATAATCTTCTTAGCTTAGCTAGTACTAGAGTAGTTGTTTTAACCTTAGTCATAGCTAACTAATTGATAGACTCACCCATAAGCCCAAAACTCTTGATTAATTAATTTACTCAAAGTGCGATTTATTTGTCCTTAATGGCAGTCTAACATTTCATAAATCTTGCATTTACTCATTTCCACATGTACTTTACATTCCCCTCATGATTTATGGAAATATAATTCCGCTTGCTGAAACAGTGACTTTCCCTTGCAGATTCAAATCCAGATGCTCTACAACATGGACATAACAAGCTTCAACTCAATAGCTTCCGAGGACAGAATCTACATCAGGAAGGGGGGCATGTTAACCCTCATGGCTCACGGACACCCTATTACCTACGACGGACGTTGTAACCTACGGCGGACATTGTATTATTTATTTGGTAGATTCAGGTACCGGGCTTGTCGGTCCAATAGGAAAAGGGTAAGAGTGATCGCCGATGAGAGGCGCACTCTAACTGGAACATTCAAGGGATTAGTTGGCTAAGCATGGGCACCCAAGTGTGAATGGGGCGAGCTCATATAAAAGTCAACTAAACCTAAAATTCACTCATTCTCTCATTTGTGCAATAGAAGAGTGCTCTTGCTCCATCTCCATCTCCATCTTCTTCTTCTTCACCTCCTTGTGTGTGTGTGTGTATGTGAGAGAGAGAGAGAGAGAGAGTGTGTGTGTGTGGGTGATCGAGCATTACGAAGGCACGACGGCGGCGGCGAAGCGGTTGAGCGCAGCGAAGCGGTGGCTCCTTCTTCTTTGCGGTGAGGAATGTTGTGTGCTTGAAGCCATTTGTGGCTCGCACACGGTCTATCGGCAAGTTCCTTGCATTGACACGTGCGACATACGCGCACACCTCTTCATTGCATTGAGATTATTGCCTACAGTGGGTTGTGGCGAGGCCTTTTGAGATGTTTATGGAGGCTACGAGCTCGAGGGATGTCATGCTTAGTCTTATCATTAACCTCAATCTAGTGGCCTCGCCTGATACAAATGATCAAGAGGTAGCTCACCGAGAGGCTTGGGAGCGAGTAGCTTGCGTATATAGGGCATTGCACTTGGAAGCAGAGCAGCATGGCCATGCCAATGCGGTGCGGGTAATCATGTCAGGTTTGTTCAAGCAAGCATCCTGGGCCGAGGACAAGCTCTTGGATCCTGCTAATCATGCTGCAAAAGAAGGCATTTATATTTAGAAATGGGCCCATGACAACAAGCTGCTAATGGATTCTGATACTCCTCGAAAAGAACGCATTTACAAGAAGAAGTGGTATTTCCATGGAATTAGAGATCAACCTTTTCTTGGAGCCTGCTATACCAAGAAAAAAATCTCTACTTTACAATCCAAGACTTCTGCTTACAAGAATTCCTACGCATAGATTTTACAAAATGAAAGTGATTACACCTAAAGAGCACCAAGAAAATTTTGAATCTTCACATGTCTGAGTTAAAATTCCAGCGTTGTCATATAACTTCCAAAAATCAACATACAAACATTTGACATAAAACTTTCATAAAAGCAGCATACAAACAC
Source organism: Adiantum capillus-veneris (assembly GCF_014529385.1). Taxonomy (NCBI): domain Eukaryota; kingdom Viridiplantae; phylum Streptophyta; class Polypodiopsida; order Polypodiales; family Pteridaceae; genus Adiantum; species Adiantum capillus-veneris. The sequence goes on along the minus strand of NC_140938.1, from coordinate 122,495,396 downwards.
TATGTAATAATTGAAAAGAGTTGGAAAAAATGCATCGGCCAATATGTCTTTGAAATATCAACCATAGACACATGGAACGGGAAAAAGATCAAAAACGGCTTGCTGATTTCACTAGAACGGTTTCAATGGCTTTATATAGGTATATTGTGTATAAAACATTTGAAACTCCTCAAAAAAATGGCAAATAAAAAATGAGAAACGCCTAAAGAGCACCAAGAAAATGTTGAATCTTCACATGTATGAGTTGAAATTCCAGCGTTGTCATATAACTTCCAAAAAGCAACATACAAACATTTGACATAAAACTTTCAGAAAAGCAGCATACAAACACTATGTAATAATTGAAAATAGTTGGAAAAAGAGTAACTCATTCTTCATTTAAATTGCTAACCTTGGTCTGGTTTGAAGTCGAGAAGAAATCTGCTCTTTCTTGTTCCGACTGGTGGAGCAAGCAATGGATTCTTTGTTGGATTGGACTTCCTATTCAAATGCCCCTTTGAGTTCACATTCTCATCAGCGACAACATGCACCATCAGTGCTATCTAAGTAGTCCTCCTTTACCCTGATGTAGCACATCATTGAGGGCCTCCGTATTCTTTACATCCTTAAATCGCATCGTTTCGTGCTTTTTCTTAAGCGCGAGGCATGGACAGACATCTCGATCTGCTCAAAAGCTTGAGCCTCAAGCCCGTCACTGCAAGAAGGTAGGGGGGAGCCACACCTAAGACGCAGAGAGAAGAAGCCCTTATATCTATCTTCTCGTCATCAGAAGAGATCCATGGCTCGCTGAGGGCTTTGGTGAGGGCAGGGACCAAGACAGATAACCCAGAAGGGAAAGCTTTGGTCAGCTCTTTGTGTTACTTGCAAAAAGAAAAATAGGCAGAGTTCTTCTTGGTCTTGGGGGCTTTGATAGACGCCATAGCTAGCACACCTGTACTGTCAGAGGCGAGAGTTTAAGCGGGTTCCATTGGCAGCAATGGTTTTCAAAGTGTGAAGTTCACACATGGCGTGTGTCCATGTTTGGGAAATGGGAAGGGGTCCCATAGATAACACGATCCCACCCATAAGGGATTATTGGTCCACTTTATAAGGCATCAGCAAAGGGGTAATCTTTATTCTCTAAGGGTGGGTTCAAATGGGGCAGCAGCACATTCACCCATAGGGGCATTGCTGTGAAGTGGCACGTGAGCATTGGAAGGAAGAGACGAAGAGTTCTCTGGACCCACCATAAAAATGGGTGACCCCCCCTCTCGGAAGATAAGGATTTCCGCACACTTTTCAGCATGAAAGAAGGAGAAGCTCTGACGATGCCCACCATAGTCTATCGCGTGCCAGCAGGTTTCTTCTAGATTCGCTGCAAACTGAGGCACTCTTTTTGTGTGGCAAAGAGCTACTGCTTGTTGTGAACCAGGAGGGTGGAGGCAAAAGAATTCCACGAAAGCTATTGGCACCCTCGTCTGAACCCAGCCTAAGGATGGGTTTAGAGTAGGCGGCAGAAGATGACTCGCTTTTCATATGTCACCTAAGGCCTCGCTCACAAAGAGTGGAGGCAGGAAAATGAAGATTATTTTTGCATAGTTTGTCGTCCAATGACTTGTGGTGTGTTGGTAGAGCTCAGCGCGCACAACCTCAAGATGAGGTTTCCAAATGCAAGATATGCAAGTGCCATTGAAAAGTGAGTGGTAATGCCTTTCTTCCGGGGAGGGCTTGCCAATGTTTGTGTGGGTCCAGAAACTCACAGTTTCCTTGTGGGCCAATAGGTAGCCACCAAACTCGATCCAAGCCCCTTTTCATTTGTCTTCCACTGGGTCGTCTGAACCTGGCCTGAGGTCGAATTGGGTTTGTGAACAAGGAGTAAATTGTGCACGTCGTGGCTATTATTGTGGCTATTGTAAGTTGCATGTCAAGTGACTGTGAACTCAACAAACATTGTGAAAAGTGTTTCATGGGTGAACTGAGTGTTCATGTGCATTGAAAATTTTGTGAGTGTATGTGATGTCCATGTGGACTAAATGTGGACTCGCTAGACATTGTGAGCTATGTGTTCATGAGTGAACTAGAAGCCAATCCTAGAAGGTACATTGCTATTATTGTAAAGCAATGTCCAAAATTGAAGACAAATGGCTAAGAAGAAAGAGGCTAGTTCCACTACAAGTGCAGCACTTGTAGAATCTTCTATGAAAGCATATTGTGATGTTGATGTAGATGTAGATGTAGAATGGAATTTTAGTGTAGAGTGCACTTATGATCCTTATCTCCATGATGCATGTATGTTAGTTGTTGCAGATGCTCATGTGTGATACTTTGATAGTGGTGCTACAAAGCACGTTACCTCTCATCGTCGTGACTTGTTTTCCTCTCTTGAGATGTTCCTCATGGGAATTCAATCACTTGTGCCAACAATGCCTCTTATCTGGTCAAGGGACTTGGGACGAGTGTGCGACTGCTGCTGCAAATGGCAGTTCTTTCATACTTGTTGATGCACTTTATGTACCTGGGATAAAAAAGAACCTTTTTGTTTGTATCTTCACTTGCTAGAATTGGTCTTGTTGTCAAGTTTGTGGATGACAGACATACAGTTCATGATCTCAATTTCGGTGATGAATTGTTGCATTTGGCATTCTATGCCATAGGCTATATAAGCTCACTTTGTATGAAAAGTGTGGTAGTTGTGGATTCAAAGGTTGTTTCAGATGCAAAACTTTGGCATGCACATTTTGGGCATGTGAATTTTGCCAGTTTGTTGCGTTTGTAGAAATGTGATATGGTTGCTTCTTTGTCGCCTCTTGAAGCATATGTAAAGCATGTTTGTGCAAGTTGTATTCTGGGTAAGATGTAGCATTCAATGTTTGCAAAGGATGGTCCAGTAAGGGCCACTGCAGGTTGCAACTTGTGCATAATGATGTTTGTGGGCCTATGCAAACCCTGTCCTTAGGAAATTACCTATACTTCATGACTTTCATTGATGATTACTCAAGACATGCATGGGTGTATCCACTTAAAGATAAGTTCGAAGTGTTTCTGTGCTTCAAGCAATTTTTGGTTATGGCTAAAAATGTCTCTAAATGTACTATGGGCACCTTCCGTTCAAATCAAGGGGGGGAGTATATGTCTCACGAAATTAATGCATTTTTGGCTAGTCGTGGGATAAAACATCAATGTACGGTGTCGTATACACCTCAGCAAAATGGTGTTGCTAAAAGGACAAACAGATCGCTTACGAAGATGGCACAATGTATGGTCAAGAGTCAAGCTTTACCACATGCATTTTGGCTTGAGGCTATCATGTGTGCTACTTATGTACTTAACATGTGTCCTACAAAAGCTTTGCAATCTATGACTCCATATGAATCATGGCATGATAGAAAGCTATTTGTTGATCACATGCTTGTTTTTGGTTGTTTGGCTTATTCTTTGGTTCCACAAATGCGACGCTGAAATTTGGATGATAAGGCTGTCAAAATGCATTTTTGTTGGTTATAGTACTGAAAGCAAAGGTTATAGGTTATTCCATCCGCAAATGAAGCGTATCTTGGTTTCACGTGACGTGGTGTTTGTGGAAGATTTGGTTCGGTGTTTGCTGTCATGTACTGGAGATAGTAGTGTAAGCTCACATAAAATTTATGATAGTTTGTTGCCTCTTTTTAGTGGTGGAAGTTAGAGTGTAAAATGAAAAAAATGTACAGCCTATGGGGATTTTTGAAAATGTTACAGATCAACCTATTACTGATGCAGATGTATATGATGTACTTGATGTGGAAAGTGTTGAGAATGAGCAGGTTAGAGGTATGCCAAAATGGCTGGTGTAGACTTTGCATGATAGTAAATTGGATGCACCTTTGTCTAGTGGTTCTTGTTCAGGTTCTCGCCATGCATCTTATACATCAGATTGCTATGCTTTGAATGTTTCCAGTTTATGTGATGTTGAGGAACCTCTACCAGGACAACCCCGTAGATCTTTTCACAAAGGCGTTCTCTCGTGATAATTTCAAAGCTTTGGGCTTACTCCCCATTGTGGATTGATCATGTCCTCATGGCCTGGCACTTCCCTATACTCTATGTGCCAGCTCTCGTTCATGGCATCACTCCTAGGGGGCATTTATTACCATATACATGTGGTAGTGATGTGCGTGAACACACTTAGGACTGTCGAGGCATTTTTCCCCTCACCATGAGGTTTTTTCCCCTGTGCATTGTATATATCACCCTAGGGCTAACTAATCTTTCCATTGCACACTAAGTAATACTACCTTTTATTGTGTGCCTTGAGCTTCCTTCATCTTCTCCAAGTTGTGTGTGTTTCTTGCAACCCTATTTCCAATAGATGCTACAAAGATATACATTTTACACAAGTCTTCTAACTCTGGTGGAAAAATGGAGACCTTTGTTGATTACTGAGAGCAAGCCCATGGGAATGGGGCTCTTAGTGGCTGCTATGGTAAAAGCTCTTGATTCGAAAGGTGCAAGGCTAAAGAGCAGGGGTTTGTGTGAATGGCCTCTTAAAAAAGGCAATTACAAAACCAAAATATAGCAGTGTGAATCCAAAAAATTTGGGAGTTTGCTTGTGGCCACCAACAATTCGACAAAGAGGATTTTTGGCAAGTGGTTATCATGGGGCCTAGTCTGCAGCCAAAAACGGTGTCGTAGATGGTTTGGGGCAGCACGTAGCTGTAACAAAAGCTTGGAGCACGTGGTCAGTGAGTTCGATGACGATGATGGTGAGATGATAGCCAATAAAAGCTCCACGCAATGTGTTGGCAGCAATGGCGGTAGCACTATGCAAAGTGCTCATGAAGGCTTATCGGTAGTGCTCGACAAGAAAGGATGAAATTAAGGCCTTCACAAAGCTGATGGTGACCAAAATTGTGATGGCCGATTTGGACCCAAAATGCTTCCCAAAATTGTGCCTTGCTTGACATTCAACTTGACCGGCTTTTAGTGTGTGAGCGTCCTTATAGGTCCTTGGCTCCTATTCCTTGGGAGTTCCCACCCCATCTTTTGCGCATTATTCTCATAGACAAGGATAGTGGCTTGCAATGAACTTGCCCAATCTCTATAAGATTTACAACGCAATTTTGTAGCTTATTGCTACTAATGCTTAATCAAAAGAAGAGATTAATGGGCCTAGGTGTGAACCATCAACTCTGATACCACTTGTTGGTTTAGATGCGGAAGCATACTCCCTAATCACCAACGGTTAGCATTAAGCTATGGAGGGTGAAGTCTTAGCTTAACCATGATGTTAGGGCTAGGGTTAGGGTTAGAGATATGGGGGTTAGGGTTAGGCTATGCCAAGTGCAAGAGCATAAAGAGAGAGGGGGAGAGAGAGAGAGTATAGACACAATGATAATTCTCAAAGTGAAATTGATTGATTAGAGAATAGCCTCTAATATAGGCATAGTGCTTTACAATCATTGGTTAGAGAGGTTGCATCCTCTTGCTATTGGACCCTCTCATCATTTATCTCTTCCTAGGTGGCTAGAGGAAATTCCCATAGTGTGCCACAAGTGAATAAAGATATGGTGTACCTTACTCACTTCTCAAGTTTGAAAAACAGCTTTGCTCACTTTCTTGTCTCAACATGTGCACATACTCACTGACAAAATGAACTACAATATCAAAAGATTAAAATAAAATATGTTTTAGTCATACACAAAACTCAATATCTAAACAAAATGAGGGAGAGGATAAAAATTGAATGAAAGAAATACATGTAACATCTTCTACCAATCATAGGTTTCAACCCATATATTTGAATGCTTCCACCTTTCTTTTCCTTTGTGAAAGCTCCCTTTAGTAACCTCATGTATCATGTTGGTGTGCGAATAGATGTAATGGAACCCTTGTTAACCCTTACAGACACCATATCACCTTCGACAGACGCATATTATTTATTTGATTGAGTCATGGACTAGGCTTGTCGGTCCAATAGGTGTATAGGTAATCGCCGATGAGAGGCGCACCACTTATCTTATTTTTACAGTAGTTTTGCAACGATCGGCCATTGTGGGTGCCCATGTGTAAATGGGCCAAACTCTTATAAAAGGTCCACTTGACCTTAAAATCCTCATTCTCTGAGGTGTAAGCTAAGAAGTGCTCTTGCTCCATCTCTATCTCCTTCTCTTCCGTGTGCTCACAGGAGTGTGTGTGTGTGTGTATGTGTGTGTGTGTGTGTGTGTGTGTGTGTGTGTGTGTGTGTGTGTGTGTGTGTATGCTTGAGAGAGAGAGAGAGAGAGAGTGTGTGTGTGTGTGTGATCGCGCATTGCGACAGCATCAGCGGTGGCAAGGCGGCGCCATCGACAGTGGCTCCTTCTTCTTCGCAGCAAAGGATCCTTCACAACGGAAGCATTCAGTGGTGAGTGACACGGCCCTGCTCCTTTGAGCTTGCTACGCTCTTCTAGTTGTGTGTTTGCAGCCTTTCAAGGCTCTCACACACTGCACATGCAAGTTCCCAGCTTGGACACGTACGGAAAAGCGTACATTTTTGGCGCCACTATCGAGAAAATCCTTGCATTAAGCTTGAGGAGCACTCAGTGCTACCTTTGGAAGCGTTTCTTCCATCTATTTACTATTTTTTGCAATGTTTTGTTGTTATTGTTAAGTGACTGTAAAGGGCAGATTAGCAGGTTTTTATCAGGTTCTATTAGTGGTTATAAGCTCTATTAGTGTTGTATTGTACTGGTTTTTGCTAGTTTTGCAAGATCTATAATGTGCAGGTGTAGACAGTGAGTAGTAGAGTTGATTGTCTGTGAGTGTGCAATTATATGTTAGACAGTCAATTAGCTAATAATTAGCTGTTAATTAGTTGGAAGGAGGTTAGACAGAGCTCTTAGGAGTTGTTGTGTGTGTGTGGAAGCTTGACGTTCACGCGGCCACATTATCCTCATAAAAAGTTTTTTTTTTATAAAAAAATTTAAACAAATGCTTGGGAATATTCATACCAAAAAGATATTCGAAAATTAAATTAATAAAACCTTATCCTAAAAGGAAGGATAAAAATTTAAAAAAATAGTTTAAAAAAACACTCGAGAATATTGAGACCAAAAAGAAGTTTGAAAATTAAATTTTAAAAAACCTTATCCTAAAAGCAAGGATTGGGATCTTTTCCCAAGCCCAAGCCCAAGTGTAGGCCTCATTCCTCAGTCTTATGATATACTATACACACTACTTTATATATAAAGACTAGGATCTCAAGTGAAGGGAGGGCATGCGGGACAAGTTCCTCAAGTCCTCCACCATCCCCTTCACACTCACCCTTTGGACTTACTAATTCTAGCCCTTGTTGGGGTTGGAGCTAGGGAGGATGCCGCCTGAGGGCCATGGCGAGGAGCTGTGTGGTGCTGCAGAGGACAAGAGATGGAGAGAGAGAGAGATTCAACACAAGCCAAAGCAAAAATAACACACTATGCATTGATTGTATTATTACATTGTATATATTAAGCCTAAAAAGGCAAAGCAAACTCTACTTTAACTAATGGTCTATAGCTGCATGCCTTGAGACTTGTTCTCACGGGCTGACTGAAAAAGGGCTTGAACCCAACAATCCCCCCCTCAAGCCCGAACTAGACAGATCCTCTCATGATACCTCGAGTTTTTGGTGTACTCGTCAACCGTGAGTTTTAGGTTTTCTCACAACCAAGGATTTCTGGTGTATCCATAACCTGGTGCTATGATAAACCCCCCCTTGAACAGATAGGGTGTAGGTCAAAAAATTAGCTGCCAAAACATGGAGTTTTTGGTTCACTGCCAAACCTTGGGTTTTAGATGTACCCAGTAACCTCATGAGAAGCGGTAAAAAATAGGCTAAGAACTGACAAAAAATTGAGACTTGAGAACAAAATCTGATAAATTTGGGAGGTCTTACCACTCATATGTGGTAGTGTCTATAACCCATACAAAATTTGGCATGACATTGAAATAGCATGACAATAACCGACTACAAGGCTTTTGACAAGAAATATATGATTTTTTTTTACAATAGATTGTAGAAAAACTAACATAAAATAGGACAAAACAAATAATGATGATGATAATCGGTTTCGAAAAACCAAACATGTCAATGTAAATTCATCTCGAAGGAAATCTGTCTTGGTTGTTGTGGGCATCGATGTCTCGTAATTCTTGAACAATGAAAGTTTGCATACATACCAATATGTGTGGGCATAATACCAACATAGCCGCAAGAGTCCCCACAACACTCCCATGACCTTCATAAATTGCTTGAAGTCCTTTCCAAGTGCTATATCATGTGCAACGGCCAAAACTCGATTAACTTCCACTCGCAAAGCTAAGGCAAGGCTGCTGGCTGAGGTACTGCCCATTATAGCCAAGCTACCACGTTTTTTATATGCTCCGACAAAGGACTGCTCCAAGGGAGTGTTGTGATATGCTATCGTCTGCAATCCAAGGGTGTTTTGAAAAGCTATTGATAGCCGAGACCGCAAAGCTGATATCCTCAATCTGTTATTAAGGAGCACCGAATACCATAGAAGGAGTAAGCATGAAATTGCGAGGGTGGGAATGTGCACTTGCTTGAAGCCCAAAAGCTCAACAAAGGCGACCGGTTCAAAGACAGTCTAAAACTTCAAAACAAAAAAATAAAAACTATGTAATGGTTGCAGCGCGCAGACGACCGAGCCGAATAGCTTCAAAGCAACTAGTAGAAGCAAATTGGGAAGATGATGCAGCATCGAAACTTCACCAGCAAGTCAGGGCGAATAGGCTCATGCAAATATTGTGCGAGTTTGTGCAGGTCAAGGGGCTACTTCTTCCTACTGTAAGGGGCTGCTCCCGCAAGCCGAGTTGAGCCAAGACCGAGTACACGCTCTGATACCAGTTGTTGGGGTTGGAGCTAGGGAGGATGCCGCCTGAGGGCCATGGCGAGGAGCTGTGTGGTGCTGCAGAGGACGAGAGATGGAGAGAGAGAGAGAGAGAGAGATTCGACACAAGCCAAAGCAAAAATAACACGCTATGCATTGATTGTATTATTACATTGTATATATTAAGCCTAAAAGGCCATGCAAACTCTACTTTAACTAATGGTCTATAGATGCATGCCTTGAGACTTGTTCTCACGGGCTGACCTAAAAAGGGCTTGAACCCAACAGCCCTCTCCCCACCTAGGAAAAGACTAGCTTTAGGATTTTGAGGGTTGTACATAACCCAATTGGGGCTGTAAAGCACAGCACGTCTCCCTAGCCAAGACGCTCATTTTGAGCTATCACACGTCATATTCTCGGTTAAAAAAAGAGACCAAAAATACAAAAGAAAATTGGGTTGTAAACACCTAAAAAACTAGGTGAGCGGCCTTCACGAGCAATCACCAACGCCTCTAGAGTGTTGAGGTCACATGCACCTATGCTTTGGTCGTGTGCTAGAGGACGAGCACATCAAGAGTGTCTCCGTTTATGCGGGCACTCATTATTCCTCTACCTTAGGCTCTAGGCCCTCAACAGGAACCCATGGTAGTACCACTCAGGAACCACATATTGCGTCTAGTGACTCCTCCTCTAACTACGACGTCATGGAGCTCAAGCCAAGACATGCATGCCGGGACCACGGTCTAGGCCGAGTGTGCTTAGCCGCTTGAAGGAAACCTTTAGTAGAGCCACTCGCTCCAAACATGGAGCTAACGATGTAAATGAGAGGGGTAGGGAAGTAAATTCGCCATTCATGACCAACGTAGACCCCATGCTCGTGTGGAGAGTGTGTACAGGAATACTCCATTCATTGCACCCCCTGAATCTTCAGAGCTATTCCCCTCCAAGGTTATATTACCTGATGATAGAAGCCTTGCCGAAGTGCACGAGGTTGAGTGGTATATCATTGCGGCTAGGGAAAAGGAAATCGAGAGCTTACGTAGGGCAAAGCAAAGGAGAGAGTTAAAAGTGAAAGCCCATATGTCAATATCCCTGCTAGGAGAGAAATCGAGTGCTCCTGAATTAGCGACCACTAAGGGTCAACCCATAGAGAGCCACATTGCATCTAGTTCAAAGGACACCCCTAGCATCTGAATCCTAGATGAAGCGTTCCTAAATGAGAATTGGGAGTACGAACTACAAACGGAAACTCTAACCGACCTATACACAAGTCACACCTATCACATGGGTTGGTTAGATGTCCTACAATCCACAACGAGTGCTACTAGTGTAGAGGATCAAGAACAAAGAGTTTGTGAGGTCATCCATAGGGTTATTGAGCTATAGAGACAAAACAAGGGGATCCACATGCCTTCAATAGGTCTCATGAGATTCTTGGATACAAGGAAGGCTAAACAACCAACCTTATCACAAATGGAGACTCCCTCGATAAGTCCGATGGATCCTCCATATGTTGTTTCACCAGGGATCTCAGTGCAATCTGAGCCCACAAGTGATAGCTTGTTTGGCAGCGCAAACACAAAGTAGCAGATGACCTTCAGCTATGCTATTTTTAGCATATGCATACAATGTATTAGCATACGTTGCTTCATTTTTTGACAGACACATCATTTTGTATATGTACTTTTGACATATTTACGAGCTCTACATGAGTTCCAGCTTGTATATTTGATGTTACCATGATGCCTAGGAGCTATAGAGATGCACACAATTCTATGTATCTCATGGGCGGCCGGACATACTTTTTATGCCCTAGGTATAAAAGTGAAAGTTAGGTCAGTTTTTAGGCATCCTCATGTGAGTTAAGCTTTCATAGAAAGCTTGTATAGAAGATAGAGGTGAGGATGTTTGGAGTTGGAGCTTCCTCTTGTGCTCACCTACTTTCTATGGCATGCAATGGAAAGCTAAGTGCTCTTGTTCTTCTTTCTCTTTGTCAATTGTGTTTATGGTGTGTAGCTAAGCATTGATTGGTCTCTAATTAGTGCTTCCCTCTCTCATTTATCTTCACTTTTATATTATTTGTGAGCTCATTGAGCTTTTGATTGATGTGGGTGTGTGATTGATGAGAGTGTGCACCCATTGTCCTCTTGATTGTTGCGATTAAAGAAGATTAGAGAGTAGGCATTGAGTGATTAGCCTTCTCCATAGCTTTCTCTTCTTCTTAACTCTCTTGATTAGGATCCTCTTCTTGCATTTCTAGTGATTCCATGCCTTCATGCACTAGCCAGGTTATCGATCCATTGGTTTGATATTATATCGGTGGATTGAGCTATGCGACTGTGAACCCCCCAACATTGGCGCCGTTGTCGGGGATCGATTACCTAAGCTAGAGGAGTCATTAGTGTGTTGAAGAGTCATTAATCATGTTTTAGAGTAGTTTAGATTATGCTTTAGGTGTTGGTGATGGTGAATTGTGGATTTATGGTGAGATTTAGTTAAGAAATTATGATTAATTTGTATGTTTTTCTCTCTTTTTTCACTAATCATTCACTAATTTTCTACTAATCCTCTAACAATTGGAGTGCTTTATATGTGTGTATGCTTAATTAGAGGCTTAAGCATCACTCTTTTGATAAGAAATTGCAAAAAAAATTGAGTGAAATTGAGTGATTTTTGAGTGTGTAATTAGAGATTTTTTCCTGATTAGGCTCTCTAGTTACTCTCTAATCACACGTGATTTTTGTGTTACACATAGCTAAATCATTGATTTTAAGTGTGATTATCATTCTTATGTGTTTAATTTGATTGAAAATGATGCTACACATGAGATTTGATTGTAGGTGAATTGCGGTTAAGCGGTTGCTAGTACACACACATGTGTGTAGGCGTCAATTGGAGTGGAAAATCGACGTGATGCTTATGTTATTGTGAGTGCATTAACCCATTCATTTGTTGATTTGATTTGCAAGTTTAATTAAAGATAAATTCCACAAAAAATTTAGTGTAAATCTAAGTGCAATTAGTGTGCTTATGTGTAGGCAAAGTGCACTTTTTTTAGTACAAATTATGGTTTAATTGGTGCCAATTGGGTTCATAAAAAGCATTGGATTGCTTGATGTTGTTATGATGATTATGGATCAGTTTTTTCATTGCTAAAATTGCATCAAAATGCTGCCCAATTTTTGTTAGATTGTGTGTGCTTTGTTTAGCGATTAGTGCTTGATTATGCTTGTGTGTGTACACTTAATTGGGCTTGTAATTGATTGCAGATTGATGTGAAATTGGTTGAATTGCAAAGTTCAAAGTGTGCTGATCAATTGTATATGCTTAATTTTGCTTAATTCTATTGCTAATTATTCTAATTTTTAGTCAAAATTAAGAGAAAAAAAAGAAGCAAAAATCGACTTAATTTAGATGCAAAATGCATAGAAATTTGATTTTGGGTGTAACTTTTGTTACCATATACATGTGGTAGTGATGTGTGTGAACACACTAGGACCGCCGGGGCATTTTTTCCCTCTTTAGGAGGTTTTTTCCCCCGTGCATTGTATATACGCCCATTACTCTAGGGCTATCTATCTTTCCATAGCACACTAAGGAATACACTCTCTATTGTGTACCTTGAGCTTCCTTCGTCTTCTCCAAGCTGTGTGTGTTTCTCTGCAACCCTAATTCCAACAATTGGTATCAGAGCAGGTCACGTCCTCCCGGGCTTAGTCGCCAGCTGCTCCAGCACACGCCTGCTCACTTTCTCCGATTTCAGTGAGCTTTGGCAAGCGTTCGCAGGTCGACAAATATTTTGGGAGATCTCGAAGAGCTTGGTCTGCTCAGAATTTTGATTTGGGCTCATTTCGGCCTCCGTTTCCACTACGGGAAGTACTGCACAGGCTATTTCGTCATTTTGTGCAGATTTTCTGTCAGTGCCGTTTTCTGCATAACAGGTGCCTTATAGTCTTCTACGGTTTGTGCTATATAGCACAAGTTGTTCCCGCTCCATTTCTCCTATTTTCGGGCAGTTTTCACATCAGGTGCAGCATTTACCATGGCTGACAACAACAACACAGATGTGTTCAAGATGTTTGCTGTTGAGGACAGGTTGGATGGGGACAACTACCCTATGTGGGCTTATATGATGCAACACGTTCTTGTGTCAAAAGGTGTCTGGAACATTGTGCAGGGCATTGATGTACGTCCTGGTTCTGAAGATGTAGGCGATATTGAGGATGTTGCAGGTCTTGCTGCAAGGATTGCAGCTGTTAGAGTTGTTTTGCCTACAGCAGAACAAGCTCGTTGGGATGTTAAGGATGCGCAGGCTCATGCATTGATTGCGTTGTCTGTGAAGCGCACCATTATTCCTCACATCCGTTCAGCAAAATCTGCAAAACAAGCTTGGGATATTCTAGCAGGTCTTTATGCAAGCCGCAATGAGGCTAAAATTGCTTTGCTGCGTAAAGAGCTAGAGTCGAAGATTATGCATGAGGAAGATGATATGGACACTTTCCTTGCTAGTGTCAAGGATATCAATGAGCAACTCATTTCTGCAGGTGAAGTCATTTCTGACAGTTCCCTTGTGCAGACTGTTCTTGATGCCTTACCAGATTCCTATCAGACTTTTGCTAGTACTTGGAGACTGATGACCCAAGGAAATCATGAAGTTGTCAAGTTTGATGCATTATGCACATTGCTGTTGCAAGAGTCACTTTCTAGAAAAAACAGGACTAGGCAGCGTGCAGTTGAACAGGCTTTTATTGCTTCTCAAAGAAAGGGTGGTAACAGTAATGCAGCCACTTCTTATGGTTCTGCTGCGAGTGGCAAAAATTCTGTTCCTAATGCTTCTGCTGGCAGCACTTCGTCTGGCAATTCTGGTGATAAGGGCAAAAAGAAGATGCGTTGCCATTATTGTAAAGCCAATGATCACTTGATCAAGTCGTGTCCTAAGTTGAAGGCCAAAGAGGCTAAGAAGAAAGAGGGTGGTTCCACTGCAAATGCTGGTTCCACTACAAATGCAGCCATTGTTGAGTCTTCTGTGAAAGGAGATTGTGATGCTGATGTTGATGCAGAATGGGCTTTTAGCGCAGAGTGCACTTACAATCCTGCTGTCCATGATGCATGCTTGTCAGTTGCTGCAAATTCACATGTGTGGTATTTTGACAGTGGTGCTACAAAGCACATTACCTCACATCGTGAATTGTTTACCTCTCTCGAGTCTGTCCCTCATGGGAATTCAGTCACTTGTGCCAACAACGCCTCTTATCCAGTTCAGGGAGTTGGAAAGATTGTGCTCACTGCTGCTAATGGCAGTTCCTTCACACTTGTTGATGCACTTTATGTACCTGGGATCAAGAAGAATCTCTTGTCTGTATCCGCACTTGCTAGACTTGGACTTGTAGTCAAATTTGTGGATGACAGATGTACAGTTCATGATCTCAGTTTTGGTGATGAAATTGTTGCATCTGGGCTTTTGTGCCGTGGGCTGTATAAGCTCACTTTGTATGACAAGTGTGGACAAAATTTTGCAAATGCTGTTGCAGATTCAAGGGCTATTTCAGATGCAAAACTTTGGCATGCACGTTTTGGTCATCTGAATTTTGCCAGTTTGCTGCGTTTGCAGAAATCTGATATGGTTGCTTCTTTGCCGCCTCTTGAAGCACCTATCAAACATGTTTGTGAAGGCTGTATTCTGGGTAAAATGCAGCGTTCTAAGTTTCCCAAGGATGGTTCAGTTAGGGCCACATGCAGGTTGCAGCTTGTGCATAGTGACGTTTGTGGGCCCATGCAAACTCCGTCCTTGGGCAATTACCTGTACTTCGTGACTTTCATTGATGATTACTCCAGGCATGCGTGGGTATTTCCGCTTAAAGCGAAGTCCGAAGTTTTTATGTGCTTCAAACAATTTTTGGCTATGGCTGAAAATGTCTCAAAATGTACTATGGGCACCCTCCGTTCCGATCGAGGGGGGGAGTATATGTCTCATGAATTTAATGCATTTCTGGCTAGTCGTGGGATAAAACACCAATGTACAGTGCCTTATACACCTCAGCAAAATGGTGTTGCTGAGAGGAAAAACAGGTCACTAACGGAAATGGCACGATGTATGGTCAAAAGTCAAGCTTTGCCGCATTCTTTTTGGCTTGAGGCCATCATGTGTGCCACTTATGTACTTAACAGGTGTCCTATGAAAGCTTTGCAGTCTATTACTCCATATGAAGCATGGCATGATAGAAAACCTTCTATTGAGCACATGCGTGTTTTTGGCTGTTTGGCATATGCTTTGGTGCCACAAGTGCAGCGCAGAAAATTGGATGATAAGGCTGTCAAATGTATTTTTGTTGGTTATAGTGCTGAAAGCAAAGGTTACAGGTTGTATCATCCGCAAACAAAACGTATTTTGGTTTCACGGGATGTAGTGTTTGTGGAAGATTCTGTTCAACCCTTGCTGTCATGTACTAGAGACAGTAATGTAAGCTCACAGGACATTTATGACACTTTGTTGCCTCTTTTCAGTGGTGGAAATACGAATGTAAGTTCCAATGAGGCAAATGTACAGCCTATGGGGGTTTCTGAAAATGTTTTAGAACAGCCTATTACTGATGCAGATGTACATGATGTACTTGATGAGGAAAGGGCTGAAAATGAGCAGGCTAGAGGTATGCCAAAATGGCTGGTGCACACTTTGCGTGACAGTAAATTGGATGCACCTTTATCTAGTCGTACTCGTTCAGGCTCTCGCCATGCATCTTATGCATCAGATTGTTATGCTTTGGCTGTGTCTAGTTTACATGATGTTGAGGAGCCTCTGTCTTTTGATGAAGCATAGAAATCAGAAAATTGGATTGCTGCCATGAAATCAGAATATGATGCACTTATAGAGAATGACACATGGACTTTATGTGATTTGCCTCCTGGCAAAAAGGCCATTGGTACGAAGTGGGTTTACAAGTTGAAACGCAAGCCGGATGGTGAGATCGATCGCCATAAGGCTCGACTTGTTGCAAAGGGTTATGCACAACAAAAAGGCATAGATTATGAAGAGACTTTTGCTCCCACTTGTCGTATGACTACTGTGCGTTTTCTATGTGCATTGGCAGCTCATTTTGGTTGGGATGTACATCAATCAGACATTGTTACTGCTTTCTTGAATGGTGACATATTTGAGGAAGTTTATGTAACGCAGCCTCGCGGTTTTGTCAAAAAAGGACAAGGGGACAAAGTGTGCAAATGTAAGAAGGCTTTGTATGGGTTGAAGCAATCTCCTCGTGCTTGGTATGAGAAAGCTGACACTCATTTGGTTAAACGAGGCTTTCGTAACAGTCCAACAGAAAGCACATTGTATGTAAAGCGTGAGGATGATGTATTTCTCATTGTGGTTCTTTATGTTGATGATTTGCTGATCACTGGACCAAATGAGAGACATATTGCTGAATTTAAGGCTGATTTGAATGCTACTTTCAAGATGAAAGATTTGGGGCTGTTGCATCATTACTTGGGTATACAGTTTAAGCAGTGTGATGGTGGTATTGCCTTGTGTCAGAAAAGTTACATAGAGACATTGCTATGTAAGTTTGGACTTGAGGATTGCAAACCTATTGCCACTCCCATGGAAACAGGTTTGAAGTTGAGTCTACATGATGCTGGCGATCCTGCTGATGTCACTCTTTACCAAACTGCTGTTGGCTGCCTCATTTATGTATGCAACACGAGGCCAGATATTCAGTTTGCAGTCTCGCAGGTCAGCAGATTTATGCATAGCCCAGGGTCTAAGCATTGGCAGGCTGTCAAGAGGATTTTCCGCTACCTTAGTGGCACTTTACATCTTGGCTTGTTTTATCCCAAGGGGGGATCATTGCCGCCAGACTTACATGCTTTTTCGGACTCAGATTGGGCTGGTTGTTTTGACACGCGAGTGTCCACAAGTGGTTTTTGTTTCATGCTTGGTAGTTCATGTATATCATGGTTGAGCAAGAAGCAACCTACTGTGGCCACTTCGAGTTGTGAGGCTGAGTACAGGGCAGTCTTCACAGCTACGGTTGAGTGTGTATGGCTCAGACGCCTTATGGCTGACTTGGGTGTTGGACAGGACACTGCCAACACTATCTACACTGACAGTCAGAGCGCATTGGCAGTTGCGAGGAACCCAGTTTTTCATGCTCGCACAAAGCACATTGAGGTGCATTACCACTATGTCAAGGAGAGGCTCTCAGCAGGAGAGATCAGCTTGGCTTATGTGCCAACACAGGACAACCTTGCAGATCTTTTCACAAAGGCATTGTCTCGTGAGAAGCTTGAAGCTTTCCGCAAAGCTTTGGGCTTACTCCCCTTTGTGGACTGATCCTGTCCTCAGAGCATGGCACTTCCCTTTACTCATGTGCCAGCTCTCGTTCACCGCATCACTCCAGGGGGGATTTGTTACCATATACATGTGGTAGTGATGTGTGTGAACACACTAGGACCGCCGGGGCATTTTTTCCCTCTTGAGGAGGTTTTTTCCCCCGTGCATTGTATATACGCCCATTACTCTAGGGCTATCTATCTTTCCATAGCACACTAAGGAATACACTCTCTATTGTGTACCTTGAGCTTCCTTCGTCTTCTCCAAGCTGTGTGTGTTTCTCTGCAACCCTAATTCCAACAACTTTGAGGTGTTAATTGCAAAAAATTCTTTACAAAATTGAGCGTGTATGCACTTCACGACCTATTTTTAGTTTCATGCGCGCATATGTCTCACTTCTCGTAACAGTGTGTGCACTTACTTAATTTAGGTGTGTACATGCATTTACTCGATTTAGGTGTGTGTGCACTTACTTGATTTAGGTGTGTGTGAGCACTTACTTGATTTAGGTGTGTGTGCACTTACTTGATTTAGGTGTCTGTGTGCACTTACTTGATTTAGGTGTGTGTGCATTTACTTGATTTAGGCGTGTGAGCATTTACTTGATTTAGGTGTGTGTGCGCACTTACTTGATTTAGGTGTGTGTATCATTTAAGAGGGATGTGTACCATCCTTAATTTGTGTGTCTGTAAAGTGTAAATGCACAAGCAAACAAAGGGGGTTGGGGGTCAAGCACATGTGCATGCTTGTTTTTAGGTGTGTGGAAAGGGAGTAAAGTCAACAAAAGACAAGGCATGTGAGAAAAGAATCTAAGTGAGAGAAAGAGAAACAAAGTCGACAAAGATAATAAAAAGAGTGTGTGCATGGACGTCCGAATTTTAAAAAACCCAAAAATATATTATTTATTTATTTATTTATATATGTTTTTTTAAAACCTTTTTTTGTTTTATTTTATATAGGCGTCCCATGCATGTGCGCATCTAGTCGGCCTCTTTCGGACCCTGTATTACGAGGATCTCTCTCTTATACTTTCTCTTATATACCTCGTTCACGCGCGCATGTATGCACGACTAGACACTGAGAGTACATATGTCCGGAGAGTCGTTTGCCTGATTCGCTTACTTGTTTGACATAGCACATTGTAGGATTTAGATGACTCTTGACACATTGACATCATTGTGATGTGATTTATGAGCCACTATTATCATGCATGATTGACTATAGGTCACCCGTGTGACAGTTTCATTTTATCACACCATTCACATCACGATCTTGCCATACACTTATTATATTGCTTGCTATTCCTTGAGAGATCTAGATCAATCATAGTGAGCCTCCACATGATCATTGAGTATTTGCACTCTCTAGATTGATGACGACCATGGCCCTGAGAGGTTCCGATTTGGTGTTGCTATGGTTAGTAGGAGAGTACGAGAGACATTTATGTTATCGAGATCAATATACCGATCACTATTTTGTGAGGATTCAGCCTCATGATCACTCTACTCATGCTTTTCAGTCAATTAGAGCCAGAGCCCACCCCACGAGGTCTGATCATCTAATAGATTTCTTAGATGTACTCTATCGAGTACAAAATATCCATTCTAGACATGAGATCCCAGTACCATCCCTAGAGGATGTTGCAGACACAGGATACCACAGTCCAGTTACAGTGTATGCATTGATAGTTTTTTGTATGTTGATGATGATGCACGTATGTATTTGAGAGAGTCACAGATGCCTGTACCAGAGCCTCGGGTAGATTTTGGTAGATCCATGGGTAGCAGGACCTATTATGGCCTTGATGATTATAGTACCTACACGATGATTTTTGGCCTACCTTATCGACCTATCCCTAGCCCTAGATCACCTACATCTAGTGTCGGCATTGAGCTTGAGTCCACATACACAGCGAGATCACCCATTAGACCACCTCCATGCTTTCTACCTAGACCTATTGCTCCACAGGACTCTATCGATGACCATAGATCTAGGTTGACAATGGAGATTGACGAGTCTCGAGAGCAGTTATTGAGAGAGCCACGCATAGAGATCAAGATGAGATTGACATCAGAGTCCTCACAGACACCACACAGAGCTAGATTTGGCATGATGAGCACTTCACAGTCTATGTTTACGATGAGATCAGAGCCACCACGAGTCATCGAGATGAGAGCACCCGCCATGAGTGCACCACACATAGAGCCATTGACTATGAGACGATTACATTGCGGACCCATGAGAGAGCATCCACAGCCTTTGGTGACGGAGCATACCATGCATTTACCTAGAGAGGTTGTTACGACCACAATATTGAGCCATATTGATGTTTCAGGATCACATGACCATGAGAGAGTTATGTCACATGGGGCTATAGTTTTGACAAGTGACACGATTCCTACGATGAGAGATGAGCTACACGAGTTAGCCACTACTCTGCGGACAGATAGACCTATGCTAGTCTTGTGTGGTGAGAGGATGGGATTATGCATATTTCATGATCTGAGCTGATCGAGTTTCTTTCAAAAACTCAAGCGCTTTGTTCAGGATCTTCCCACACATCAAGTAGTGCGAGTTATGCCTAACCCAGGCATGCCAGGATCTTTTAGAGACGAGTATGATGCGATGTACTTGCCGATGTTTGAGATTGACTTACAGACCATAGAGCCTTTATCATATGATGAGTCCCTAGATACTCATACTCATCCCACATTGGTAGAGTTGTATAGACTTGAGTAGACAAAGACATATGTTGACGACTGTGGACGTAGATACACACGAGAGTCTAGCACATCTACTGAGTTATGTCAAAGAGTGACTGCCATGCTTTCGTTTGATCGAGATCCTCAAGAGCGTGTATATAGAGGCAATGATCATGCCATCTATGTGCTGACTATCGGAGTGAGATACACACCTAGATCATTGATCGATCGAGCACATTGTAGCACTAGACTACCTACTACAGCTTTAGCCCACCAGTCTGCTCATAGATCACCTCCTACACCCATGAGTGATTGTGATCCTCTACGAGAGATTACTAGGACTATGCCACCCCTAGATGGAGCTCTTGAGCTTAGCCTACCACAGAGTGAGCTTCATAGCTTAGATCAGCATGAGACCGATGACATAGAGCTGACATGTGTTTCTCATTATCATGATGTGCAGCAGAGTGACACATTAGTGATTGATTCACCTACAGAGCACCCACATCACATAGATGTTGCCATAGAGCCATCTATTCTTAAAGAGACACGATCTCATTCCTCGATCATAGAGTGAGCAAATACGATTGTAGAGACATTGACACATGAGGTTCCTCTAGACCACCACACAGATACCACACATATAGAGGTCACACCACATATCATTGAGCCTACACAGACTAGTATGACCTCTAGACATTTACATCATGAGGATAGACGAGCACCTGCGAGATTCTATTCGAGACCACAAGGATTGTCTGATTCTGAGCGAGCATTAGAGCCTTCTCTAGATAGAGTTCATAGTAGTGCTACCAAGGAGTTACCCCTTCCACATCAAATATATAGATCTACAGCCATAGCTTCCTATAGGACTCGACGAGTATATGTTCCACGAGGAGAGATATCGATGAGACCATTGCCTAGTGATGACACTTATGTGTGGATAGAGAGCCGGATTACACATGATGGATTAACACATGGTTGGCTCACATCTAGACAATCACTAGAGGCACAGAGTTATTATGAGGGGCATAGACAAATTTGGGTTCCCAGGTTGAGAGTTGTAGCACATAGTGAGCATTCACGACCACATTTGATTATGAGAGACTTGAGAGAGATTTCTAGACCTTCTAGAAGATCTCAAAGATCATTTTTAGAGAGACCACGACCACAGAGACTGTGTCAGAGAGAGAGATCTTTACATTCACATGTGAAGAAATCTCCCAATGACCTCCTCATGAGATTGAAGGGATTGAAGATTTGGCTACCAAAGAGCCGACCACCTATCACATCACAGGTTGACACTAGTCATAGCTTGTCTGAGGTTTCCATTGACCATGTTGTTGACTTAGAGCTTGGCACCATTCAGGGATCTTGAGCCACATAGTTCATTGACCACACAGTCACAGATTGATGTTATCCCTAGATCCATTAGTTGTGCTATAGATTCTACCATTGACATGGAGCTAGGTGCTAGCCAGTTGATGACCATTATAGAGAGAGCTAGGAGACTACAGGTTTTATTGTTTGGAGAGAGTTCTCTTATCCCTCCTAGTTGCAACAGACCCTTGACTTGTACAGATTGACTATGGTGCACTAGATACATGCGCATATGCTAGAGGCACTTTTTTCCCTTTCGGTTTTTACCCTCTAGACATCCAGGTTTGAGACCTTAGTTTAGGATTTATTTTTAATTGTGTTTAGGTAATAAAACTTCCACTTCTATGCTGACACACCTTTCTAGGTGGTAGTGTTTTGTTTATGATTTTGCAGCATAGATGGACTTTAGCTTTCACACAGCATGGACATCTCGAGTTCCAGCTTCACATGTTTTCTTCCTTATCTATTGAGGATATGTAGCACATATCTCCAGGTGTACTACTTTCCATGATTTATGTTTGTGGAGATTTAAGTTTGCTGATTGTTGTATTCCATGGTTTAATCGAGTGCATTTAGATATGTTTTGTTATCTGCCATTAAAGATGTATAAACTTGTCTTTGCTTTAGTTAATTGACCTTAAGTTTAATCTTATTGATGAGCCTTGATGTTAGGAGACTATGAGTTTAGGTTAACCAATTCACTTGACCGCTAGTTTTAGTTGGAAATATTATTTGAGTGTTTGAGACCTTAGGAGTGTTTTAAGCATAGAGAGGCTTGCTCACTCAAACAACAACGACCACTAGTGAGAATACAAAGGAAATGAAAGCAAAAGTTGGAAGAGAAATCCCAGCTTCATTGTATTGCCTATGGTATTAGAGTCCCAGAGGTTCCCAGTGTCGGCGCTTTTCTTTGAGAAGCAAAAAGCCCCAGGCATACAAAATAAACACACATGTTTTAAAAAGAAAAAAAAGAAAAGAAAAATGAAAAGAAAGAAAAAAAGACATGAAAAAGATTTCCATTGAGCTTCAAGTAAAAAATTCAAGCTTTTGTTCGGAGTTGTGAGAGTTAGTAAGCTAATCAAAGCTAAAAAACATAAATAGGGAATCTTACATTTAGATAATCTTTCTAACTTAGCTAGTACTAGAGTAATTGTTTTAACCTTTAGTTGTGGTTAACTAATTGATAGACTCATCCATAAGCCCGAAACTTTTGATTAATTAATTTCAGCAAGTGCAATTTATTTGTCCTTAATGGCAGTGTAGCATTCCATAATTGTTTGTATTCATTCATTACCACATACATGATTTGCCTTTCCTTTATGCTTTATTGCCATATGATTCAGCTTGCTACCTCATTGCCTTTTTGTTTTTCAGGTCCATTCTTCACATAGCATCTACCACGACATGGCTTTGTCAGAGACGACAAAGCTTAGGAGGGGGGTAGTGTTTGGTAGCGCAAACACAAAGTACCAGATGACCTTCAGCTATGCTATTTTTAGCATATGCTTATGATGTATTAGCATACGTTGCCTCATTTTTTGACAAACACATCATTTTGTATATTTACTTTTGACATATTTACGGGCTCTACATGAGTTCCAGCTTGTATATTTGATGTTACCATGATGCCTAGGAGCTATTGAGATGCACACAATTCTATGCATCTCATGGGCGGCAAGACATATTTTTTATGCCCTAGGTATAAAAGTGAAAGTTAGGTCATTTTTTAGGCATCCTCAGGTGAGTTAAGCTTTCATGGAAAGCTTGTAGAGAAGATAGAGGTGAAGATGTTTGGAGTTGGAGCTTCCTCTTGTGCTCACCTACTTTCTATGGCATGCAATGGAAAGCTAAGTGCTCTTGTTCTTCTTTCTCTTTGTCAATTATGTTTATGGTGTGTACCTAAGCATTGATTAGTCTCTAATTAGTGTTTCCGTCTCTCATTTATCTTCACTTTTACATTATTTGTGAGCTCATTGAGCTTTTGATTGATGTGTGTGTGTGTGTGATTGATGAGAGTATGCACCCATTGTCCTCTTGATTGTTGAGATTAAAGACAATTAGAGAGTAGGCATTGAGTGATTAGCCTTCTCCATAGCTTTCTCTTCTTCTTAACTCTCTTGATTAGGATCCTCTTCTTGCATTTCTAGTGATTCCATGCCTTCATGCACTAGTCGGGTTATCAATCCATTGGTTTGACATTATGTCGGTGGATTGAGCTATGCGACAACCCCCCAACATAGCTTTACCTTTCCAAGTCTAGCTCATTTTTCCCTTGATGACACCACGGATACCATGCCTACCCTAGTGATGGGCATGCCAAGAAACACGCCATGGACCTCTGTTGTTAGCAAAGCACCACTACATGGTAGCTCAATGCCTGCAATAGTACTACATGTGTGTCCCATCATATACACCTATGGGTCCTCGTACTCATGTAGCTCCTACACCTCCCGTTGTTTCAACAACCTATGCTCCACAACCACAACATCCAAGCTCTTATTTCAATGGGACCACACCGGCTAGCATTAGCATGTCACATCTGATGTCTGTTATGCCTAGGGCCACACATATGAACTTTGGGCCACCACATGGCACAACACTGTACTAAACTTGGAACCCAAGGGCTTCCTATGCACCAAGCCCAATGCCAATACCTCTAGTGCCTCTCAATCGTTAAATTAGCGACCCCAGACTTGTTTAGTTTTTTACCTTTACAATTGCATATGTAGTTTCTGGAACGCCTTCACCCACAGTGTCTGCTCACTTAGGTGACTTGGCAACATTTGGTCAAGCTATCGGTCGATCTGTTGCTGAGAATATGCGTAACACGCCTGATAGAGAGCCTAGAAGTAAGGCAGTACAAATAGCCAAGCTCACATAAAAATTTAGTGGAGATGGGAATGTGAGAAAGCATATCAAAATGTTTGAAAAAATAGGCGATTCCCTAGGAGAACACAATGACCTGCATAAGAGTAATGCTTTAAGCCTAACCTTAAGTGGAAAGGCTGGAGATTGGTATAGAACCCTAAGGATAGAAGAAAAAATGATTTATCCTACTCTTAGGAGACTGTTCTTGAAAGATTACATACGAGAGGGAGTGCTTTGGGGTGTAGCATCTCAGCTCCAGAAAGCCCAACAAGAGGAAGGAGAGTCGGTGAGAGACTTTATTAGTCGCTTGAGGCATTTGAATTCTCATTGTAATCCAAATGAGCGCTTCAATAATAACCAATTGCTTGATATATTCATTAGGGGATTACGACATGAGGATATCTACAATGGCCTAGTCATTAGAGGTATCACCACTTAGGAAGTAGTCACCACCAATGCGATCAAATTGGAGGATAATTTAATGATTCAAGGAGAAAGAGTGTCTTTTGAGACTCAATCTACTAGCTTGCAAGCATCAAGGCATCAACTAATGACCCTAAAGCCTATTGCTAAGGAGCCAAATATACCTGAGATGACTTTCGCATATCTCACCAAAGCCATTCAAGAGAGTCTTAGAGATAATCGTGCTCTGCAAAACAACCATATGTATTCAAGAAGGGAGCAACAATGGTGCTCAGTTTTCTATGGTCCGCATAGTACAGTGAATGCCCTACTTTTAGAGTAAAATTCAATGGGAATTGCAATGCTTGTGGGAGGTATGGTCATCAAGCTAAGGATTGCATAGTATTTAAGTGCACGATGGCCAATAGACCAACCTTAGCATGGACGGATACACCTCGAGTGCATGCATTGATGTCGGCCCTACCTCTTGAACAAACGTCACAACACATGGTCCCTAGGGCCCAAAATGTTGTTCAAACAACACCCTTACCACCTCTAGTGCTAGGACCGCAACCACCACATCCGAAAATCACTTCTGAGAATCAAGTGGGTTGTGAGTCATCTATTGCTTGTTTGGAAGGCTATGAGGAAGATATAGACCCTAATATTGCATATGGGATTGATGCACTTGAAGAAAGTCCACAATACTACATGGAGGACTATTGGGGACAAGTCAAGTATGTCTATCAAGTAGCTGCTCTTGCTGCAAGAGGCCAAAATATCAGTTACACTGCCAAGAGACCACCTCTTCAATGCTATGAGTGTGGAGGTCCACATCATGTAGCAGAGTGTCCTATTAGTCTACAAAAGAATGATACACTAATGCAAACCAAGCAAACAAGCACATGTACAATGCCGATACTCATGTGTAATCGATGTGGCATAGATCATTTGATTGCCAAATGTCCAAATAATCCAAATGCACCGAAGATCACACTATTAAACTTGATTGAGGTTACCAAGGAGCCATCAAAAAGTACACATGTGGTACTAGTAGATGTACTCACACAATCAATGCTCCAAAAACAAAATTATATTCTTGGGGAAAGAGACACGACATCAATTGCCCAATCTCATAAAAAGAAGAAAACACAAAGGAAGAGATCGCAAAAAGCAGCGAAGTCAGACCCCAGTTCAAAGACCAACATAGGGATTGGTGACAACCCCATATATATGAATGACGCTGAAGAGGATTCTGATTCAGATGAAACCATGGAGACAAAAATGACCACTAGGAAAGAAACCAACAAGAAAGATCGTCATGAGCCACAATGGCTAGGACCCAAGAAGAAGATAGGAACTTACCCAAACCCTACAGAGGAGATCGAGCGAGTCAAGCAATTAAGGAGTTTGGTAGAAGAGACCCAAAGGGATCTAGAGCCAGCACCTAGGCAAATCCAAATTACAGACACAGTGTTCCCTACGCAACAACAACTTCACAAAGTCCATAGACCTCTAGCGATACCTAGTGTCATCCAAGAAGAAAGTGACTTGAAGTCATGGGAAAGTGGGCGTACTCACTTCTTATTGGAAAGAATGTTTACACAGAGACTACCTGACCCTATTGAAGAAATGGAGGCCCCATCTTCCCCACGTCAAGGGACTGAAGCCCAAAAGGTTTCGTTAAATATTGCCAAATTGATGGATTTGATGGCTTCAAAAGTTAAAACCACCATCCTATCCAAACTATATGGAGACCCCGAGCTATTCTTAGCTCTTCGAGCTTTCCTCAATGGAGTACTGAAAGTAGGGCTACCACAATTTGCACAGATGGATGGAGCTAGGGAGATGCCAACAGAGGAGGAACACTTAGATCCACAACCCAACCTAGATGAGAACTTTGTTGTAGAAATACTTGTTAACAAGTTGGGACAATACTTTGAGGGCAATGAATCCAATGCGACCATACCAATCACTACCAAGGGATTAACTGTGAAGGGAATCCTTGATGGTGGCGCTGGGGTTAGCATTGAGACTAAAAAGTGTTGGGAAACTATGGGAAGACCTCACGTTGGGACCACAACCATAGTAGTAAAGATGGCCAACGGGTCTATTGTAAAACCTATTGGGATGCTAGAAGATCTCAAGATCAAGGTCTTTGGACACAAAATAAGAAATACCTTCATTGTTATGGATTTCTCCAAGCACACTATGTCATCTGAGATGATCTTAGGACGTCCTTTCATGAGGGAAGGAAAAATGGTGCATGACTGGTCTAAAAACCATGTCTACTTGCAGTTCCAAGATTCTATCATTTGAGTGGATCTTGTAACTGGTCGAGCACATCCTCTAGGAAACAGATTTATAATTGATCATAGATTTGACACCACAGTTCACTCGGTCCATTGCAGTATTGTTACACATGTAAAGTGGACACTGATGTTGGGGAAGATTCTCCTTATATGGATGTTCTACCTGGGATGGCTGAGTCTGAGAATGTGGATTGGATCCACTTAGCAACAACCATAGACACTTGGGGAAATAGGGGGACGACCTGGGTAACACCTGAGGGGGATGAAATTCCAGAACTCATACCCTTAAATATGCTAGAAGCAATGCATATAGCTTTTGATAACCTACAGGATGAAGGATTGACTGACATTGGAACCAATAGCATCTCACAAGACTATAGCCCACACGATTCAAAGTCAAAATCAACAATTGAAATTGACTCTAAGGATGAAGAATCTAAGTTAAATCTTAATGCAAATGTGGGTACAAACAATTCAGGGCCCAATGGTACCTTAGATGACAATCTATCCAAGGGAGCAGAAGACACAAGTAGCAATTCATCTAGTGACTCTTCACTAGAGATCTGCCGTAATCAAAAATTAGACAAGAAGAGAAAGAGATATAAGAGGTGATGATATCGAGCAAATGTGCGTGCTAAAATAAATGAGAAGAAATCTACCGTAGAATGGCTTTATTATATAGGGGCATGTGATGCTCATTGATAGTTGCTAGATAACTAGGGTGAATACCTTCAATGCGTTATGTGGTGTAGTCCACAACCCATTAACATCGCACAGCTATGTTGGGGTAAAGGCGATGTGCCTCACCCCGAGCTGGGCGCCCAGTGCCCGGCCGCCCACTGACACTGACCACTCACACTAACCCTATGTACATATAGAGAATAAAGCGCTAGAGGGTATTGCCTCTGAGATCTCCACCACATATTGTCTCCCTTGCACCTCACCTTCTCACGCTTTCACTCACCTCTCTCGCACGCACGCTTCGTGCACTGCACGTGCACTCTACAACTGGTATCAGAGCATCGTCGGCATCGTCTCCGTGCGAACAAGATCTTCGCGGCGAGCTAAGGCTCAAGCCTTAGGTGCAGGTAATTGCATAATTGCAGAGAATTTGGTCTCTGTTTGTTTAAAGCTCACGCAGAGAAGCCTTCAAAAGCTTGGAGCTTATGTTATATGCAATCAAGAGGAAAAGAAGATTTTGTGGCACTCTTGGAAGAAAGGAGGAAACAGTCAGATTGAATGACTTGCACATAGGAGGAATCGAGGGGCCGTTTCAGCATGGAAGCCCATCACACAAGGAATCATCGGTCCTGATTTAGGGCAGCAACAGTGACTCGAGCAACCAATCAAGAGAGAGCAATTGTGTGTGCTCAAAACACACACCTCCTTGTGTCCACAGATCAGCCCATACACACCACACAATAGACAGGTTTGCAGAAACAAATTCGCGCAGGTGCATTTTTGGGTGCGAAAATCATTTTTTGGACATAAATCCCTCATACAGACTCAGATCTGTGCAACCCAGGACTCTTTTCTAGAGTTTTGGCACGTTCTAGATGCAATGATAATGTCCGTTTGACCTAATTCTGATCACAAAATTTTCTTCAGTAGTTGTGTGTATTTCCAATTTTCCACAGGTACGTGTTTCGAAGTTTAAATCGGGGCTTCAGATCAGGGTGATGGAAAAACTTTGAAGAGCTCAATCTTCAGCCCATTTAGAGTGAATGAATGCATATGTGAAAGTGTGGGGCTGATTTGGTGAGACTCGAGCCATGTCACCAAGGTAGAGTGTAGGTGGTTTACTTTTCAGGTGATTTCTTGGCAGCCAGGTGCTCTATGCTTTGAGCAGGTTGTGGATCTATTTTGCTCACAGGTTTTGCCCCATCATGTGGATTATGTAGCACAACTGTTGTGAACATGAATGATTGTGTGGTCAAAGATTTAGAGAGGCTTTCCTATGTATGGCATGTGCAGATACAATTTGAGCTAGTTAGAGCTCACAGGTGACAGATTCACGTGTATACAAGTGTCGGGCACTTTGTTACTCATGCAGGAGTGAGCTCAATTGCCATATGTTTGGTATGTGATGTATGCATGATGTGGATTGTATTTTATTGCTGAATTTTGATGTGATTTTGATCACTTTGTGGGGAAACTCTGGTGGATTTTTCCCAGTTTCTTGCCATGGAATTACATGCGTATCTGCAGTGTTATCCTCTGATGCTTTAGTGGTTGAGTGTGACTCCCACACATTGGTCGATTTATTCCCACTCAGATAGTGATTGAGTGTTTATTCTCACTTGGGCACAAGTTTTGTGCAGGTGAGCTACCCTAGATAGCTCAGACATCACAGGTGCACAGGCGTACAAGTTACATGGACAAGTACAGATTGTCCAAGAGCCACTCGTTCAGAAGTGAGCACTTTGCCATGGTTTTGGCATATGTATGCCTTATGTGGATCAGTTGTCTTGCCTCTATCGTGTATAGAGAGCATTTTGGTCAATTGACTTGATTTTTGACAATTATGCAGTGACAGACTTGCAGTCTGATTATGCATATAGCCTCGCTTGGCTTCACTTAAGTTGGTTTACTTTTGTGTTGCCATTTATGGCTGAGATTGACTTGAGATTTTGCTCAATTTACAAGGGAAACTCTGTCGGATTTTCTCCAGGTTCTCGCCATTATTTTGACAGTGATCGAGTTCTACTCTCACTTTGATAGGTTCTTGTCAATTTTGGACACACTTTCGTGTTCTCATATCCACTCTCACAAGAGTGAGCTTTATGGTATGCTCGTAGTGGTTATAGGCTTTCTTTGATTTTGCCTCATGTTCTCACATCAACGCATATTCCGAGCGTGAGACTATAGCATGCAAGTTACAGGTGTTCACTATTGAGCTATTGGTTTGTTTATGCTTGATTAGCGTGGTGGTCGAGTGATCTCCCACTTTTGACACTTATGCATTGGCATGATGTGTGACACAGTTGAGTCTATAGTGATGGCTCATGAGAGACGGAGGTCTCAATCTTCTCGATAAATGCAATGTTGGTATTGTGTTCATACACCGCACATTAGGCGCTGTTGTTTTAGACGCATGAGACGATAGCGGAGACAGAGGCGTGATGCACAGATAGTTAAAACACATACTAGAGAGACAATTACATATGCCAATGATGGTGATGTCACATTTACATCTATTCTCCACCCACGATACATGTCTGACAAAGATGACACTTGCTCCCGATTGCTGCTAGATGAGTCTGCAGCATTTCATGTCACTTCATGCCGTGACTGGTTCAGCACATTTGCTAGTGGGATTTATGGTCGTGTTCGTTTGGTTGATGGTTCAGTGTATGACATAGAGGGTGAGGGAGATATATGTCTATTACTACCCAGTGGTGCATCTTATACGCTTACACATGTGCGCTATGTTCTTGAGATTGCATAGAGTTTGATCTCAGTGACATGTTTGAGACAGTGTGGCTGTCAGGTACTGCTTCAAGAGCAGTCATTCCAGTTGCAATTGGGTCGCCTAGTCATTGCTCGAGGAGCTAGGTGTTCTGTGGTTTGCCCACTGCATGTTTCTGATGTATGAGACGGTAGAGTCTCAGTTACTACACTGAAGTGTGATGAGCGAGAGACTAGGCGAGTCTCATTCGTGGGTGAGCTCCAGTATTATCTAGAGACAGAGTGTTTAGTTGTGCAGGACATGTCAGAAGACTCAGCAGCAGTAGCAGAGGTGGAGCGGGTTTGCTCCAGTGAGTCACAACAAGAGTTATCTCATTTTATGCAGAGAGAGGTAGAGCCGCTCTATTCCCTAGATGACATATATGGATTTTTTATATATGCTTATGCTAGATGTTGATGATGATTTGCCAAGACACAGGGTACCACCTGTGGACGATAGGGACATGCATATTCGACTGTCAGACGAGACACGCCCATACGTGATGAGAGTTCCTGATGATGAAATGTATGCATATAGCACTGAGGAAGCCGACAGAGCCAGGATTGCGCAGATGTCATCAGCGTTCGGGCATCTCATGTACAACCTATTAGTGTCGAGGCCCAAATTAGCAGCTATAGTGAGAGCATCTGTAGTAGGGATTGCCAGTCTAGCGATGACTGATGCTAGCATGGCGCTTTGTGGAGCATTGCAGACCATACATAGATGTCTACATGATTTGCATGTAGGCTCTAGAATTGATTTTCACGCTCACCTAGAGCCTATGCGATTGCATGTAGATCGAGTGAGTGAGCCAGTGGGCGTGGGTTGAGAGAGTCTCTCACCTATCATCTTGTATATACTAGTAGATATCTAGTAGGGTCCACTTATCAGCACAGTCGCCTTTAAGTGGGAGTATGTTGGGGTAAAGGCGATCTGCCTCACCTCGGGCTGGGTGCCCAGTGCTCGGCCGTACACTGGCACTGACCTCTTACACTAACCCTCATCTTATTCCTATGTACATATAGAGAATAAGGGGCTAGAGGGTATTGCCTCTGAGAGCTCCATCGCATATTGTCTCCCTTGCACCTCACCCTATCACGCTTCCACTCACCTCTCTCGCACGCACGCTTCGTGCACTGCATGCGCACTCTACAAGTTAGAGGATACAAAGAAGCCAAAGTTGAGCCATACCGTAAGGAGACGACAAAATCAAGAGTTAGCTCAACAAAAAATGAAGTGGAAGTAAAATCACAATCCACAGAACAACAAGACCCCACAGACTTAAACCCTGCACCCGATCATTTCAAATCCTACACCACAGAGGAGCGTAAGATTGTGTATACAAAGGCTCAAAGAAAACCTATCGATGGAAGCAATGGAGTCTATGACGGTCCAACAATAGTTAAGGAAATAGAGTTAGCAGACCCAAGAGACGAGTCCAAACATGTTTTCAATGCCCAAGATCTGACAGAGACTGAGAAGTATGTACTTAAAGAACTTCTAAAGGAATTCAAGGATATATTTGCTTGGACATATCATGATATGAAAGGTGTTCCACCTTTTGTGGTCAACACACAATTCCCATGAATAGCATGGCTAAATCAGTCTAGCAACGACCCTACCCAATGAACCCTAAGTATGCAAAGATTGTTCAAGAAGACATTGAAAAGCTTGTCAAATGCGAATTCATATACCCTATTGAGCATTCGAATGGGTGTCTCCAATAGTGATTGTGCCGAAAAAGAATAGGAAACTCAGAGTGTGCGTGGATCTTAAGAAGGTCAATGCCGCCACTAGAAGAGACCATTACCCCTTGCCATATTCAGAACATATGCTTGAAAGAGTTGCAGGAAAGGAAGCTTATAGCTCTTTAGATGGGTACTCTGGATATGATCAAATCACAATTGCACTAGAGAACTAAGCTAAAACGGCTTTTATAATTGAATTTGGAGTGTTCGCATTTTGTGTTATGGCTTTTGATTTAACCAATGCTCCTGCTACCTTCCAAAGATCAATAAACACCGCTTTTAGAGAATATTTGAGGGAGTTTTGCGAAGCTTTCTTAGATGACCTTTGTATTTATTCTTCTTGGAAAGAACATCTATCATGTTTACGAAAAGTGTTTGAAAAGTGCAGATTGTATCGCATCTCCTTAAACCCTTTCAAATGCCAATTTTGGGTTAAACATGCATTCATTTTAGGGCATATAGTGTCCAAAATTGAGATTTCCCCAGATGAAAGCAAAATTAAAGCCATTGCTGATTTGACACCACCTACAAACTATAAAGGAGTTCAAAGGTTCATGGCCCATGTTGGTTATTACCGGCGGTTTATTTTAAACTTTACCGAGAAAGCTCGTCCTTTGTACAAGCTTCTTATTGAGTTCCACTAGACCGCGGAGTGTGGCCATGCTTATGACTCATTGAAAAAGACCTTGACTACCACTCCTATTCTACGAGTGCCTAATTGGAATGTAGTTTTCCATGTGCATATTGATGCATCGAACTTTGTTATTGGGTGTGTTCTAGCTCAACCAAAAGAACATAAACTGGACTACCCCATTAGCTTTGCGAGTCATCAATTGAATGATGCTAAGAAAAACTACACCACTACAGAGCACGAAGGTTTAACTATGATTTACACAGTGAAAAATTTTTGCTACTACCTTCTTGCCAACAAGTTTGTTTTCTATGTGGATCATCAAGCCTTGTTGTATCTAGTAAATAAACCTTGTTTGATGGGAAGAATTACACGATGGTTGTTGATTCTTCTTGAGTTTGATTTTACTGTTGTGGTGAGACCTGGTAAAAGACATGTCATGGCGGATCATTTTTCTCGCATACCCAATGGTGAAGCCCCTATTGGAGTCGATGATGAATTGCCCGATACTTCCTTATTTCTAGTCGAGACCATGCTTGAATGGAGTGAGAAGATTGTGAACTTTCTAGTTAATGGTTTTCCACCCAAGGAGCTTCGTAAGGATATAGCTCAAAAACCGGTAAGACAATGTGAACCTTATTCTCTAATTGTAGGAACTCTCTACAAGCTAGGGAAGGATGATATTCTTAAACACTGTGCCCATGAGGATGAGTATGTATACATACTGCAAGAAGCCCACATGGGTATATCCGGAGGACATTTCTCAGGGGAACTAACTGCTAGAAAGGTCTTGCAATCAGGCTATTGGTGGCCTACCTTATTCAAAGATGCATCACTTTTTGCAAAAGAATGTGATGAATGACAACGTTACAAGATCACACAACAAAAGGATGAGATGCCCTTACATCCTATTAAAGTGACTCAACCATTTGAAAAATGGGGTTTAGACTTTGTAGGCCCAATTAGTCCGGCAGTTCATAGCACTTAATGTTGATATATTATTGTTGTCACTGACTATGTGACAAAGTAGACGAAAGCCAGGGTGACATGTAAGGCTGATGCAAGGTCAACTGCCAAGTTTCTCTTTGAGAAAATTATTACAAGATTTGGTTGTCCCTTTGAAATTGTGAGTGACAATGGTACTCATTTTATAAATGGAGTGATAAAGGAACTCACGACAAACTTCATGATAGCCTGGCCAAGCTGAGAGCACTAACAAGACCTTAATTTCTATCTTGACCAAAACAGACGAAGCTCATCGCACAGATTGGGATTTGAAACTGACAAAATCTATATGGGCTTACCGTACTTCTTATTACAAAGTTGCTATTAATTGTACACCATTCAAAATGGTATAAGGCCAAGAAGCAATTATGCCATGGGAGTTTGTAATTCCTAGTTTGCGCGTAGCTTCACAAGAAGACTGGGATGGTAACCCTTTAATTGAGCATTATATATCCTTGAAAGGTTAGACGAAGAAATGCAATTGGCTGTGCAAAATGCACATGTGGAGAAAGATAGGAGGAAGAAATGGTTTGATCGTCATCTGAAGAACAAAGATATCGATGTTGGTAATAAAGTCTTTATGTATGGAGTGCGAAACGAGAAGAAAAAGTTGAAATATCTGGAAAAAGAACCATATAGAGTATGTGAAATCATCCCACAAGGTACCATTCGTGTGGAGACTCTTGATGGAGTTGAAACCATTGGATTCCTCAATGGGAGCAAATTTAAAAGATACTATGATCCTTTAACCAAGAGGAGCTACGTGCCATCCATCAAAAAAAGGCAGCCAAGGCACAAACAGAATTGAAGAAGATACAAGCTCAAGCTGAGGCTAAGGAGCGACAACAATGCATAAGATGCCAACGAGAGGCCAACCTTGGAGCTACACATGCATTCCACGTTGAAAGAGAGGATGATTGGTTGGACTCTGACACACCTCTATGATACCCTATTGAACTAAATAGCACCTATGGGAAAGTGCTATATAATGCCTTGTTAGACACGGGTGCTAAATATAATCTGTTGTCATATGGGGTGTGGTGTCAGTTGGGAAATCCATCCCTATCTGAGAGTACTATCCAAGTCAAGGGTGTCCATAAGAAAAAAAACTGTGATTTTTGGTATATGGCACACTTTTGTCAGTTATAACAATGGGGTTGTAGCTCAAGACTTTTTAGTCGTGCCTGTTGGAACTATGGAAGGTCATATAAACCTAGGAGGCACGTGGATGATAGCGACCAAATGCACTATTGATTGGTGGACAGGGAGTGTCACAATGCAGAAACAACCTCTTAGCCCTGTCACTCAAGCCATAGTTCCTAAGATAACACCTCCTTAGGAAATAAACTGATGCTAAAAAACAAGAGCCTTTTAAGAAACGCCCCACTCGCTCCTGAAAATGTAAGAGAACGTTGCGTTGGATTCCTAAACGACTATTGGAAGCCCAAGGCTACTATCAAGGAAATGATCAAATATGGGTGCCAAAACGTAAATTGTGTTCTTACATGTCACCTGACCCATATGAGTCAAATTATGTGACGACAAGGCCGATGAAAGATCGTGGGAAAGAAAAATCACAGAACACTATACACCGGATCCGGAGCTAGTATGGGTTCCCAAGCGAGAAAGGTTTGTTTCGCTAAGCTCAACCATAGAAAAAACGAATGAAGGTTCTTGCTCTTCATGTAGTTCATATACAAAAATAGAAACTTCGACACAACCTCCACCTACCATTGTATATATCCATACAAACAAGAAAGAGTTTTCACCTCCCGTTGTAAGTTCACCACCTACAACAACGTTGCAAATAAAATTGTGAAAGAGTACCTTACCACCTTTGCAACTAGATGAAATGCCTAGGGCGGTCGAACATTATTGGTCAAAGTCTTCACCCAAGACAACTAGGAACAATTGGTTTCAAAAGGTGATGACATCATTCCAAAAGGTATGATCTACCCAAGGAAGGGGGGAGTGTTTGCTGACATTCATCATTCACTCACTTGCCTCTTAACCTTCCTCCCTGACCTCTCAATCTCCAATCTTAGGGAATGTATATATAAAGCCTTAAACGTTAGATTGTGAGAGTGTGAGAGTGTATATATACGTTAGAGTGTGAGAGGAGTTTTGAGGAGTTAGAATGGCTGATATGTCTCTTAATCACGACTGATCCATACTCAGTAGAGGACGTCTCTCCGATTGCACAAACTTACCCTCTTGACCAAGATGACTATAGACGTCTAGTGGTGTTCTTAGTGAACATTTGTGCCTCTAATGATGAGGAAGAGTTACATGATTACACGGATGGCACATATGGTCTCACGGATGATGACTTCGTTTTTCTTGATGATGACGAGGATAGGGGTTTAGCCTTAGGGTCTCCCCCCCCCCAATCTCTACAATATCCTATTCCCATGACTCTCTAGGGAGAGTGCAAATAATTAGGTTAGGGTTCCTTATGTTGTTTGATTGTGTTCAATAAGGGTTGGTGCATCTTCCCGCTGATGTGCCTCCTAGAGGTATTCTTTGTGTTTCCTAGTCTGTACAGGAACCTGTTGCTGCTATTAGGATTTGGACCTTCATGGAATCTTTCTCTCATTCACTCTTCAAATCAAGCGTGATCATCAACACAAACAGATGTTTCTTGACCATTAGCATTGCCCCTTGTCTTTGTTTTTGCATCTATGTTTGTCTGCTTTAAATGTGAATGGTAGCACAATGTTGCACACATTTGCTTAGATTAAACATTAGATTCTATATAATTTTCTGTCATAATCCCTTGTCTAGGTTTTAGAATCAAGTAGTCTGACTAAGCTAGTTTGACCAAGTTAGGAGTTAGAGATCTTCTCTTAATACCATGGGGAATGCCTTCCTAATAATCAATGGTTACTTTAGGTTCTTAATCTGATTTGGGCAGCATTGTGTGCAATGTACTAGGGCCTTCTAGTGGGCTTAGTCCCTATTGACCTTTAGCTTAAGTAATAAAAAGGGAGTTTACTAGTGTGATGAGTCTGGGGAGGGTAACAATGTTATATGACCCCCCAAAGTTACAAAATTAAAATGCTGAAAATGAACAAATGAAAAAATCAAAAGTGCCACAATGTAAAATCTTAACCTGGAAGAGAAATCCCAGCTTGATTTGGTACTTCACTCACATGTATCGCCTATTGTACTAGAGCCCTAGAGGTTCCCAGTGTGGACGCTTTTCCTTGAAGAGCAAAAAACCCAAGGCATACAAAATAAGCACACACATCAAAATTGAATCAATGTGAAAAAACTTTGGGGATTAAAAAAAAAGGAAATAAATCAGGTGATGATTTCATGAGCAATTCCTTTTATCGTAGCTTAACTACAAGGTCTTCTAGGTATAGCCTTTAGTCAGCCCTCGGACATATTAAACAGCTTAATTGACCAGAGAAAATTGAGAAGCTTGCCCATGGTATTAATAGTTGACCTCTAGTGCCTTTCGACCGTTAAATTTACGACTCTAGACTTGTTTAGTTTTTGACCTTTACAACTGTTTATGCATTTATTTATATTATAGTTTAAATTTTATTACTGACCAATTGTTTAATATTCCGTTACCAATTAATTTGTTTGCGTACAACTGCATATGCTTTTTAATTGTATATGAGAATGCAGTTACTGTGCCAATTTTGGTTGATTTTGTAGTGATTGAAGAAGGCTAAGGACATTCAATTTTGGATGCTCTTCCACCTCGATGAACGGGCT
This sequence comes from Adiantum capillus-veneris, assembly GCF_014529385.1. Lineage (NCBI taxonomy): Eukaryota > Viridiplantae > Streptophyta > Polypodiopsida > Polypodiales > Pteridaceae > Adiantum > Adiantum capillus-veneris. The sequence continues at coordinate 122,458,023 of NC_140938.1, read as the reverse complement.
TCATCTCAATAGCTTGCAAGGATGGAATCAGAAAGGGGGGCATGTTAACCCTCACGTACACCCTATCACCTTTGACGGATGCATATTATTTATTTGATCGAGTCATGGACCGGGCTTGTTGGTCCAATAGTGTAGGTGATCACCGTTGAGAGGCGCACAACTTATCTTATTTTTACAGTAGTTTTACAACGATCGGCCACTGTGGGCGCCCATGTATGAATGGGCCAAACTCTTATAAAAGGTCCATTTGACCTAAAAATCCTCATTCTCTGAGGTGTAAGCTCTTGCTCCATCTCTATCTCCTTCTCTTTCGTGTGCTCACAGATGTGTGTGTGTATGTTTGAGAGAGAGAGAGAGAGAGAGAGAGAGAGAGAGAGAGAGAGAGAGAGAGAGAGAGAGAGAGAGATTGAGCATTGCGGTGGCGAGGTGGTCGAGCGCGGATTGACATCGGCTCCTTCTTCTTTGCAGCACAGGATCCTTCACGACGGAAGCATTGAGCGGTGAGTGACACACCCCTGCCCCTTTGAGCTTGCTAGGCTCTTCTAGTTGTGTGTTTGTAGCCTTTCGAAGCTCGCACACAGTGCACAGGCAAGTTCCCAGCTTCGACACGTACAGCAAAACGTACAACCCTTCACTCAATCAAGCTCATCTTTGGTTATGATCCATGAGGCTTTAGGACTCGCACAATCTTCCCATTGGGGGCCAAAGTGGAGTATTGGAAGTAGGGAGATGTTTCAAGGCCCTCAAATCCTCCCTCACCCCCAAAGAGTCCCTTTTGCCTATAATGTGGTACCATAGGGTGTGAATTACATTCTTGAATATGTGCATGGGATCCAAGAGGTGTTGTAAAAATGTGGAGTACCTTGATATACCTTTTGGTGGAGTAGACGAGAGTGGATCAATGTTTTAGTGCTCTTTCCAAGTGCTTGCCCAATCTGCCATTGTGCACTTTAGAGGTGTCTTCCCATTAATTGTTGGAGCCTTGTATTTGCTATGACTTTGGGGCAAGAAATGATGGTTGTTTGGAAATATTACCTTGTGCAATTTTGTCACTGATGATGGCCCACATGCATTGTGGCCTGATGTGGACAACCGTGCGCTCATATCGTTAGTGAAAATCTAAAAATTTCAAATGTTAAAGAGCAAAAATAATATACACAACATACAAAAAATCTCTCCAAGGCGAGGATAGTTGTGCATAGTCCACATAAGGATACCCCTCACAATGGCCTTTCTCCTCTCCTTTGGAAGTGAACATCAACAACAGGGATGCCCTTCCATACGTCCTCCGGCTCCTTAATGAGGGGCTCGAGGTAGACATCAATATTTTTCACTTTGTACTTCCTTGACACAGGCAAAGAAAGAAGTATATTTTCCTTTTTGGTTGTCTCCTATGGTGGAATATTATAGTTGATGATCACCACATGCCAAGTGCTTAATGATGTAGGCTTGGTGCCAAAGGGATTGATAATGTCACTTCAAGCCAACCCTCAAGTGTCAAGGATCTAGCCAAAACTCTGGCCAATGAGTCTCAATGTGCCTCCATGTAGCTGAATTGGCATGAACATGTATCATTCCGTCATTTGAGTGGTGGTTGGCGTGTCATGTGGGAAGCTCCACTATAGAATTGCTTTTAAACATGTGCTAAATCTAAGGGATAAGTGGAAAATGCCTCAAGACCTTACAAGATAGGTGAGCCCCAATCACAACGGTCTTGTAGGGTGCTTCTCCGCACATGATACAAGAGGTAGCATGTGCATGTTCATTGCAGTAAAGTATGCAATTGTTGATGCATGCATGTATGCACTCATATTCCATGCCAAATGTAGTGACATACGACCTCCTCTATTGACGATCCAAAGGTATGTGGTGATCTTTAGAAAGCAGTTTGCCCATCAAACTACAACTAAATAGAGAATCAATACAAATGCAAGGGGAGACAAGAAGACATTGTAATTCACAAAAAGCGTAAATAGAACTTACCTGTGGAGTGCATCTACACTTGCATTGCTCCAACCAAATTTTGATTGCAAGTTGAGGACTTCCAACGATGCTCAGAGCACTGAGTATTGTGCACCATTGTAAAGAGGTGTTTGGGCACTTGATAGCAACCTATCCTCCATTGACTTGTGCATGTTTAGTGCATGGTCTACAATCCTCTTTGCACAAGTTGGCTTCTTGTGCCAATAACTCACCAACCATGTCCAACATGTGCTCATCCTCAAACTTGAAGTTTCCATGAGACACGTGTGGAGGAGCTACCAAAGTAGGGTTAGTTCCACAATCACTATGCACCATGCCTTCACTCACCTGGTCTTGCCGTTGTCGTTCATCCTTGCATGCCAGATGACCATATCAAACACATACCAATGCGGAGCATCCTCAAGCAAGGGAGGGATGGTGCTCCCATCTACTTGAGCACTTTTTTGAGGGATCCAAAGCCCCTCGTTCTCCACATGCTCTGAGGCAATGCGCCTCAAACAATGGATTGCCCCTTTGCACTTGGTGCAAGGGCAAGGGAGTTAGTCCTTGAGCCATCGCTCGCATTCGGTCCTGTTCAGATCGGCCATAATCATTCCAATTGTCCTGCACACACGTGAAAGGTAGCTGGATAAATTCAAGAATCTTTGAAAAATTACACGTGCTTTAAAAAATAAATAATTAGTAAAAGACATGTAAGCTAAAATTTCAATAGTGAAAGAAAGGAAAAGGCTAAAGAAATAATTAAAAAGAAGTAATAAGTAGGAAAAGAGAGGTGTGCTAACAAATAAATAAAAATGGTACTAAAAGAGCTATTGGTTAGAAAGGGGGTTGGAAAATCACTAGCCCTGCAACATTGGATACTTTTTGTAATGTTTTAAAAAATCACGAGACGACGTGGTAATATGAGTGACAATATATGCGGTAATGAAAGCGATAATAGCTGCAATAATATCTAGCACTCTGAAAAAAGAAATAAAGGAAGGTATGTCGTGAGAATATCAATCTTACACTGAAGCGTGCAGCTTCACATGCAATCATGACATCCTTTGAACGTCTAATTGGTTTGCTCTAACTTGTAATATCCACTACACACATGGAGTATCATAATGTCCTATGGCATCGTCTTGATTCGAGCCTTTGCAATCACTCTATGGATATGATCTTTCTTTAGTTGGGTCCCCACTAGCTAATTCTAATCTACATTATTGCCCATCTATGCATGATTACATGTGGTTGCCTTTATTACTGGCACATGCACGTTCGGTGCTGGCTTTTTGTACATAACCTATTCGTTCATACGCCCAAACTCACATTCTCACGGGGTTCCATTTGTGTGGATACATCTCAGCCGCTCTCTTGCTTACCTTGATGCATGGCTTTCAGAAGCGTCCGGCGCTACTCGCCATACACCACCTTCCTTTATACCTTCCATAGACACACACACACTAGGGTTTGCACACGGAACAATCTTTGGTAATGCTGTTCTTCTTTAGCATGCTAACCCACCTTATAGCATCTACATGGCTGGGAAGACAAACGTCGAGGCAACACGAATACACAGTGTACACACATAACTACTATGCAACTCAAGCTTGGATCTGATCAAATACACTACCTGTACTATTTGGAGATTGATGGTTGGAGATGGTTAGTATAAGTCTACACATTGGAGATAATGTCGAAAAGAAAAAATTACTATAGGTAGGTGCATCAACACCTACTCAGTGTATTTGAGTTTTTAATCTTTAATGCATTTTATGTACATAATATGCTGGATCTGTAACAAAAAACAAAGCTGAATCTGTAGCATATATGAAAGTATATACATTATAGGTATTGAGGACCAATAAAAGATACTCAAAACATCTACCTAGCAACATGGCTTTGGTAGACCAGAAGTGGGACCCTTTAGCACTGATAATTACCTGTGCTATGAATTGTGGTAATACTTTGGTGAATGAACGCTTGTGAGAAGGATAGCTACTACCTGGTTTGGATTTCCAAAAATAATTGCATCCTTACTTTGATAATACAGATTGATGGTATGGCCATAAAGTCTTCAAGTTGGATTTTACTCGTGTTCTGATGTCGGCAACCTCCTGTGAGGGTCTCGCAAGAGATGGTAGCCTATGGATTTTTTGTAAACTGTCGGAATACAAACAAATTGCTGCTTAAATTAAAAATCACTTACCTTCATCATGCTAAATGGGGGGATCATTGACAGGAGAAGGATTTGTGAGACAAAAGTGCTGAGAGAGAACATTCGCAAGTGGCTCACCATCCTTATGCGGTAGTGCCACACATCCACATGCACCACCCACATGCGTTAACACTTTGAGTTGAAGCTAGCACTAAACTCAACTAATCATGTATCTTGTTCCAAAAATGCATAGTATTCTTGTAATTGACGTCAACTAGGACTCGGCAATAAGTCGTACCACCCTTCAATATGACATTAGTAAGGACTTTATACCACCCTTCATAATAGAAATTGAGGCCTGAGTAGGCCAAACAAAATAAGGTACTCCTTCTCTCTCTCTTTCTCTCCCCAAGATTTTCTCTTCTAGGTTCTTATTTAGGGATGTGTCATGCATACTCTTGTTACTTGGTGAGCCAAAGGAGGTTTTATTGTTTCTTGAACGTAGAAATAGCCACTTGGCATGATCTGAGCTATTGCTCACGGCTCAAATCGCACGTCCAAGAGCCCCACAATAAGGTTATGCTGGAAAAAAGAAGAACAATGCTGCTTTTTGGTCTGAACGTCTACACAACATTGAAATCGGGAAAAAAAACAAGAACATTGCTTTTCTTGCATTGTTCTAAAGGTTTGCAGAGAGCTAGCCACCACGATTCATGCAGATGTAGATATCTGCATCAGGATTGATGATGAGGCAGTTGCCCATGGTGGACGAGAGCAGAGAATGACCTTCTATTCAAGAGCTACCTGATGCAACACGCTGATGGAGGAGAGCTAACGTGTACTAGACTGTAGCATCTTTTCTAAAAATCAACCGCAACAAAAGCACATTGAGCATGGGCACATCAGCTCTCTCTCTCTCTCTCTCTCTCTCTCTCTCTCTCTCTCTCTCTCTCTCTCTCTCTCTCCCCCCAACTCTGGCTTAAAGGCTGCATACTGCGTGGCGAGGCTAGCAAGTGCCCTTCTCAATCTATGCCGTACCCAATCAGGCTCCAAAAGGTTGTGTACATGGTGAGGCTAAAAAGAGCCCTTCTCAATCTGTGTCATACCCAATCAACCTCCTCTCTTCCAACTCTACTCACTATGTGCTTATCGGGGATGGCAGTTGAGATAGCTCAACCCTTGAAAGTGGCAATTTGCTACACCCAATCTGCCTTGCCACCTTGTACCTTCCTTGTCGCACCCAATCTGCCTTGCCACCTTGTACCTTCCTTGTCGCACCCAATCTGCCTTGCCACCTTCTTGTACCAATCACAAGTGGAGTAGACGACTGAAAATTTATTCTCAATGGAGAAAGAGAGAGAGAAAGGGAGAGAAGTGAGAGTCTGCATGGATCCATTAAAAGAAAATAGCCAGATTGTGCTAAGTTGTCATATCCCTTTTCATCTTGCCATCACAAATTAATGCTCTACTTTTGAAGGTTGGCTTGCTTTTCCAAATTGTAATAATTATTGCAGCAACGTTTTGTCAACACATGCAACAGGATCTACTGATTACATGTACCTGCAATATTTCATGTACTTGCAATATTTAAACCTTGTGATGCTTTACATGGCGAAGGTAAAAGGCAAAAATGTCATGCGTCATCGCTGTCCAACCACCATATCCAATCCACCTCCGAATGTGACAACATGACCTTACAAAGGAGTGGGAGCTTGGACTAGCAATCTGCCATGTCACCATCAAGAAGTGACATGTTGTAGAACATGCGAATTCTATGCAAATGGTCTATTCTTCGTGAATCGTATGAGGAGGTGATCGCTAAGGGGATTTAAAAATGGTTTGGGGATGGACCTGATAACGAGCAAGATATTGTGATACAAGCGGCTATTGGCATATTGGCAATTTGGAAAACGTTGAGATGGACAAAAGATTTCACGATGACATTGCTAGTCAGTGGCTATCGAAAAAAACATTATTCTTGACACTGCCTTGCTTGACTTGTATGCAAATGTGGTACGATCAGTAAGCCCTAGGATGTTTTCAGTAAATGTGAAGCACAAAAAGGGCTTGAGGAGCCTTATCTCTAAAATGTCGTTTCTTGGAACACGTTGACTATGGGATAAGCTCAATCATAACCCTTGATCTTTAATCTAACGTTTTGTGATTGCGTAATGGAAATGGCCTATGAACTTTGAGAATAGCAAAATTAAGAGAATTAGCATGAGCATTTTTGTGAGATTACTTTGAGAACATAGAGGGTGAATTTAATTGATGGTAGCAACATGAACATAGTACTTAATTAACTTGGCATGAACAATACTTTTGCAAGAGACAGAGTACTAGAGAACATGACAATATTTGAGGACTGGATTTACTTGGAGCCGGTCCTCCCTCGAAAAGGCGTTTGTATTACAGATTCTCCCATCAAGAGAGACTTGTTACAATAAAATCTTTGTGTTCCTTGTGACCTTGGTGCTGCTATGAAGATGGAAAGCTTCATGCATCACGAGCTTAACATAAATTTTGCAAAAAGAATTAACTATCCCAAGCCTCAGTCCCAAGGCCTCAAACACTTTCGAAGGTGGAGAGAGCTAGTGGGGAATGAGGGGGTAGGGAAGAAGAAGAAGAATCATCCATAGGAGAAAGAAATAGTTCCTCACTTATCATCACTCTTCTTGATTAGCATAGCATAATAGCATAGTAATGAAGATGAAGAAGATGGCAAGCTTAAGCATTGAAGCATGGCTCTTGGTTGGATTTGCATTCCATAGCTAAGAGTGTTGGTGTAGCCTCTCCGCTTCTCAACAAACTTGGAGAAGGAGATGGAGCTCTTGCACTTTGCACTCCACACGATGAGAGAATGAGTGTGTGTGTGTGGGAGAGTATACCCCCCTCTCATGCTTAGTCCACACCTCTCTCTCTCTCTCTCTTATTATTTTATTGTTTCATTTAGACACGTGTCCTCTTTTTCCTCTTTGAGAGAAAGAACTTAATTATTTATTTTTATGTATCTAAATGCTCATTGGACCTTTTTAAAACCTATCCAATAGCATTCAAACACATCATGAGGGCCACATGTGGAGGATCATTTGAACATGTGTCTTTTATGTTTATTAAGTCGTTTGGTTGTATTGAATACTTCAAGGACTTAGTCAATCAAGCATGGAAACTTTGATGCCTCTTGAGAGTTATCTTTGAATTGAATACTTGAAGAACTTTAGTCATTTAAGCAACTTTTGGGTAAGGTTCTCACTAACACTTAGCAAGCCAACAAGCACCTCATGCTTGGGTAGGATTCCTACCTCAAGGTCAGCCCTAACTTGCCTAAGGTCAAAGGACTTTTGAACACTAACTTTTGGAGGTCTTTAATGAAGCTAACCCTACGGTCTTTAAGCTCCATTAGGTAGCATTGCTCTTTAACATACCATCCCTCATTTGGAACCCTTTTAACATTGGCCACGTGTTGAGACATATCCATAAGTACGTGTCTATATTCTAACCCTTGTTCCCGTTTATTCTCCCACATTAAATGATCAGTTTAATATGAGAAAATCATTTGCGTTGGTTAGATATTAGATTTTATGACAGATTGCCTACGTTGCAGTGTTGAAAAGCACTAACGTCTCCTATGTTCCAATGTTGAAAAGCACCAGTATGATCTCTCCTATCCCTGCTGCATCGAAGGTCCCTCCTCACCAAGAAGCTTGAGACATCACCATCCCTGCTTCTAACACTCGCCCCAGCAACAAGCTCGACTCCAACACAAGTCCCCTTCCTTCTACACCGCCCCCAACCTACTTCTTCAGGTCCAAGCTCCCCGACATATACGTACTGACCATCTTTTGCTCATGCAATATTGCATGCAGCATGCTCACCAGATCGTTGATAAGCCATGCCTTGCAACATCGTTGCTACGTGCACTATGTTTGATGCTTGACTCATGATTCTCAATATCTTCCTCAACTCGTTACGTGAGCCCACATACTACTCAAATAAGTGTCTATGTGCTGCTACCTCTATGGCACACACACACACACACACACACACACACACACTAGCGAGAGAGAGAGAGAGAGAGAGAGAGAGAGAGAGAGAGAGAGAGAGAGAGAGAGAGAGAGAGAGAGAGAGAGAGAGAGAGAGAGAGAGTTTTCATGAATTGTTAAGAAGGTTGAGTACAAGAAGGTTGTTGCTAGCAAGAGAATACAACAACAAAGCTGCGGTCAGAACCCCATTTGAGAGCTGTTGTGCAATTGGGTACCCCCTTACAATGTATCAAAAGCTTTCAAATATTGCTCCACGACCAAGTGAAATTCCCTTGATTTGTAATATATTCATAGGTCAATATGGCCTTTAGAAGACATTAATAGAATACTTCAAAGACATTCATAGAACATTGAGATTAGAGAGTTACATCATAGTGAATTTGAGACAGGGTCTCTATAAAACAAAAGCACGAAACTAACTAAACAAAAATACTACTAGAGCTACAAAAGGTGGGTATCAAGAGCCTGACAGATACATATACAAAAAGTGGATGTGTATTTCAGAGAACAAATACAAAATGGTGGATATGCGATGGCTCGCATTTGCTGCTACATGATCATTGTCGATGTCCTCCACGTACGTCAAAAGGGAGAACTTGGCATGCGGTGACAATGCTATGCACATATCAGAATTGATGTAAGCAAATGCAGGGGGTGTCCAAAGGTGGAGATAAACCCTGACGATGTCGTGGCTATACCATACTCACGGGGGACGACGAGGTTGCTGAAGGAGGTGATATTCTGATGCACCGGGGGGTTGATGATAAGCATCTTGCAATAGGTGGATGGCGATAATCCCATTATGTGGTTTGGGGAGGAGGATGTAGTGCTATGTGTGCTGTCCACGTTTCACATATATTTGTTATCGATCAGGTTGGCGAGCTTGCAGGTGGGGGGTGACAATAGCCCTAATAGGGAGGTTTGAGATAGGGACGGTGTTGGAGGTGTGCAGAGGGAGAGGGTGTCGGTGGCACCACTGTTGCTGCCCATTGTGCTGGCATTGGCCAAGAGCCCACTGCTAGCCTCGTTTGACCTCTCCTCGAGTTGGCCGCTTGGCATGATCTAGACCATTATCCTAGACCCAAATCAACGGCCACATGCCTCACATGAAAAACTCGCGTTGCGTTTAACACTAGCCTATCATTATGTTTAATCAATATAGTGTAGAGTTGAAACAACAAAATGAGATGTCCCCCATCTCAGTATTTGTAGCTTGCTAATTGAGTCATTCTATCGTAATGATTGCGATGCCCAAAGTTATGAACTGAGAACTCATCACTACAATAAACTCTATAGTGTTTATAACGTAGAACATAAAGTTATATGTTCTTCTCTTTAAGTTTAATCTATCTCCTGGATCTTTTGTATTGTATTAACCCCTGTTTTGTGTGTCACAGAAAGAACATATCTTCACAACAGTGGCATTTCGGCTGCATAAACACGACTCCAACTTGACAACACTGCAAGGTCCATTATTTGCATCTAATTCCCTATGCCAGTACGTTTGTTTGGCGCAACACATAAACGCTATGGGGTAGGGCAGGTCTTTTGTTTCTTATTATTTTTGAAGAGACCACAGTGCCAACTCTCCACCATACTATTGTATGGCACTTCTGCATGACATGCATTGTATGCTTAGCATTTTCAATCTGTGGCGCTTCATTGCAAGACGAAATGTTTAGCTATTCACATTGGTTTTATGTAGCTTGACACAAACATTGTTCTTCGACTTGGACAATTGAACAAAACCCGTACGTGATTACCAGGTCGGTAGTGGAGTTTGATTTTTATAATATGTTGATGCTTTTTTTTTTAAATTTTGTCAATGCTTCCTTAAATTTAATCTAGCTACATGTTTTCTCACTAGTACATTCGTCAATGCCATGAAATTAAACCATTTTACAGATAGCTATATAGGTAATCAATCATCATATATGCAATTATTTTCTAAAAATTTGCCAATGCACTTTGTACCTGTTTACTTTAGTGCTAGATGCTTGATGTCAATCTGTATATGTCCTCTTATGTTCTATAACAACGCCGACCAAGCAAGACTAGTTGAAATTTGAATGACAACAATTAGTCACCACAATCTTGTACAAATGACGAGTATGCACTCCATAGTGTGAGATTGAGTCAAGACATAGCACATCCAAGTTTGTCTTGGGCTTCACTTTAATTCAATACAACACTAGTTCAAACGCAGTAGTGGGAACAGGAGCTTATCAGCAAAAAGTGAGCGATGGAAGCATTATTTTCTTGAAGCGATAGCATCATGTTTCCTGCGAGGCAAGCAGAGCCGGGATTTTGCGTGTTGGTGGGTTTGCTTTTCTACTCGCATTTCCCGAGTGCGTGCCTACGAGAGGGCCTTCTTTCGAAACCCACGTGCGGTTGTGCCTCCTGTGAGCAGGATTCGCCCCTGTTTCTCTTTGCAGCTCCTTCTCGTTCCGTGCCAAGAACCCCTCTTTATATGCATCGATAAGAAGTTGACCGCTTGATTGCCACTATTGTCGGCGCGTGCGATCGGTTTAGCTTGCCTTGTGATCTCTTCAGCATTTCTGCGCTGGAGTACTGTGCTGGATTCTCCATTTTGAAGCTCAATAAGAAGGAAGCTCGTGTGCCATGCAGGGATGCTGTTTGCTGATTGTAAGCCTTGCAAAGAGAGCATTCTCTACTTTACCATACAACAGGAAACTTGGATCTGCGAAATTTGCAGCAATGAGCGATGATGATATCAGTGCAAGTCCGAGTTTTGAAGTTTGCAAAGATTAGCCCTGATACTCTGAGAGCCATTTGGAGGCTTGCTCTGTATGATAGTTTGTGGGATTATGCTGGTGAATAATCCGTACTGAAGGCGTTTCTGTGTGCCGCTTATTCCAGCTAGGTAAAATTATCACCATTTCAATGCTTTCAAGTGGTGCTTGTGAGGAGATGTCTTTCTCAGCGAGGATGAATGCCTCACTGGAAGAGATGAATTTGCTGCAGCAAGCCCGTGGCCACGGCTTAGTAGGAGTTCCCCAAAGCATGGTGAGAGAGATGAGTGAGGAGATTGACCTTGAGATAGGACCGGGGGATGATGATCCGAGCTTTTCCCAAGCAGCCCAGGCTCTCGTAGGTGTACACCCAGATGACTCAGATGAGCAAAAGCACCTTCTTATGGTTACCGGGCATCATGATGAACTTGCCAAGCTTGGTCAGCAACCAAGAAAAAAAAAGAAGGTTGTGAAAAAGTGGAGGGATGTGGGCAGATACATACAAATGGGCATACGTCGCCATCCATGAAGGGACTCACCGCATTTTTTGCTCTGTTTGCAAGGAGTTTGGCCGCAAGCATCGCAGGAATCCTTATGGCAATGAGGGCAGCAGAAACATGCAGATGAGTGCTCTTGAAGAGCACAACAATTCTTTGCTCCATAAGGAAGCTCTACGTTTGCAAATGGCTTCTAAGGACAAAAGCATCTCCACATTAGAGAGACCCATTTATATAAAAGGTGAGCAAAAAAGCATTATTAAGCGCCCTGGTTTTCAGTTTTTAATGCACTATATATTCTCTCTTTCTATACAATTGAAATGCACCTTTGCTTCAATAATGCGAAGAGCAAAGAGTTCAATTTAGGTGAATTTTCAGTCCTGTGCATTTTTGTTTGTTATTGCTGCTGTAACATTCGTGCTTTTTTATGTAATCGCACATATCTGTGCTTGCGCACACAGATAGCTTCCTTTCATCCCGTTGATCAACCTAGCATCACACTTGCATGTACACAATATAATACACATACAAGTGTGTATGTGTATGTCCGCGTGGTGTTAATGTATTTTGGTGTGGGGGTGTGAGCATGTGTGTGGTTGTCTGTTTCAATGGAGCTTATCATGGACAACTGGTAGACCTTGTTGCTCTCTATCCTTCAATGGAGCTTAGCTTGGACAAGTAGTGGATCTTGCATCAATTCTTTCATTTGTCTAGCTTAGAGTGTGGACCTTGCGGCTGTCTATGCTTTAATGGAGCAGCATTGGATCTTAACTTGGACAAGTGGTGGATCTTGCATCAATTCTCGATGCTTAGATCAAATTGTGGACCTTGTGGTTGTTTATGCTTCAATGAATCTTAGCTTGCACAAATGGTGGACCTAGCATCAATTCATAGTTTAGGCTATGGACCTTGTGGCTCTCTTATGCTATAATGGAGCTTATCTTGGACTTATCATAGGTTGGTGGACCTTGTATCAATTTCCCATGCCTAGCTTAGACTGTGGACCTTTTGGATTTCCATGATTCAATGGCATGTAGCCTAGATAAGTGGTGTACCTTGTATCAATTCTACATGCTTAGCTTAGACTAGGGATTTTGTTTCAAGGTTTCTGTGAGGTTCATTTCGAGGGACAATCAGATTGCTCATTCCAGATCGGAGCTCTTGATAGTCTGGCGTAGCAAAATTAGCCATCACACTTAGACCGCGTTGATTTGTAATGGGTGTCTAGATGCATTAAAATTACATACCGAGGCAATCTCATCCAATCAAGAATATTCAGTGGTTGGCACATCACAATGCAACACAAATGCTCACATATGCATGTTTCAAGACACAACGAACGTCGTCGCTGCACTCCTCCGAGATGGACGGTGTGCGGTATGAAGCTACTCAATGACTACCTCGTCACTTTGCCCGCAAAGAACCTTTGCCCGCAAAGAACCTAAAAAGTTCCAGGCCATGAGCTCAGAGGAGTAATACATCATACAACCAAATGCTCTCTAGACCGCAGCCTGCATCGCTTGGAGGTTTCAATCATACGACTAAACACTCCCCAGACGCTCGGCCTATGTTGTTTAGAGGTTTTCTTGCATACAATGAAACGCTCCCCAGACACCCGATCTGAGGTTTTCCAACATACAACGAAACGCTCCCCAAACACCCGGTGTGCGTCGTATCGAGGTGTTGAAGCATGAGGTGTTGAAGCATACAACAAAACACTCCTTTTGCTCGCTCCCCAAAACCCCGTATGCATTGTTCTCAGTTTCAGACATTATCAAACTCCAATTCTTCAATACTCCATTTGGGAGTAAATCACAAATTATTGAAACTAGAGTTAGACAATTCTCAAATCGGCACCAAGACAGGTTCAAAACAGATAGCATGCATTTTTAAACAAATTTCAAACAGTATTCTCTAATAATTTCTTAAACAAATTCTCAAAAAGTGTCTAAATTAAACTCAAAAAACATTTTGGTCAATCGAGCTCAAAAAGACGATTGGCTTTCCATCCTAAGACCAACATCAAAGTTAGGGTTAGATTCCTTCAGAAGGTTGTAGTCAACCGCAACATGGTCCATAAGCCCTTGAATGGTCGAAACTTGCTTGGACAGACATGGTTCCCGTAGCGGTGATGGTAGTCCCATGGTATAGCAATCACACTGGGTCTCCAAGAGTATCGGTTCGAGAAAAGACACCTGATGAGCGATGCTCAAAAAAATTCAAGTTGTACGTTGCTAGGGTTTCCGTGGCAAGCATTTCAAAATACCCCACTCTGTCAGAAATTGCACTCCAAAGGAAGATGTCAGATGGCATGTAACTTGTAACCGGCTTGGACACTCCAAACTCGAAAATCAATAACAACACACAAACAAATACTTTAAAATCACTGAAATTCAATTTAAGAGAGAGAGAGAGAGAGAGAGAGAGAGAGAGAGAGAGAGAGAGAGAGAGAGAGAGAGAGAGAGAGATTTCATCATCGTCCTTTGATCAAATATGACCTATGGGACCAAGAGAACATACATTGCCTGGCTCTTACTAGAAGAGTACATGGAGAGCATAATTAAATGTGGATACAACAAAATTGTGACATATGTCACTTAGGAGGGGAAGGGAAAGTGGGTAAGGGAAATGGCTTGGGGGTTTTGGGGACCCGAAACTCCTCAATGATAGCCTTGCCGCCTCGGTACACAGCCCATTTGCCTGCTGCTCGTGCATCTTGTACTTTTTGAAGCTCTTGCTTCTTGACTTTAAGTTGAGCGGGTGTTAAAGCCTCACTGATCCAGATTTTAGTGCCCTTGAGGAGTCGTGCTTCTTGTAGAAGCGCGATGCACGCCTCTTCATGACAAGAATGCCTTGGTTGGTGCGACTGTTGTGGTGAACCTTCTCGATTGTGTCGGGGTCGAACCCAATTGGGTGAATGGATCGGTCGAGATTGGCTAGAGTCGAAGTGCAGGTATCATCCTCCCCCCACCAAGTAGAGGGCAAACCACCGATGCGAACGGAGAGTGCTAGTCTTTCCTGTCGGCGGCGTTCTTGCATGCACTCTTCTACCTTGGAGGAGATGGCGATGGTTGCTTCATGGACTTGGGGTGGCAAGATTGGCGATGCTTGTAGTAAGGGTGTGCTCGACTTATTTTGCCTTGGCGAAGAGGTGGTTATTATCTGCTTGTTTTTGTGCTTCCAAGGAGGAGAGACGCGTCTCCAAGGCGGCAAGACGCGCCTTAAGCTCCGCGTTCTCATCCTTGAGATCTCGAATTTTTGCTTGAAGACGGTCCATCGGATCCGCTCGCGTAGTGGCACGAAAAGACGCATCCGCTTGATGGGTGTGAGTCTCTCTCTCTCTCTCTCGTACATTCTCTCCTCTCTGTTCACTTCCGCATCGTCTACTTTGACAAAACATGCATACTAACCTACCGCTGTCGGTACAACATGTCCACATGGTCTGGCTCTCAAAGTAGAGCAGGAAAGCTGGTCTTCAAAGATCCTATATTGGGTTTCTTGGGTCATTTTATCCATTGTAATGGCTAAACTGGTCAACTCTCAAAATTTGATTCAGCTTCATTTATTGTCTTTGGAGTGCTCGCTTCCTGGTTCGGCATTTAGTTTGGAAATTAAGATACTGTGATATTAGCTACATAAACTGTTATAAAAATGTTGGACTTTGTTTGTCACGTGACACATCCAACCCTATGTATATGTGGACAATCTACAGCATGACCAGGGTTCAGTTCAGTCAAGTCAATCTAGAATAGGAAGTGATCTGGCACTTTTGTGAGTCTGTTCGCAGACCGTGCATGTCCAGACACTTAGATTAGATGCATATCCTCTGGTTGCACACAGCATGATCATCAGATTTCAGTCAGAACCCATCAGTATCATTTTTACAATGCATAGACCTATTTTCCCTATTTTTGACATTTTTCACTTATTATTTTTAAGTGACTTTTGTTGGGAACTAGGTAGGGCAAATTTCATAAGTTTGTATATATAGAAACCTAGCGCTCGCACTTTCTGGCAGAAGAGGCAGCGGGAGTACTTGCTCAACAGGCACCTTCTCAAGAGGACTCCCAACAGAGGAACCCTAGCGTTTTGCAGCAGGCGAGGCCTAGCGTTTTCAACAGAAGACAAATCAGCTAGCGTTTTGCACTTGCAGTTTCCTGGCGACAGCAGTACCCAGATCAGCCTTGGTGTTTTTGCATTGTAGAGCAGCCCGACAATAGCAGTACGGTAGATCCCTAGCATTTTTGCAACAAGGACAAGAATTCAGGCCCTAGCGTTTTTGGTTTGCAGATCAACCTCAGCGTTTTTGCAGATCTTCGCGACGGAATCAGCCCTAGACTCAGCGTTTTCAGTTTGCAGCAGTCAGTTTCCGCAGTAGAATCCCCAAACCTCGTAGATCTCACCTTCCCGCAGCAAATCCTCGCCGCACGGTCAGATCCAGCGCAGTTTGCAGTTTCAGCCAGGAAAACGCAAATTTCAGCATCTGCGTTTTCAGCGTGTTGTCGTTGCATCGTCGCCATCGACATCATCACCGACATAGAGTCAGAATTCAGCAGATAAAGATTTGCAGATTTCAGCCATTAGCATTTTTAGATTCAGCCCGTCTCGTCGTCGTCCTCATCGTCGCGTCGACATCGTCGACAAGTCCAAGTATTGTAGAGATTTGTGCAATCAATAGTAGACCGCTCTCGCCATAGAGAGTGGGGCCTTCGGAGGAGGGTTTGACAACATTCTTGTGTCGTATTCTTCTCTTTCTATCTCTCAGTCTCATGCACCTTCATTCACAATGTTCATCACTTTGTTTGTGTCCATTGCACTCTCTCACTAAAGGAACGGAAGGCTCTCCCTTCCGTAAGTAAAAGGAACCCTTGAGCACAGTTCGGAGCACTCATGTTGAGCAAAGTTCAACATTCACTTCCGTTGCACCTTACATTGTTGGAATAAGACAATGCAATTATGTGCACGTATATATATGTCAATGGATCGGTATTTGGGCAACAATGATTTTAGTTATTCTGTATAGTATCTAGGCAACATTGCATGATGAGGTATTGACAATTGTTACATACCCCTTATGATGACATCGACATTCAGGGTTGTTCTCGCTCGACGGATGGATCGATCCATCCTGTCACGTCCGATGGCGTTGCGTTCGATAGATTTGGCGTTCGTTTGATGACAGATTTGGCGTCCGTTTGATTGGCCAGATTTGGCGAATAGTTGACCGTTTGACTGCGCTTTTTTTCGGAGACGTTTTGGGCTGCCTTTTTGGCATTGGATGCCTCCCACCTAGCTTAGGATTTCTTTCCTTCAACCCCCCCCTCCCCCCTCCCAGTCAAATGGATAGTTGACCGTTTAACTCTCCCACCTAGCTTAGGATTTCTTTCCTTCAACCCCCCCTCCCCCCCCATCTCCCACATGCCTTTAGCAAATTAGCCTCATCTCTCTCTCTCTCTCTCTCTCTCTCTCTCTCTCTCTCTCTCTCTCATTGCATTGGTTCCTTCAACCTTGGATACCAAATGTACATTGAACATTCCATGGACCATTCTCTCTCTCTCTCTCTCTCTCTCTCTCTCTCTCTCTCGGGCAAGTGTCTACACTCTAAATCTATGTAAGGATGCCCTCTTTCTCTTCTTCTCCATTAAGTTTCAACTCAGGGCTCTAGCTCATGAGTCATTCTCAAGCTCTCTCATGAGTTGTGAGAAATTGCAATTTGCTCTACCCTCTCAAGCTCTCTGTTCCTCCTCATAGCTCTCAAGCAATCATCCTCTTGAATCTTCATGAAGCTCTAGCCTCTCAATTTCAAGCAAGCTCTCCATGAAGCTTGCCCCATGCGTGTTTTTATTTTTGAACATACGTAACGACTTCGTACGACATAAAATTTCTAGTTCGATGAGTACCGTACGTCTTCATACATGAACAAAACGACGAAAGGTACGTGACAGTTCGAGACCACCCTGTCGACATTGCTATCATGAAATTATAAGTTGCACCTGTTTTTAAGGAGAATTTTGGCATGTGATTGGATTAACACACAGACAAATATTCTTGGGCTTAATGTTAGTGTGAGTAGGCCAATGCAAATGGAAAAAAAATGAAGGTTTACATTGAATGGTGGGAGCACTTGTGCTCAATCATTTCTCTACGCCAGCTGAAGGTTGCTTCAAGACGCTCATGCTGTTGGTACCATGGAGGTCTGAAACGGAAGGTAAGAGGATTTTGATAATATTACTAAGAAACATACTACTAAGCTTTGGAAGTTATCGAAAGTAAGTAGCAATTCAAAGCTTACGATTTGTATATGACTCTCAATGCGGCATATATTAATAACCTCTTTATTTGCACATTTTAACAATTGTAGAAATTTTGTGGTTAATTTCAAGCTTCTACCCAGAAACTACCTTTAGTTTCTGCCATCTGCCATACTGTTTTATGCTCTCTTAGATTGATGTACTGATAGTTTGTTGTTGTACTGTTGTTATCACATGGTATTGGTGGATTTGTCTCCGAAGCACTTTTGTCAAAAAGTACAGAATCAGTCGTTGAAGCAGTCATTAGAAGGGATCCTCATGAAGTAGAGTATGTGCAGGCTGTGCAAGAAGTGGTGCATTGCCTGGAACCAGTTCTGGCGAAGTATCCACAGTATGATTTTCCAGCCCTTAATTTTGGATGATACTGTTTGGCTATGTTTCTGTATCTTAGAGTTCTCTTGTTATTTCTAGGTACGTGCAAGTGTTGGAGAGGTTTTTGGAACCTGAACGTATCATTATGTTCAGAGTTCCTTGGGTCGATGACAAAGGAGAGGCTCACATCAACCGTGGCTTTAGAGTGCAGTTTAATCAGGCTTTGGGACCATACAGAGGCGGTATAAGATTCCACCCCAATGTATATTTAGGGATGATGAAAGTACTAGGGTTTGAGCAGGTAAATGTTGGCAAATCTATAACCTGTTTTCTTGCCTCTCAGAGTTTTATTTGCTTATCAAACCATGTTGTGGTTCTTCCTGCAGACCATGAAAAATGCTCTGGCATCATATGGACTAGGTGGTGCTGGTGGTGGAAGTGATTTTGATCCAAAAGGGAAGACTGAAAATGAGGTGCTTAATATCTTCTAAATGTATGAAGTTTGTGGTTGCCAGTCTACACAATTAACAAACATGTGTGAAATCTAGGTAATGCGGTTTTGCCAGAGCTATATGCAAGAGCTGTATAGCTACCTTGGACCCTCCAAGGTGCTCAACAAAGACATTATTATTTTCAGGATGTCATTTCATCCCGTTTCTTCAAGTTTGGCTATTATAACAAGGTATGTTGGGTTCAGGATTACCCCTCTGAAGACATTGGAGTTGGCCCACGGGAGATCTCATACCTATTTGGTCAATACAAGCGCCTTAGTGGTCGTCATGAGGTAATTTGAAGTTTTAATGAGGTTTGCTTGGCAATGTGAGTTTTTTTCTTCCTTTTTCGTGTTGCGAAGAGAGAGAGAGAGAGAGAGAGAGAGAGAGAGAGAGAGAGAGAGAGAGAGAGAGAGAGAGAGAGAAGTGGCACAGATGGGACTACTGATACTCGTGCTCGAGTTTGCTGGTCCACGATTATTCGTCCTAGGTCAGCAGGCGGCCTTGGCATTATTGATCGAGAATTACAGAGCCGCGCCCTTCTTACCAAGCTTATTGTTCGGGGTCTCTTTCCCGGCCAAGAACCTTGGAAGATGCTTCTTCAGGCCGCTCTTTCCACAGCGACTCCATGTCTCAGCACTAGAGATGGCCATCTTGGCAAACAGGGTATCGTTTTCTCTTTACAGATGCCCCCTTGTGCACCAACACTCTCTCACCCTTCATCCGCTCACTCCTTCAGATTTGGGTATCCATGCGGCGAGCTATCATTCGCTCACCTCCCTCATGCCGTGAAGAGATTGAACGTCAACCTCTCATTTGGAATGATGCAGTTCTTGATTCTTCAGTTAATCCACCCCGTCAGCTTGGAGAGAGGACTCACATTGATTGGGTTGCTTGGGACACTGGCCCTGCTACCTCTATGCGGTTGTTTCATGAGACACGTATGCTGGATGCAGATTTTGTGGCAGAACATTATGACATTGGTCGCGGGGTAACAGACAGGCTGCTTGAGATTGACTCCGTTATTCCTTCACACTGGGACGCAGTCATGCGAGGCACGGTTCAGATGCCTCCACATTGTGGCTGGGAAGGCCTCTTTGTTCAGAGCACTCTCTTATTAGTTCGTTTTGACACCATGCTGTTCACAGTTGAGACTGACTACTCTCCGGGGATGCATGCTCGATTGACATATGCTACCACCTCTTCGCACCTTCTCTACAGCGGCGCTCGATGGGAGGCCATACGAGTAGTTGGCTCTCGCGGGAAGCGTCGTTGTGTTGACCCCCGTTTCACTTCCGCTGATGCTGCACTTTGGAGGCTTTGGGTGTGGGAGGGTCGTGCCCTATCTCAGCTTTATTGGGACCCAGGAGAGTGGCATTGGCCTCACCCTAACCCCACCGGTGCACATGTATCATTCTTTGAGTACACTGTTAGAATTGGAAGATTCGCATTGATGAGACAGCACACAGAGCAGCCCACTCGTATGCGTTTCTGGTTACATTCAGGTCTCTCCCATGCCTATCTACAGCAGTTTTGGTCAGCCATCTGGGATTTACATGTGGCTCGTCGTATTTCTTTTTTCATGTGGATGATTGCACATGCAGGACTTCCAGTTGGGACTTGGCTAGCTTCTATGGGTCATGATCCGTTATGTACTCGCTGTCCTTTGCGACTCCTTGAGTCACCTGCACACTGTCTTTGGTCATGCTGGTCTTCTCATGTAGTGTGGCTAGCAGTTTGCTCTTTACTTAGCAGAGCTGGTGTTCAGCATGGATTTCTCACTTGGGGATCTGTCTCCTGGTTGATGCCGATGCCCGGACCGCATCTTTTCTATGAGGGCTCAGACACAGATCCAACTCTTATGCTTAACTCGACTGGTTATCGGCGAGGGACTTTGGCTATGTTACCACAGATTGCTTGGCAGGGGGATCCTCAGACACGTGATGAAATTTTCTCAGTTATCACTAGCATTGCACTATGGAATGTTTGGAGAGCTCGTTGTCTTCACATTCTCAGTGCGGCTCCACAGCTCCTTCCGGATACCCTCACAGCCATTTGGCTGGACATCATTCACACCCTCATTTGTCAGTGGGATTCTTCCTCAGGTACATCTAGAGCAGCAGAGGCTCGTCGATTTGACTTCCTTCGACGTTGGGCTTGACTCTTCTTCACACTTACAGGTGGACAGATTACATGGCATTATGCACCTCCTCAGTGGTTTCTCCTCCACTCATCATATAGACCACCATGAGATTGTTCTAGTAGAGTTGTCACTATAGTGGCTATCACCCTTACATTCAGCTTGTACACCCCACGTGATAGGCTTTTTTGGCATCCGCTAGGGATTATATTGTACTCAGTAATATACAGCCCTGATTTTTCCAAAAAAAAAAAAAAAGAGAGAGAGAGAGAGAGAGAGAAGAGTCCATTGTGACATAGTCATTTTGCCTAAAGAGAAGGGAGGATTGGGGATTATTGATCGAGAGAGATGCAGAGCAAGGTACTGCTTGTGAAGCTCATAGTACTCAGATTGTTTCCAAGGGTAAAGCCTTGGAAACAGTTTTTGCATCATGCTTTGTCACATACCTCTCCTCATTTTGGATCTCTAGATGCTGCCGGTGTCTGGCGCCCGACCATCAGATTCATCTTCACGATGCACCCTTAAATACGTCCCATTTGTCACCATTTATGCACTGCTTGCTACAGATTTAGAAGGACTTACGTCTTGCTTTGATCCGACACCTGCCCTTCTTCTGTCGAGGAGGTAGCGAGGCAGCCACTTGTATGGAATGCATATGTGACAGATGGAGTAGGCCGTCAGCTAGGTGAGAGGACTCACATTGGTTGGGCTAGATGGGATGACAGACCGGCAAGCTCTTTACGTTCCGAGGCTCCTTTGGCAATTCCCTGTAGTTTAGGTGAGATACCCTAAACTTGCAGAAAAACAGAGCAGGCTGTAATACTCTGTTTTGGACCGTTTTGAACGGAGCGAACACTTCTACGTGTGTCTCAGATGCTTTCGTACGCAATGGGACAGTTCCCGTTCAAATCGGACGAGTTTTCACGCGAGAAAACTCTCCGATTTCGCAATCCTTTGCGATGGAACTGTGCGTACTTGTGGGGATTAGCAATTAGATAATCCGATTCCTGTTCAGAAGGCTCTTGCCATGGCAAACGGGCATAAACTCTCAGAACTATACATGGTCAACTGAGTAGTCCATCTAGTGGGGCATTACCATATGTGCCAAAGGGGAGATAGAGATACGTGAGAGCACGTTATCGCGTTGCATGAGACAAGGGAGAGGGTAAGCTTTCCATTAAAGCTGTGATCACCTGCACCCACTACTCACCCACACACTGTAAAGCACAATGAGCTGCAAATAAGTGTTTTCTCTCAATTTGGACGCCCCCTCTTCTGACTGAAAGTGGCAAATTGCTGTAGGGCCTCCATGTGTCCAGTTGCCTTTGTAGAGTTAATTCCTAGTACCTACCGACTTAAGAGTGCAGCCAAGGGGCCTAAATGACTTTGAACCGAACCTAGACACCCTTTTACTGCTTGGATTCCAGTGCCATTTTGGCCTGACCATCTCGTGGCGACTTGCCTTTCCCAACTGCGGGTGAAACTCTCGGCCGTTGATCATTTCACACTGGCCACGCAATGTCCGGCTATTTGTGACTTCAAAAAGAGGGTCCCAAAAATCAAATAAAAATCATCAGAAAGAAACCAACAACTTAGGTTGCCAATCGCCGCGTCCTCGTGACAATAATTAGCAGTTGCCACGTTCTCGTGACATACCCCCTCATTAAATCGCAAACTTCCTCGATTGCATGCGATTGATAATCTTGTGTTGTTAGCACGCTTTTATCATCCCAAACCGGCCCGTAGGGCGGTAGACTTTGGCTTTCACCCGAAACTTTACTTTAGACTTTAGGACACAAAGAAACTTTGCAAATAAAAACTTGTAACGGGAATTGACACTTCAAACACACATGGCTTGGAAGCTAGAGCGCTACCAAGCAGACGCCGACACCTGTTGGTCCCAAAGACTGGCGCCCCTTTCGGTATTTATTCTTAATGCAAAGAAACGATCCGATCACTTTCACCTAACTCCCACCAAGCTGTCCAGATCCGTCCATGGCTGTAATTGCAGGTTTTTGACCCAATCTTGCCAGCATAACGACGCAAAATCCCTGTAGGTCAATGTAAGGTGCAGCGGAAATGAATGTTGAACTGTGCTCCAAACTGTGCTCAAGGTTCCTTTACTTAGGGAAGGGAGAGCCTTCCGTCCTTTAATGAGAGAGTGCAAGTGATCACAAACAAAGTGGATAAACACTGTGAATGAAGGTGCTGAGACTGAGAGGTAGAGAGAGAAGAATACGACACCAGAAGGTTGTCAAACCCTCCTCCGAAGGCCCTTCTCTCGATGGCGAGAGAAGTCTATACTATTGATTGCACAAATCTGGTACAAGATGATGATGCAGGTGGGTCTAGGTTGGACTCGATGGCGACGAGGAGAGCGACGACGATGCTACTGAATGCTGGTTGGTAAAACACTGATTTGAAGGCTTTATGTGCTGATTGAACTACTGTAATTGCTGATGTATACTGCTGCAAAATGTTGGATTTCTGCTGTCTTGAAACGTTGGTTTTGCGCATGACTCATCAGTTCCTGAATGAAATCTGACTTTTGCTGAAAGCAGTGACCTCAGATCTCTGTAGAAAGTCCCAAGGTAAACCGCTCAATCTGTTCTTTGAATGAGATCTTCTTAAATGAAGAGGCTGGTAGAAAAGAGCTCCAGAATCTCTCGCAATATGCGTCCAATGAATCTTTCTTGGTCATCCGAAGATGGTTCCAAGCAGTTCGTATGTCGCGTTCGTACTCCCGAGTCAACCAAGAAGAAATAAAAAGCCTTTTAAATTTGCTTTCTTGTTCAGTAGCAGAGTGGACCACCAAGTTCGAGCATTTCCCTTGAAGTAAGAGGTAGCCCTCCGAATCTTGGAGTGCTCTGAGTAATGTCCTACAGAGAAAGCTATGTCAAACTGCTATATGAAGGCCAAAGCCTTCGAAGCATCTCGAAATCCAAAAAACGTGTCAAATTCAATTGATTGTCCACCTTCTTTAAACTCTCGGACTTTCTTGCTTTTATCCTCCAGAAAGTCATACTGGTTGGCTTTATAGAAATTCTTCTTCTTTGCATAGAATCTGTGATCATCGGAGTCCGAACTGTCTTAAGACGAGTCCTCTGTAAAACTGTCAGAAACTGGGTGAAATCTAGGCTTCTTTGCCTTTTTCTTGCCTTTTCTGAAGCTTTGCTTTTTGCTTCGCCTTTTCCCTTTTATGTCTTCTTCGCTCTAGTCAAAAGAACTAGAAGAACTGTCAGAAGAAGAAGAAGAAGAATTGGATACTCCTTCAAATCTCACATGCTTTTTCTGCTTTCTTGCCAAGGCAAAAGCAGATTGACGACCCAAATAACCCTGGAAGTCAGTTCCTTTTTTCTGTTTTTTGTCGTGCTTTTCAACTTTGTTCTGCGCGTCCAAAAGCTGAGAAATCCGTGTATCAACCACCTCTTTTTTTTTCAAGAAAAAGATCCTTCTATTAGTTAATGAAAGCTGCCCATAGGGCTACATCCACCTCTGCAAGAGAGGGCTACAACAAACATGATGGGGAGACTCTCCCAATGAAAAAACAGCATATATACAATGGGGCTAAATCAAGAGATGGGAGGAGGGAAAAGCCACACAGGTGGACAGTAGTGCCATCTGAGCACCCCCTGGACCATGGAGTAAAACGGCCCAGGGCGCCAGAGTCGAAGGAAAGCCTCGCGGCGCTCCCGCATGCGGTCGGAGCTGCCCTGTAGTCCCTCAAGCTGTCCTCTGAGAGTATGGATCAGCTCTAGCCAAAAGTCACGAACAGTCTCTGCTGGTGGTACAAGGCGAGCCTCAAAGATGAGGAAACAACGGGCCCGCCAGATGAACCAGAGAGCTAGGCCGCTGATGAGCTCCCAACACTCCGCTCTCTCACTGCTCCACTCCTGTGGAGTAAGGTCTGTAGCAGGCTGGAGTGTAGGTCGACCCCCCTGTATCACTATCATCCTGCTGGTGGAAGATAGCTCAAACTGAAGTGCCGGGCCCGTGAGGGTGGACCAAGCCGCTGCCCCCCAAGTGTACTGTCGAGCCGTGGAGAGGGCAGGCATCAGCCGAAGAACTCGTAGCCACACCTGCTGGGCCGAGGGACAGTCCCAAAGACAGTGTCGCTGACTCTCCACCAACTGGTCACAGGCTGTACATGCGGCCGAGAGACCACTATGTACAAGCCAGCTCCCTACTGCTGTGGCTCTGTGTGCAACCAACCACTGGAACAAGGTGACGCACCTCGGCTGTCTGGAGTCCCACAGCCTCTGCCAAAAAGCTGCCAAGAACTCAACAGTGAGACCCTCCTCCTGCCAATGACGTGCTGCAGTGGGGCGGGCCTCTCCTGTGCTGCAAGTATATGACGTCCAAGCCGAACAGTGTACTGAAAGAAAGGGACTCCTGGGCGGTCTGCAGAAGAGAATGGGTCCCTCCAAAGCCACTCACTAGGATCCCACTGTACTCGTGCCAGTGGACAGCACTCCCAAGCCCATAGCCTCCAGTGTCCTGTCTCAAGAGCTGCTGGGTCAGGGTCTATGACGCAAGTCCTCCCACAGATGCCCACAACTCGGATCCTCTAAAAACAACACTCTGCTACCTGCGGGGCCTCTACTGCAACTCTCTGTAATCGTCCCCCACCCTGAAGCTCGAAGAACAGGGCTGGGACAGTCTCTGAGCAAGCCCTGACTGAAATGAGAACCTCCAGTCGTGTGAAGGCTCCCATCCACCGGGGTGCTACTGGCTCGAGAGGCGTGAGCCAATCAGCTGGAACTGACTCTGAGATGTCCTGACACATGCTCTGAACCCCTCTCATGCCCTGTAGCTGGACAACCTGCACCTCCTCTGACAAACCTGTGAACTCTAGCCAGTCACCTAGAGAGCGCGCTGGACCTGCTGCCATGGGACCCCAAGAAACATGAGGCCTACTTCCAACCAAGTGGCCTCTCTGAGTGCTAACCATGGGGTTCCAGACAAGGGGCTGCCGTAGGCGCTCCTCCGTGCACGTCGGCTGTCGCTGCTCTAGGCCACGCCGCAATAGCTCCCAAGAACGAAGCAAACTCACAGCGAATCGGTCCTCCAGTCTCCTGCTCAAACCAACTCGGCGCAACTCTGTAAAGATCCATCTGGTCGAAGGTTGCCAAGGGCCTCCTGACTGAGGCACCCTGGCACGAAGCCTCTGCAACAAGAACTCCTTCCAGGGCTCCTCGCCTGGAAGAAGTCCTCTGATGACGAACTTCCCAAGAAGGGCTCTGCTCTGCTGTGCAGGATCAATGATCCCAAGCCCTCCCTGAGAACAAGGAAGTGTGATGACCGACCAAGCCACCTTGGCTCGGGCCATGTGAGTGTCACGTCCTGACCAAAGGAAGTTCCCGATCAGCCTCTCTACCTGGCTGATGCAAGAACTCGAGAAGATCCAGCAAGAAGTGATGTACCACATAGTCGCCAACAACACCTGGTTGGCAACTACTACTCTACCAGCCAGCGAAAGTCGTGCTGAGCTCCAATGTAACAGCTTTCTCCTGATGGAGAGGAGAAGAGGAGCAATCTGCTGCTCGGGGGACAAATCCAAACCAACCTGACAACCCAAGTACCGAACTGCAGTCCCTCGAGGAATCCACCTGAAACCCTCTCCTGGCATCCAATCTGGCACAGGAGCACTACCAACTGAGAAAGCCACTGTCTTTCTCCAGTTGATCAGTGCGCCCGATGCACAGCAGAAGGTCTCCAAAGCCTGCCCACATCTGTGTAAATTGGCCTCCTGGCCCTCTAA
The DNA here is from genome assembly GCF_014529385.1 of Adiantum capillus-veneris. NCBI lineage: Eukaryota > Viridiplantae > Streptophyta > Polypodiopsida > Polypodiales > Pteridaceae > Adiantum > Adiantum capillus-veneris. The sequence continues at coordinate 122,431,592 of NC_140938.1, read as the reverse complement.
GTACAAGGCTGAGTCGTCGGCAAACTCAGCGTCCAGAAGCTCATCTCCCCGTATAGGGAGTGCTAAGCCCCTCAAACCAACCTGCTGTGACACCAAAAATCTGCTCATCGCCTCCGCATAGAACAGAAACAGAAAGGGGGCAAGAGGACAACCCTGTCTGACCGATCGTGTGAGCATGAAGCGCTCACCTCTACCTCCTGCCAAAAGCACCTGACTGTGGGCCTGTCTGTACAAAGCTGACACCCCTCTGATCCAAGCCTCTAAGAAGCCCATCCTGCGTAGCGTGCCCTCTAGAAAGTCCCAGTCAACTCTGTCGTATGCCCTCTCAAAATCGAGAAGAAGAATCACAAGGTCCTCCCCACGGAGCCGTGCAAGGGCAGAAGCCTCCCAAAAAGTGAAGATGTTGTCAAGGATATTGCGTTCCTTGACAAAACCTGTCTGAGTCCCATGTATAAGGCTCTCCAAAAGTGGCTGAATCCTCAAACTCAGAGCCTTGGCAAGAATTTTGTAGGCTGAGTTGAGAATGGTGATGGGGCGCCACTGTCGAATCTCATCCAAGGAGCCACCCTCCTATGGAATGAGGTAAATCAGGCCCTCACTCATGCTATCCGGCATCACTCCTATGTGCAGAATGTACTGAAAGGCACTACAAAGATCTGGGCCAAGCAGGTCCCAGTACTCCAAGAAGAAGCTGAAAGTCAGCCCATCCCCACCTGGACAACTACCACGAGGGAGGGCCCTAAGAGCCGTGTGCAGCTCCTCAAGCTGAAGAGGTAACTCAAGCCTCTGCCGCATCTCCTCAGTCACAAGACAAGGCATCTGTGCCCAAACCTGCTCCCTGCATGCATCCTGTCTCTCCGACTCGGGCTCAGTCGACAGTAGCTCACGGTAAAAGTCAGTAGCAACTGCATGCATATCCTCTGGCTCACAAACAACTGACCCATCGGGTCTCCTCAACTGATTGACCTTGGCATGCGAGTGCCGAGGTCCCACTGTCTCAAAAAAAGCACCTGTCACTCTGTCACCCACCTGAGTCCAGTGAGATGCCTGTCGGTGAAAGGCAAACTCATGGCGCCTCTCCTCTGTGCAAGCAAGCTCCTGTCGAGCCTGCTGTAACTGCTCCTCCAACCATGGACTGTCTGGATGCTGCTCCTGCATCCTCTGTAGTGAAGCAATGCCTCGTCTGAGACGCTGCTGCTCCTCTCTCGCTGCAGCCCATCGAGCCAAAGACTCCTGGAGAAAGAAGTGGCTAAGCTGAACTAGGCCTGAGGCCACTCTGTCTGCAAGTGGAGCCTGGCTGTCCATGCCCTCTGTCCACAGAGCCTCGACCCTCTCTCTGAGTGCTGAGTCCAACAAGACCCGCTCTGGGATGCGAAGCATCGTGCTCCACTCCTCTGCCTGTCTGCCACTGTGAGGATCACTGGTGCATGGTCCGAGAAGGATGTCCCTGCCAGGATGCCCACTGATCCCCCCAAGTCAGTGAAGTGGTCACTAGTGTAGAAGCGATCTATGCGCGATAGATTCACTCCTCCCACTCTGCGGTCCGATCTAGAGAAGGCAAGACTCTCTGGAGGCCTCACAAAGCCAGAATGCTGCCATGTATCCGAGACCCTCAACGTCATACAAAACCTCTCCCAGGCTGCTAACTCGACTCCATGCAAAGTAGCATGGCTGCCTCCGATCCTGACAGAAGGGTCCTCCAACATGTTGAAGTCCCCTCCTACACACCACTGGTCAACCTGTGGCAAAGACTCAACAATCTGTGACCAAAACTCTGCACGAGCACTCGCCACATTGGGCGCATAGATGTTCAGGAAACCCACAAGGCTACCCTGAACCTGCATAGTAATCCACTGAGCCCTGCCTGGTACAATAATCCCTCTGCCCACAATGGCCTGCTGTAATGAGTCCGCAATAGTCATACATACCCCACCCTGGATGCCTCCAGGTCCAAAAGCAGCTGACCAAAAGGTATCATAGCGTCCACGCAAAATCTGACCACATCGCCGAATGCGGCTTTCAGACAAATGGCCTCCTGAAGCATAAGGAGATCAATCTCTCCTCCCACAAGGCAACGCTGAAGCTCCTGACGCAATCGGCCCCGCTGTCGCTGAAACTAGGGCCCACCTAGTCCCTGCACGTTCCACGAGACGATCCTCATGGGGAGCGAGTGAGAACAGATGTTGCCGCAGCAGCAAGACGAGCTATCTTCGAAGCAGGCTTGGATGGGGAGTAATCCGCATCCGAGCGTCCTCTAGATAGGCGAGACTGCAGTGAGTGCCTGGTCCAAGCCCAAGTAGAGCGAGCCGTGCGTAAAGCAACCTCCTCTGTCCAGGAGTCCTCATGAATGAATACATAGCAAGGCAAACACTGCGTATCAGCAAAAAAGTACACCACAATGTGTCTACATCCTGCTGAATCTGGGGGTGTCACCGCAAACTTGGCCAGTGGCCACAAAGTCTGCAGCAAATCTGTAACGCCCAGTTCTCCCATGTGGTGAGAGAACTCGAGAACCTGTGTATGCAACCATCCCACCACTGAGTCGAGGGACCACTCTGTCTCAGTCCTGCCATAGAGGGGGAAGGAGAAACCAACTGCTGAGTCCAAGGCCTCTGTCCCCCTAGCGGCGAGGAACAAAGCGTGGACTCTGAAGCAGGCTGCCTCGTGGTCTGCTGCGGAATCGCCAAGAAAACGAGTAAACCCGTAATCGAAGAAATCCCAGCGGCGTCGGAGGTCAAAGCTCGTCAAACCACGAGGGATAGCTGCAAGAGGAGATGTCTGAATCTGCAGTGGGGGCCGCATGAAAGGCTGACCCTCTCTCGCTAGGCGACTCGTGGCGAAGGCGCTGCCAAGAGATCTCCTAGCCGCCGGCGAGGGTCCAGTCTCCTGAGCCGACTGTGGTACTGAAGCAGAAGGAGGGGGAGAAGGGGCTGGGGGGGGGCGGGGGAGAGGAGAAGCGGGGTGGGGCGGCAGAGACATGGGGGGGGGGCGAGGTGGGGAGTGAGCGGTAGCAGAGGGCAGGGGAGGGCATGAGGAGGAGGAGGGGAGATCGGAAGGCGGAGCGGCTGGTGAGGGTGAAGCGGAGGTGGTGGCTGGCATAGGGGGCTCCTCCTGCTCAAGAGGACCAAAGCGGTTCCCCGTGGGAACCTACTGCTGCTGAGTAGGCACCTCGGGGCCACTCTGAGTGCCAGGCTGTCGCTGTGGCCCCTAGCGTCGACGGCCACGGGCCTGCTGCCACCCCTCCTCCGTTGGAGCCCAAGGCTCGGAGGGTGGCGCTGAATCTGTGCACTGTGTCGCTGGCTGTGGCTGCGGCCTAGCCTTGGCAGGCTGGGGCTGAGGCTGAGGCTGAGGCTGAGGCTGAGGCTGAGGCTGAGGCTGAGGCTGAGGCTGAGGCTGAGGCTGAGGCTGAGGCTGAGGCTGAGGCTGAGGCTGAGGCTGAGGCTGAGGCTGAGGCTGAGGCTGAGGCTGAGGCTGAGGCTGAGGCTGAGGCTGAGGCTGAGGCTGGGGTGCGGGTCGTGGTCTCCTCCGTGGACAGGCCTTCGCTAGGTGGCCCATCTGTCTGCAAATGAAGCACTGGTTCGGGAGACCCGAGTACTCCACACTCTGTCTAAACCAACCCCCACTCACCCGAGGCAGAAGGATGACCTTCGGGAGCGTGTGGGTATCTCTGACCAAAACTCGAACTGAAGGGATGCCAGCCGCCTTGGCAGCTACTGATGCTGCCGTACGAGGTGTCTCCAGGACAGTTCCGATGGCGGAGCCAATCCTGGAGAGAAGTGGAAGGTACTCCCTCCGTAAACCCGGAAAGCAGACTGAGATGGGGATGTCCGCCTCCTCTACTAGCACATCCGAAGATGGGTCAAAACCATGTCGCCACTGTCGAAAGTGGGCGCGTGATGCTCGGATGGCCAATGGACTCATAGCTATGACCTTGGAGGCCATCTCGGAAGTCTCGAACTCAATCTGGTAGTACCCCCGTCCGAGAATCTGGACATCCAAGATCTTGCCCACCTCTGCGAGGAGGCGGGCCTGGAGAAGGTCTCGCAGCTCTCCTCTGCTGGGACGAGTGCCGAGAACCTTGCAGATGACAGAAGTCGCGTGCAAGCGTTCTACCTCTGTGGCAAGGCTCGCTTGCTCTGCCGGCGTAAGAGCAAGTCGAATGGTGGGCTCAACGGGGTCGGGCGAGGGGGCTTCAGGCGAGTCCCTCTGAGGTGAAGCTGGAGCCTCCATTTGTGTCTACTGCTGAGTCGAAGAAGCGGGCGGCGAAGAAGAAACCTGCAAACAAGTCAGTCAGGCACTTTTCCGAAGAGAAAGTGCTGCCGAGCCAGGTGCAGAGGGCCTTCGGGAGCGAAGAGGATGGGGGGGGGGGGGGGGGTGATGAGGAGACAGCGAGGGCGAAGAGGGCAGCCGTGCAATGTGCGGGTGCACAAGGAGCAGCGAGCGGGGGGGGAGCGGGGAAGGCAGAGCGAGAGGAGGGCAGCGGGCTGCGGCAGCTAAGGGGCAGTGCGCAGACAGGGGTGGGCAGCGGGCTGCGGCAGCTAATGGGGCAGCGCGCGCAGATAGGGGGGGGCAGCGGGTGGGTTGAGAGGCAGTGCGCAGGGGCTGAAGGGGGTGGGGGGGCAGCGAAGGGGCAGCGAGGGAAGGGAGGGGGGGGGAGGAGAGCGATGGCGCAACAGCAAAGGGGGGGGGGGGGGGGGGGGGGGGGGCGAGCAGCAGTAGCGGGCCTTCAGATTCGCAAGCATGAAAAATTAGGTTCCTTGCACTATCAACCACCTCTTCCAATTCTTGCTTTGTAAACATCCTTGGAGTAGGAGGTTTCTTGAGTGCTGGTTCTGTGGTTTGCCGCAACTGTGAGTGCACCTCGTCGAAGGAGGTCTGGGTCATAAATTTTGCAAATTTCGGGTCCTTCACAAAATTTATCATCATCTTTGTTGCATCGTCAATCAATCGTCGACGCTCCATCTCTTAAGCTTCGCCTAAGTAGGCCGAGGGGGGCCGTACTCCCCGCGTGAATTGTCACCAGCTTGTGACTACTATCTATCCTTTTTGTTGATTTCTTTCTTATTATTTATTCATTTTCACTTTTTGGAAACACCCCTTGGGAAATCTAACTGCCTTGCATTGCATAGCTAGTGTGGAACTGTTCAGAGGGAGTCTAGGCCTGAGGGCAAGAGAGCACTAAGGTTGGACAAGGACTATGGTTAGCCAAAGTGGGGTCATTGACTAGCCAAAGTGGAATCCTTTGCTAGAGAGGCTACATTTCAGTTCTGGGTGTGGCTGCAGTGTACAAAGGGGGTCAGATGACCTAGAAAGATACAATGGCAGCATCTCCTAAAATTTAGGGAACTGCTATTTTGGGACCTGAAAATGTGTTCGCGTCATTATCTCCGGAATGACAAGGGGAACATTTTATTACTCTGCGGCGAAGCCAACTGGGCAACCGGTCGGGAGATTTTTAGGCGGCAACCCCGAAACGGGAAATGGCCTGTAAATGTGCCAAGTGGCACATTTCTGTGCACTTTCCTCATGCATGAAGAAGTGGCGCTGATTTTAGAGAAGGGAGGCTCATTTTGCAGTTTCTGTCAGAGGTTGAGAGCTATGGAGTGCTTCCTTTCCCTCTTATGTACAGTGCGGTGCCAGGAGTGATGCCCTGCACGCTACGCACTGCCCTCTCTCTCCCCTATGGCAGTATGTTATGCCCATGCCCCTCTAGTGGGCTTTTCAATTGACCAATGTACAGTTGTGTGGGTTCATGCGCGATTGCCGAGGCAAGAGCCTCTTGCACAGGTACTGGATTAGCTAGCAGCTAATCCCCCGTAGGTACAGGTGATTTGGAGAGGTTTCACGTGCGAAATCTTGTCCAATTCAAAGGGCAAGTAGCCCTACAGGTACGGGAGCTCGAGGACTTGCTACGGATGCGATCGGCACGCAAAACGGAGCCCGAAACAGTGAATTACAGCCTGCTGTGTATTTTTGCAGGTTTAGGGTACCGTTGTACAGGTGATCTGACGCATTTTCGGGGCAGAAAACAGAGAATTCAGCGTGCTGCAGATTCTCGCCAGGTTTTGCAAAGTGTCCGTATGCGTCGGGAAAGTCATCCAATGCGTGGGGATACTGACTGTGAAGGGTCCTAGTATAGTTATGTTGCCGAAGTCGGGCCAGAACAGTTGAAATTCAGCCAAGATTGTGCGGGGCAGCTTGTAGGGTACCACAACTTTTATTCCCTCTGTTAAAGAATAAAGAAATACCGAAAGGGGTGCCTAATTTAGGGGCCAGTCTGGTGTCGGTCTTCTCATACAGGTGCAATCTAGCAGCCTGTATCCCTTTCCCCTTTCGTTGTGTCTTGAAAGTACAGGTAAAGTGGGCGACAAATTAAATGGGTGAAAGCAAATAAGGTTTAAGTCTAAGGTCTACCGCCCTTTTTGAAAGTACAGGCCGGTTTCATGGCTCCATCGCCGGGATTAAATCACTTTTTCCCATAGAAGTGAGCCTTGGTCAATTTGGGCTTGAAGACACAGGGGATCATAGACCAGACACAGGAAATTGCAATTATGACTGACAGACCAGATGATGTGACTGAAGAGGTTTCCTCCGCACAGGGTCAATAGACACATGAAGTGGGTGAGTCCTCAAGACCACCACAGACGGATGATGATATATTCAGGACCCAGTTGGCTACTGCTGTGGCTATGTTCACACAAGTAATGCAGAACCCGAGGTTTTTAGCCTTTCTGCAACCTCCTCTTCTGTCTCAGCAAATTGGGTCATTGGATCATATTGAAAAGCTTGTTAAGGCTTGAGCAGAGGTGATTCATACTGCAGAGTCAATGGAAACACCTGTACACCTGACGGAGAACATACAGTCTCCACAACCTGTGCCTAAGGTGCAAGAATAGGTGGCTGAAATGCAGTCTTTCAAGCTGTACCAGTTCAGCCAGCCACCTATCAGCAGCCTATAGCTGGTTCTAATGGGCAGGGAAGCAACCTACAGGCTATGCAACAAGTCCTCCCACCACCTTCAGTACACCCTGGCTATTTTGGAGGTGGATTAGTATTCCTGAGCATGGCTGGTCATGCATCTGGAAATCAGTTTTACACGCCAGGAACAGTGTTCGGGGGTGCTCAAACGATGATGCCCAACCCCGTGTATGGTGTCATGGGTATGCAACCAGGGTTTCAAAGTACTCAGGGCGAATTTGGGATGCCACAAGCAAATTTTGGTATGGCTGGAATTACAAATCAACAGCCAAATATGGCATTTCCAGGTCAACTTAATAGCGGTTAAGGAACACAGATGAACCCTAACAGTGTTCCCATGTTTTAGTCACTTCCATATGATAACTTAGCGCCGCTGGAGAAGCCAACTCCGTACAAAGAAGGTGGCAAAGGTGTGGCATTCACGACCTTTACAGGGTTTGATGATAGGAAGAAGGCTCTCTCATTCCTCCAGCAGTATGACAAGGCCTATGTAGGGGGAAACTTTATAGAGGCTTCAAAGGTCCGCAAGGCAGCCACTTTCTTGACAGGGAATGCGGGACAATGGTGGTCAACTTTGTTGCTTCAAGGGCAAGCTCCGTCCACATGGATTTACTTCAAGCAGATTTTTGCAGCAGCATGGTTATCTAATGACTTTGAAGCAGATGTCATGACAGAATGGCATCAGCTTAATGCTGCTACTTGCAAGAATCTGGATGACTACAATTGGAAGTTTTGGAAAGCTCTACTTCCAGTAACTTCCTATAGGCTTGTGCCATTGACAGAACAAATTGAAAAATACTGTTGTGGCCTACCCAAAGGATTGAGAAAGTACTGCACGAAGACCAAAGTCACTACTTTGACGCAGCTCATCGAGGTAGCAAACACTGGCAATGGTTTGCTCAAGGGAGAAGATTGTGAATTTAATACTGGCGTCAAGGAAGGATCAGCCAAGAAAAATTCAGTGAAGAAGCACGTTCCCAATGAGGTTCCTAAAGCGACTCAGGAGCCAGCCAACGCAGGGAAAGGTAAAGCTACGGTTGAATCAGAAAAGGGACCAGCAAAGAAATGGAAAAGACGTTTTCCTCGCAAGTCGGAAGGGCAAAAGAAGGTCCTGAGGTCAGAGAACAAATGCTTTATCTGTGAGCAGCCTGGCCACATTGCTTACAATTGTCCTCAAAAGAAAAGGCCAGCTGATTCTGAAGACAAGGAGGACAAGAAAGGAAAGAGGCCCATGGCTGGTCTAGTGCTAGATATGGTGGGCCACAAGCCAAATTCAGATGCAAGTGAGCTTTGCAGAGCATGGGGAAAGGTCAGGGATCAAACAATGCTTATCTTCTTTGATCCAGGTGCCAAAGCCAACTTCATTTCCCCAGAATTGGCTTCAAAGTTGGGAATTAGACCTGAAGAGATGGGGTATACAGCAGAGGCAGGTTTGGCATGTCCTCGCCATACAGAGGTTGTGACACCTATCATCGGAAAGTTGCGCCTACATATCCAGTCCTATGTAGATGCTGAAGAATTTTACATCATGCCACTGGACAGATGAGATGTGTTGCTAGGTATTCCTTGGTTGTTTCGTGTACAGGGAATCATGGATGCCTACAACAAAAAGATCACTGTACAGAGCAGGGAAAGACTCACATTCTGGATGTAAAGCTTAAAGGGGAGTCTATTCCCACTGTATGAGCTTCTGCTATTACTTTTGTAATGAAAAAGCATCTTTCTGCGTACTTGGTTTTTGCACGTGAAGTGTGAGATTGTGATGAATCAAATTTATCTGTGTTAGATAAAGAAAGGTCAATGTTTTTACAACAGTATAGTGACTGTTTTTCCGATTCATTACCATCTCAATTACCTCTAGAGAGACCCGAGGACCATGCGATAGATTTGGTGCCAGGCAGTAGCCCACCAAATAAGCCTCCGTACAGGGTTAGTGCGGCTCAACAGAAAGAGATAATGAGCCAAGTACAGGAGCTTTTAGAAAAGGGGCTGATTCAGCCGAGTTCATCTCCATTCTGTTCTCCAGTGTTGTTGGTGCAGAAAAAGGATGGCTCATGGCGTATGTGCATCGACTACCGTGCACTGAACAAGAATACCATCAAGAATAGGTTCCCTATATCTAGAATTGATGATATTCTGGACAAATTAGAAGGAGCAGCTATGTTTAGCAGGATAGATCTAAAGAGTGGGTACCATCAGATCCGCATTAGATCAGAGGATGTGCACAAGACTGCTTTTAGAACAACGTTTGGCCTTTACGAATTTCTAGTGATGCCCTTTGGTCTCACAAATGCTCCTGCTATGTTCAATAGGATGATGGACATAATTTTCCGTCCACACGAGCAGTTTGTTGGTACATTCTTTGATGACATGATAGTCTACTCAAAGAATGAAGAGGAGCATAGGCATCACTTGGCCATTGTGTTCAAAGAGCTACGCAGCCATAGGTTGCTCATCAATGCAAAGAAAAGTGAATTTTTCCTGGAAGAGATTCACTTTCTGGGACACATTGTCTTAAAGGATGGTGTCAGAATGGATCTTGCAAAAGTTGAAGCGATCAAGTCATGGCCATATTTGAAGATGGTGCACGATGTCCGAAGCTTCTTGGGACTATGCTCCTATTACAGAAGGTTTATCCGAAATTTCGCTGAGATTGCTTCACCTTTACATGCTCTTCAAAAGAAGGCAGTCACCTTTAGATGGACACAGAAAGAGATTTCAGCTTTTAATCTCTTAAAGGAAAAGATGACTCCAGATCCAGTCATTGTGTTGCCAAATCGTAGGAAGTCATTTGTGGTCCAGTGTGACACCTGTGGTAGTAGCATTGGTGCAGTGCTAATGCAAGATGGCAGGGTAGTAGCCTATGAGAGTAGAATCTTGCAAGGGCCAGAAAAGACTATGCAAGTCTATGAAAAAGAACTGCAGGCAGTGATTCATGCGCTCTTAAGTTGGAAACACTACCTGCTAGGTGCAGATTTCGTTGCAGAGTTACCGGGGAACGGCATTTTAGGGCCTCGGAACGCCGGAACAGCGTTCCGGCCGGCTGGAAGTTTCTGGAACGCGTCGGAACGGAACGGCGTTCCGACTGAAAGCTGTCACCGGAACGGGACCACCGGAACGGACTGGAACGGGACGGAACGGCCCCAACGGCAGTTTTTGAAATTAAAGAAAACGAGTCTTGAGTCTTGAGTCTTGAGTCTTTGCCATTTATCCACCTTTTTGTATGGCTGCTTGAGCCTTGCCCTCTTTGCCATTTGTAGCTACTAGCATCTTTATGGTATTTGTCACCTTCAGTCTTTTGGTATTGTGGTCACTGAAGTCTGGTTTGAACTTTGCCCCCCTTTGGTTTTTTTGTAGCACCTTGGCCGCTGGCGGCCCTTGAGGCTTGTTACTATGTTAGCCATAATTAATTCCAAAGTGTTATCTCTGACTACTACTCTTGCAATTATTTGAGAGCATTGTGTATGTACTATGGGCATTGTGTTTGCTCATTGTTGTTCATCTGGCTATGTACTCTGGGCGCCTCACATTCCAATCAAGTCATAATAAGGTTAAATGGTCTTCGAATCGTGTTTTTTGTGGGTATTAGAGTCAAAGGACTCTAATACTACTTGTATTCAAACACATAACGCTAAAAAAAATAATATTTGGGTGTTTTTTTAGCCTGCCGTTCCGCGCCGTTCCCGTTCCCGTTCCCGTTCCGGGCCCATTCCCGTTCCCCCGTTCCGCAGGGAGGCCCGTCGCTGTTCCCGTTTCGCGTTGCGGGTAACTCTGTTTCGTTGTCCAAACAGATCATCAGACCTTGCGATACTTCTTGACACAGGCAAAGTTATCTGAGAAGCATATGCGATGGGCAAATATCTTGTCCATGTTCCATTTTCAGATTGTGCATGTGGAAGGCAAGAAGAACGTTGTGGCTGATGCCTTGTCAAGGAAGCCATAAATTTCAGCTGTGTCAATTCCTTATCATCATGAACTTGATGATATGAGGGAACAATATGCAAATGATGAAGATTTTGTAAGGGTCTTCGAGCAGCTAATGGATGGACAACATCAGGAACACTATCTTCTCAAAGATGGGTTCATGATGATGCATGGCAGATTGTGTGTCACAAAGCCATTGCGATGCAAAGTTATAGAAGAGAGTCATGTCCCACCGTATGTAGGGCATCGTGGTATCGATGCTACAGTTAAAGCGGTTGAGACATTCTTCTACTGGCCTACATTGAGAAGAGATGTGGATGCCTTTGTGCGAGAATGCCTAATATGCCAGAAGGTCAAGTTTGACAGGCAAAAGGCACCAGGGTTATTGCAACCACTACCTATTCCAGATAAACCATGGGAAAGTATTGCTATGGATTTTATCTTTGATCTTCCGAGAACGCAGACAGGAAACGATGGTATTTGGACCATCATTTGCAGATTCAGCAAGCAGGCTCATCAGGCTCATTTTATTCCTGTCAGGAAGAAGATAAAGCCAGATCAGATGGCACGCTTGTTTATGAGCAATATTTTCAAGTATCATGGCATGCCACAGTCGATTGTTAGCGACCGTGATCCACGCATGACAAGTTTGTTCTGGAGAGGCTTGTTTGAGAATATGGGCACCACGCTCAAATTCTCTTTGTCATTTCATCTTCAAACAGATGGGCAGTCAGAAGAGGCAAATTCTACTGTCCTAACTGCTATGTGTCAGAGCATGAAGGAAAGTGGGAGCAGTATTTGCCATTGGTGGAGTATGCATACAATAATATAGTGCATTCATCAACTGGCGAGGCACCTTTTGAGATAGTTGAAGGTGGCAAGAAAGTTCCTTCCATACTGCATACAAAGGACAAGATATTTGAAGCAGATAAGTATGTTTAGGACATGGATGAAATGTACAAGAAGGTCAAAGTGGCCTTAGAAAAGACTCAGGCAAAGCAAAAGAAAGCAGCTGATCGTCACCGTCATGAAGTGGTATTTTCACTTGGTGATTGGGTGCTTCTACGCTTTGAAAAGGCAAGGTTAAAGAAGATGAAGGGCAAGGAAAAACTGTTTCCAAAGCTCAGCATGCGTTACTATGGGCCTTTCAAGTATGCGACATAATTAGTGATGTTGCATATAGGCTGAAATTGCCTGAGAGTTGGAAGATTCACAATGCGTTTCATGTGAGTCTTCTCAGACCCTATGTGGGTGATGTGCCACAAGATATGCCAGCTGAAGATCAGCGAGAAGTCGAGGAACTTGACGAGATCTTGGTCCCGGAACAGATTTTGGCACATAAAGAAAGAAAAGTGAAAGGCAAGGTTGCTAGGCGTTACTTGGCAAAGTTCAGAAACTATCCACCAATGGATGCTAAGTGGATGGAAGAAGATGAACTTGCAGACTCACCAACTGTGTTATCACTTTACCTTGAAGCCTTTGATTTGCAACCTACCTTGACCCCTTGAGTTTCAAAGCTACATGGATTGTCAGTTTGACAATGGCTTCTGAAAGAAATGATGTACATGGTATTTAAAGTGAGCTCAAATCAAGTACATCTTACATGAATGTTAGAGCTGTACAGATTGTCAGTTTGGCAATTGCTCTTATAGAATGTCCAAAAGTTTGGTTAGTGCTATAGAAGTGAGTATTTCTTGCCAGTTTGTCAAGGATACAGTAATTGCTTCTATTAAAGGGTACATGTGTAACTGCATTCTTAAACTGTCGGTTTGTGTATGCTCGAAAGTGTTACTGGATCCAACGTGTACTAAAAGACAGTGGCAAAATGCGTAGCTACCATTTTGTCATTGGAAAGTTAATGACTCAAAGCAATGGCAGACTGCGAAGCTACCACTATGTCATTGGGACAGGGTTCACACGCAGGCAATACATGTGTCGACGAGGTGTTGAATACACCAGGGTTGACAATGAGCATGTATGTGTCGTACATGTGTCGACAAGTGTTGAATACACCAGTGTTGACTGTGAGCATGTACGACATAGATGCAAACGAGGACGTTTCAAGAGGGGGGCATGTCACCAGCGTGTGACTACTATCTATCCTTTTTGTTGATTTCTTTCTTATTATTTATTAATTTTCACTTTTTGGAAACACCCCTCGGGAAATCTAACTGCCCTGCATTGCATAGCTAGTGTGGAACTGTTCAGAGGGAGTCCAGGCCTGAGGGCAAGAGAGCACTAAGGTTGGACAAGGACTATGGTTAGCCAAAGTGGGGTCATTGACTAGCCAAAGTGGAATCCTTTGCTACAGAGGCTACATTTCAGTTCTGGGTGTGGCTGTAGTGTACAAAGGGGGTGAGATGACCTAGAAAGAAACAATGGCAGCATCTCCTAAAATTTAGGGAACTGCTATTTTGGGACCTGAAAATGTGTTCGCGTCATTATCTTCGGAATGACAAGGGGAACATTTTATTACTCTGCCGCGAAGCCAACTGGGCAACCGATCGGGAGATTTTTAGGCGGCAACCCCGAAACGGGAAATGGCCTGTGCACTTTCCTCATGCATGAAGAAGTGGCGCTGATTTTAGAGAAGGGAGGCTCATTTTGCAGTTTCTGTCAGAGGTTGAGAGCTATGGAGTGCTTCCTTTCCCTCTTATGTACAGTGCGGTGCCAGGAATGATGCCCTGCACGCTACGCACTGCCCTCTCTCTCCCCTATGGTAGTATGTTATGCCCCTCTAGTGGGCTTTTCAATTAACCAATGTACATTTGTGTGGGTTCATGCGCGATTACCGAGACGAGCCTCTTGCACAGGTATTGGATTAGCTAGCGGCTAATCCCCTGCAGGTACAGGTGATTCGGAGAGGTTTCACGTGCGAAATCTCGTCCGATTGAAAGGGCAAGTAGCCCTACAGGTACGGGAGCTCGAGGATTTGCTATGGATGCGACCGGCACGCAAAACGGAGCCCGAAACAGTGAATTACAGCCTGCTGTGTATTTTTGCAGGTTTAGGGTTTTGGCCCTAAACGGACCCTAATACCCCCAGGAGGTTCGGGGACACAAGGGGACTGTTGTACAGGTGATCTGGCGCATTTTCGGGGCAGAAAACAGAGAATTCAGCGTGCTGCAGATTCTCGCCAGGTTTTGCAAAGTGTCCGTATGCGTCGGGAAAGTCATCCAATGCGTGGGGATACTGACTGTGAAGGGTCCTAGTACAGTTATGTTGCCGAAGTCGGGCCAGAACAGTTGAAATTCAGCCAAGATTGTGCGGGGCAGCTTGTAGGGAACCACAGCTTTTATTCCCTATGTTAAAGAATAAAGAAATACCGAAAGGGGCGCCTAATTTAGGGGCCAATCTGGTGTCGGTCTTCTCATACAGGTGCAATCTAGCAGCCTGTATCCCTTTCCCCTTTCGTTGTGTCTTGAAAGTACAAGTAAAGTGGTTGACAAATTAAATGGGTGAAAGCAAATAAGGTTTAAGTTTAAGGTCTACTGCCCTTTTTGAAAGTACAGGCCGGTTTCATGAATCTTCTTCGTGGTCTCTTCCCGCATCTCTGCATGCAGAGGAAGTCGACTGTAACTTTGCTCGAATCCGTAAGTACCGCGTAAAAAGGATCGGATTTCCCGGTAGAGGAGAAATCGGCCGCGCTGTGATACCACTGTAACAAACTTGGACAGTCCAAGTAAAGATTCTACCGCAACACGATAGGAATTCACTTCAAAACACTTCACAGTTCACAATTGATTCGACATGGCCTGGGGGAGTTCCGTGCCTATAGATATTGGCCCCAAAGACTGGCGTCCCTTTCGGTATTTCTTTTTGTATTAATCTGCAACTCAAAGTACAAGGGAGTGGGAGGGTCTCACTCTTAGACTTTGCGTCCAGATGCTCCTAGAAGTGGGAGCCCTACCTACACTTATAAAGGTTTTACAAGGGATGCCAAAAGCAGAGCCCCAAAAGCTTCAAAATTACAAGCATTAAAAAATAAAGCCCCTTTAACTCTCTAGCCTTGCTTGATAAAAATAAAGCAAGTCAATTAAGCTCAAGCTCTCTCTCTCTCTCTCTCTCTCTCTCTCTCTCTCTCTCTCTCTTTGAATTGCGTAGAACAAAGCAACGTGAGACTTTTTGTAAAAAGCGAGAATGTCCGTACGCTGCTGCCACGTGGCTTCTTTTTCGCAAAACGCGCCGCGTTTTCTACCGTAGTTTTCGGAGGATCGTACAATAGTGCCACGTCAGCATTTAGCCAGCATTTTCGGGAGTCCTTGCCAAGGGAGGGGGTGTGTGTGTGTATTGGCTGCCACGTCACAGGTTTGTGACACATTGAGGCTTTTGCAGCTCTCAAGGTTGCGGTGACAGAAGCGTCGCGTCTTATCCTTGCCTCTTGGGATGACCCCTTTGAGGTATGGACGGATGTGAGCAATGTCGCCATAGGTGCTGTGCTTCAACAACACGGTCGTTTAGTAGCTTTCCTTAGTCGGAAACTCAATAGTGCAGAAAGAACTATTGAGTTTATGATTAAGAACTTTTGTTTGTCATTTACTCTGTTAAGCATTGGAAGCATTTTCTTTATGGTAGAGAGTTTATAGTTCGCACAGATCACCAAGCTCTCAAGTGGCTCCAGTCTATGCCTAGTGCACATTGAAGTGATCGCCAAGCATGGTGGTCACAATTTTTTGAGCAATTTGGAGGTTTGATTAAGTATGTGTCTGGAAAAGCTAACCCTGTTGCAGATGCGTTACGTCGCAAAGGACGAATTTTGGCTCCTGAGTCAAGATCCACAGTTTTTCTTTAGGGTGTGTCTTTCGACAGCATGAAGAACCACTATGCGGATACGGAGTTTGGTGATTGTAGACTCTTGCTTCCCAAGGACCAAGCAACTCTCATTCGTGATGGTTTGTTGTATTTTTGTCAACGTCTATGTGTGTTGTCCTCTCTTAGGATAACCATATTGCGTGATGCATATGACTCGCCGGTGGGCACAGGGGAATGAACACCACTCTCGAAAAAATAGGAAGATTCTTTTATTGGCCTAAAATGCGAAAAGATGTGTTTCGTTATATCACACAGTGCACTATTTGTCAAAAGGTAAAAGCTCCTCGGAGTAAGCAGCAAGGCCTCTTGCTTCCACTGCCTATTTCCGATGGACCTTTTCAAGATATTTCCATGGATTTTGTGACTAATCTTCCATCTAGTTTGCATTCAATGTACACTCATAATGTTTGACAATTGTTGATCGTTTCAGTAAGTTTTGCATGTTGATTCCTTGTAAGGCCACAGTCACCGCATAAGATGTAGCACGGTGTTCATTAAGCATTGGTACCCCCTCTGTGGTTTGCCAAAATCGATTGTTTGAGATGGGGATGTTAAGTTCACGTTCAATTTTTTGCGCGCACTCTATGAAAATTTTGGCACTAAGTTGAATTTTTCATCGGCTTTTCATCCACAGTAAGATGGTCAAACAGAAATTTACAATCAGTTGGCTTTTGATATTTTAAAGTCATATGTGTATGATCAACAGTCTCATTGGGAGCTCTATCTCCCATTGGTCAAGGCTATTTTGAATGACTCTTTTTCCTCTACCATTGGTCGAACTCCGTATGAGGCAGCTTTTGGCCGTCCGTTCTAGTCACTTTTTACTCGCTCGGTCAGTCAAAGGCCTGATGCCAATGTTGAAAGTCAGTCATTGGATGAAATTTTTGAGAGTGTGAAGCTTCGGCTAAGCAAGGCTCAGGAATCTTATTCACGGCAAGCTAATAAGCATCGTCAGGATGTTTCGATCAAGGAAGGGGATTGGGTGTATTTAAGAATCATGAAGCAACGTCTTAAGCAAGTTGGAAAGAAGTGTCCCAAGTTGTCTTTTCGAATGTATGGTCCATTTCCTATCATTAAAAAGATAAATGAGGTTTCAATGAAATTGCAATTGCCTAACTCATGGTCAATGCACAATGTTTTCCATGTTGCTTGGTTGAAAGTGTTTCACGGAACACCTCCAAAGGACATTTCGAAAGAAGAAGAACCGGAGATCATCGATAAAGCTGAAGTCATGGAGCGGGAGCAAGTGTTGTTGCATCGGTTTCGCTATGGTTCAAAGAAGCAAGTGAGACAGTACTTTTTGAAGTTCAAGGATCGAGGAACCCAAGAAGCAATGTGGGTTGATGAAGAGTTTTTCAAAGATTATCCCGAAATGTTGGTAGTCTACAAGGAAGCCATGTAGATTGGTACCAGTACCTCACTTGAAAAAGGAGGGGATGTCCCGTGCACATCTAACCCTATGTGCATGTGGACAAGCTACTTCATGACAAGGGTCAATCAGCCTAGCTTATGCACTTTTGTGAGTGTTCGTAGACCGTGCATGTCCAGACTCTTAGAGTAGATGCATATCCTCTGGTTGCACACAACATGATTATCAGATTACCATCAGAACCCATTAGAAGCATTTTTACAGTGCACAGAACCTATTTTTCCCTATTTGAGTCATTTATCAATAAGTGACTTTGTTGGGAAACTAGGTAGGGCAATTTAGCCAAGCCAATATATAAGAAAACCTAGCGCTAGCAGTTTCTGGTAGAAGAGGCAACAAAGACCACCAATCTGACAGTGCACCTTCTCAATAAGACCCCCCGGCGGAACACGTAGCGTTTTCAGCCATCAGAATCAGCCTGGCGTTTTTATCAAGTGCAGATCTCCTAGCGTTTTCTGCAGCAGACAGTTTCAGCCCTATAGTTTTGGGAACCAGCAGACCAGCCTTAGCGTTTTGCAGTTCCGGTGACAGTTCAACAGATTAGCACCAGCATTTTGCATTTTCAGCAGATAGCCTCCGTACCACAGCCCCCAAACCTCACAGATCTCACCTTTCCGCAGCAGATCCTCGCCGCACGGTTAGATCAGCCAGCGTTTGTAGATTCAGTCCGCTATTCGCAGATTTCAGCATCTGTGTTTTCATCGCGTCGTCGTCGCATCGTCGTCATCGCCGACATAGAGTCAGAATTCAGCAGATACAAGATTTGCAAATTTCAGCCCTTAGCATTTTCAGATTTCAGCCCATCCCGTCGCCGTCCTCATCGTCGTCGACATCGTCGGCAAGTCCATAGCATTGTAGAGATTTGTGCAATTAATAGTAGACCGCTTCCGCCACAGAGAGTGGGTCCTTCGGAGGAGGGTTTGACAACATTCAAGTGTCGTATTCTTCTCTCTCTATCTCTCAATCTCAATACCTTCATTCACAGTGTGTACCACTTTGTTTGTGATCATTTGCACTCTCTCACTAAAGGAACGAAAGGCTCTCCCTTCCGTAATTAAAAGGAACCCTTGAGCAGAGTTCGGAGCACTCACATGAGCAAAGTTCAACAGTCAAGTCCGCTGCACCTTACAACATAGTTGAGGTTTGTTTGATGGTGCAGTTGATGATATCGGTTTTTTTAACATGCTTGAAGCAGGTGATGGTGTATCCTTCTCTTCTTCCTTGGATACTGGCATGCCGGAAGATGCAATTTGTGAGTTTTTTGATCATCTTCTTGATGAAGAAATGCCTCTTGAGAAAAGTATGGGTGCTTCATGGAAAGATGATGCTTGTGCAGATGCCTCCAATGTGTTTAAGGGCTTTGTATGCCTCTTTGCAGGATGTATGCTTTTCAATGCCTTTTGAGGGCTACTCTTGTTACTCATATTTTGCTACAAATGTTTCCAAGGCTTTCAAGTGCCATATGCCCAATGTTGGCCCGAATAAAGGTTTTTGTGGAGGAGATAACAAAGAAGGAAATTTTATGATGCATATGCAAGTCTATGGCAAAGTAATTGATGGTTTTGTTGGTGCAAGGTTGGTGTATGGCATTTCTACATGTTTTCCTTGGGAGCCAGGTGGAAGCTTGATTAAGCTTTTGATGTATGGAATGCCAAGTGTTTTTGTGTGGGATCCAGGTGGAATGAGCATCCACTAATGTTGCTGCTGAATGCTCTAGCAGACTAGGGGGGTTGGCAAACTATGATGGGAGTTTTTCGGTTTGAAGTTTACCAGCCCATGTATATATGGTGTGCTCGCTTTTTCCATTTTTGAGTGTGCTATGGTTGCTTGTACAGTGCTCAGCAATGCCAATTTTTGATGTGTGCTCTTGGCTATGGTCTACAACTGGCCATTTGACCAGGTTTGCAAGAGTTCGGTAGTGTTAAAGTTGAGCATGAATGCTCAACCAGAGGGTTGGGCAAAGATGATTGATTCGAGATTATTCTGAGGGAGTGCATTTGAGAGCAAGGCAATCGGCCACTTCCATAATGCCGATGCAAGTATTAAAGCTGCTTCGAGGCGCATCTAGGTGGAACCTTAAAAACTTGAGCTCATTGGCCCCGGTTTGATTGAGGATCGACGCATTTCAAAGCTTGAACTTGGTCATCACGCAAGGCAAACCCGGACACCGAGTAGTCGAAAGAAGTGGGTGAAATGTAAGCTAAAAATAAGCTGCAACAAGAGATCGGATGTTATCAATGCAAGAGAGCGGTGGAGCAACAAGGAGAGGTAGCTCATGGAAGCTCGACTCTTGAACACTCGGAAAGGATACTACTGACTCTGTAAGTGTCGAGTTGGTGGAAGTTTTTACGTGAAGGCAATGATGGATGGATATTCGGGATGGGAGGAGAACGGCTAAAAGTAGTTCAAGGCTTTTGGTGGGAATCAACTTCTGGTTTATTTTTAAAGAGGCAAATAATGCGTCTTTTTTATTGGTTTGCAGTAGTCAACGAGATGGCCATCATGATGGAGCCGCCGCCAAGGAAAAGCAGTGCCAGAGAGGGCATGGAGAGCAGGTAGAGAAGGGGCCCGAAGCCGCCTGCAGACGAAAGAAGGAGGGGGGCTGCCATGGATAGTGGGAGGGGTCGGCCTGAAGGAGAGCTGCCACCAGAGGTGCACTAACTGAAGGGGCGCAAGCTTGAAAAAGGATTCTGAAGCTCAAGGTGCAGGAGGAGGTGAAGCTTGAGGGCACGCTGCAGAAGGGAGGGTCGAGAAGCTCTAGAACAACAAGAAAGAGGGAGCGGTGTACGGGGCGGTGATAGCACCGAGAAGGGGAGGGTTTGAATAAACGAGCTTACTAGTTGGTGCAGCAGGGTGTTTGATCGGGCTTAATTAGGTGCAGGAGGAGGTGCAGCTCGGGTGGGTGTCGGTTGCAGAAGGCTATGGCCAGGAGGAGCCGGTTTTGGGTGGTCGAGGGAAGCATGACCTGCAGGTTGGCGGGGGGTAACGCTACAGAAAAGAGGAAGGGGCTGCCATCATGCAGGGGCCGCCCTTGAGAGGCCTCCAGGAGCATTGGTGAGGAGGAGGACGACGACAGAAGGGCGTTTTTGTGCTGCCGTATAAAAGCTGATGGCCGCCACCTGTAAACTGTCTTGAGTGTCGGGGGTAGTAGGAAAAAACGCTACTGTGTGGAAGTTCTGGAGCGCTAGCAAACAAGGGGAAAATGGTGGCGTGCAAGAGGATGAGAAGGATAGTAAGAGGGCATATTGATAGGAAAAAGGCAGCCAATTGCAAGGGAGTTGAAGGCCGTGAGTAGGCAAGGTGATAGGGCTCACATGAGCATTGGAAGGACCGTTTGATAGCGCACAAGGGGGGGGGGAGCCAAATGCAAGAGAGATTAGGGGGGACTGGGCCTGAGCAAAACAAAGGAAAGAAAGAGAGCGGGGCAGTTTGGGAGGATTCCATCTAAGAGGTGGCCACCCATTTTGTAAGAAGGTCCCTTCAAGGCTGCAGAGAAGGGGTATTGGCTTGAGGTTTTGCATTGGCGAGCATACAAGAAGGCATGGGAGCAATGCAAAAGGAGGAGGTTTTTGTCCAAAAGAAATCATCATTGTACATTCTCTAAATGAAGTTAATCTCATCACGTCATCATGATCTCTATATTTCTGGTGTTTAAGTGAATATTCTCCATCTCTTTCTTGCTCTCGTATCTGTTTGTTTGCCACAATATATGTGTGTGAGTATGCTATGTGCAAGGGGTACCGAAGCTTGTGGATATCAGGTGTGTGCAAGTTTACAAGCTTGACCTTAAACCCTTCCGTTGCACCTGACAACAACTTTGATATGTCATATGATGGGTGACATTAAGCATCGCGAAGGAGTTGTACCGTTACTTTGGTGGAAGAGACCGGGAAGTGGGTATTCTCGATGCGTCACATGATGGGTGACGAGAGCATCTGATAAGGAATATTCCATTGGTCTAGAAGGAAATCCAAACTGGATAAAGGAATACGCGTAAAGACGCATGCACAAGAATAAAGATGGGTTTTGAGAAGCGTTTTCTAAAAAGGGGAATATGTTTAAGTGTTTTCCGCGAAGGTAGATGCTTTCGCATGAGAAGTCTGTGTCTGCATTGCATCTCTGCATGAGGTTGCATCCACGGACGCGTGGGAAAGTGTTCTGTAGCACCGGTTTTCAGCTCACTGAGTTTTAATTGAGTTTCTAAACAGGTTCATATATTTTATTAAGTCATCGGCTGTCCACTTAATAAGTGGGTAGCCACTTAATAAAATTAGAAGCTAGACTTATTAAAACAGAAAACCAGCACTGCCTTTAGGCTGAAAACAAAATACGATTTTCTCTCTCCCTCCTCTTACCCAATCTGCCGCCAATCTCCACGCTAGCTCTCCTACTATTCTAGCGCTACCTACTCTTGCTATTGCTGGAGGATTCTTGCCCTCTATTCGTGCCGGCTTTGGAGACTTACAAATTCAAGCAGCACTCTCTCTCTTGATTTCAGTTTTGTCAGCACTAGCACAAGGAGGTTCTGCCGCCACGAATCTGCAAGTGACCGCGTGAAGCCCAGCGTGCGAAGGTTGCTTTTCCGTACTTGGAGCGACAAGTAAAGCTTGTGAATACACTCTACGAGTTGTTGCTTTCGTGTTTGTGATTTTTGGAGGTACTCCATTGCGGAATTTGGAACGGTCTGCAGAGTTTCATGCTCCGGATACAAACGGAATTGAGAGTTCACCTCTCGGAATCGCCCGCATGGGAAGGAGTTGACCAACGAGTCTGAGATTAAGAATGGACTCTGGAGGGGTTTCTCTGGTTCTTGCGCTTGTATAAAAATTCTCCTTGATAAAGATTCTCTATAAGGGGGGGGGGGACCAGACCATCTTTTGGTGTCAATCGTCTTTGATTGAGAGTTTATTTATTTTCAGCTTGTTGATTATTCGTGTGCGCTCCCATTTGTGACAGTGGTATCAAAGTGGTGAAACTTTCCAATCGTTATTATGGGTCATTTAAGATAATTGACCAAGTGAACGATGTGACAGTAGAGCTACCGCCTAATTGGAAGATCCATAATGCTTTTCATGTTACTTTACTCCGCCCATATGTGAGATCGCTTCCAAGTCAGCCTATTGCGGAGGAACCTCTTGAGGTTGAGGAAACAGAAGAAATACTCCAATCGGAGTAGATCATTCATCATAAGGAGCGGCCACTAAGGTCCAGAAAGATCACACGAAAGTATTTGGTAAAGTTCAAGAATTATTCTACTTTAGAAGCTAAGTGGATGACCGAGCAGAAATTAGCATCTTTTCCCAAGATTTTGGAAGGATATGCACAAGCACTACAGTTGAGGACAATTATTTAGAAGCCAAAGGGATGTTGTGAAATGGACTATTTTCTTATTTTTAATCTCTATTCAGTGAAATTAGGATATTGAAATTTGTACACTTGAATTGTAAAAGATAGGAATCGTAGATCACTGGAATTGATAAAAGCCATCAAGAATGCACAACTCTGATGTGTCATATGATGGGTGACATTAAGCATCGCAAAGGAATTGTACCGTTAGTGCGGTGGGAGAGATTGGGAAGTGGGTATTCCCAATGCGTCACATGATGGGTGACGGGAGCATTAGGAAGGGAATATTCCATTAGTATGAAGGAAATCTGAACTTGATAAAGGTATACGCATAAAGATGTAGGCACAAGAATAAAAATGGGTTCTGAGAAGTTTTTTCTAAAAAGTGGAATATTTTTAAGTGTTTCCTGGAAAGGCAGATGCTTTCGCGTGAGAAATCTGTATCTCCATTACATCTGTGCATGAGGTTGCATCCAAGGACGCCTGGAAAGTGTTGTGTAGCACTGGTTTTCAGCTTATTGAGTTTTAATTGAGTTTTTAAAGAGGTTCACATATTCCATTAAGTGACTGGCCGCCCATTCAATAAGTGGGCAGCCACTTGATAATATTAGAAGCTAGAATTATTTTTAAAAAAACCAGCGGTGCCTTTAGGCTGAAAATAGTGTACGATTTTCTCTCTCCCTTTTCTCGCGCAATCTGCTGCCAATCTCCACGCTAGCTCTCTTGCTATTCTGGTGCTATCCATGCTTGCTATTGTTGCAGGATTCTTGCCCTCTATTCGTGCTGGTTTCGGAGACTTACAAATTCAGCCAGTGCCCTCTCTCTTGCTCTCAGTGTTGCCAGTGCTAGCACAAGGAGGTTCTGTTGCCGCGAACCTGCAAGTGACGGCGTGAAGCCAACGTGCGAAGGTCACTTTTCCGTACTTGGAGCGACAGGTAAAGTTTGTGAGTACACTCTACGAGTTGTTGCTTTCGTGTTTGTGGAGTTTCATGCTCCGGATATAGACGGAATTGAGAGATCACCTCTCGGAATCCCCCCCCCCGGGGAAGGAGTTGACCAACGAGTCTGAGATTAAGAATGGAGGGGTTTCTCTGGTTCTTGTGCTTGTATAAAGATTCTCTATAAAGGGGGGGGGGGGGGGGGTGTGGAGGACCGGCCGATCTACTAGTCCCCAATACCGTGTCAATCTTCTCCCTCATATCTTTTGATTGAGAGTATTTATTTTCAGCTTGATGATTATTCATGTGCGCTCCGGTTTGTGACAATGTGCCGGTGGACAAGGGGGATGAAGCAGCAACCAACACGTCCGAGGGCACAAGAAAAAGAATAGAAGGGTATGCTAGGTTCATAGCTAATTTGGTCAAGAGTAGGCGTTTTCGTCTCTCGATGCAAAGTGGATGGGGAGGAGAACTTCACAGATTCTTTGCGTTGTACCTTTAGGTTTTTGGAGTTTTAGCAGTGTCTATTCTTTAAGTGCACATCAAATCAGCGTGTTGAACCTGGTACATCATGTGCTGCACAAGAGGGGAGCCACTACACTCCCTTGTCACATGTTGCCTTGATTGAATAAAGTCACTAATTCCTCCTTGATGTTTTAGGGATACTAACGGTTTGAGAGTATTGTGCGGAATGACTTTACGAAAATATGTACATTGAATTGAAAATTTCCTAGGCTGTATTGATTACATGTGCTCTTTCATGTGTGTGTGATAACGAGTGATGTAAAGGAAGAAGAAGTGTCTGCAACATTTTTGCTGATGAATGATTTGATGAATATAGTGCATCTAGACAACTGTTAGAGATTAACAAGATTTGGATGTGATGGTGAAGTGAATGTGATGCTAGTGCATCGAGATTCCTATATGAATAAGATGATTGGATAGTGATGTTAGAGCATCTAAATTTCCGGAAGGATGAGATGACTACCCAGAGATCTAGGTGCATCAAGAGTTCTGGACTAGATGAGATGACTAGATTGAATGCTTGTACTTAGTGTGAACTAAGAATTTATTTGTGAATTGCATGCTCTGTGAATCTACTGTCTTTTTTAAGATAGTCATTGGCATGTTTGAAATCTGAGAAACGATATGAATCTGGTAATAACAAGATTTAGTAGATCAAGACATGCGAGAAAATATCAGCACAGTTTGGATGTGATTGCTAAATATGTTACAATGATCATGGTTTGCATCTGGGACCCTCAACGAAATTGTGATTAATCAATAGCTGATATCTTTGTGCCATTACTGGATATGTGTAGTCTAGTGCATGGGTACATAGAGTCAGTGTCTACTGAGCTAGTTTTTGGCTTTCGTCTATTTTGCGGGCGTAATGGAGGGCTGTTGTTTGGGCGTTCCTATTGTTTGGAGGGTCTGTTATCGTTGCAAGTCTTCTGAGCCTTTAAAAGAGCCCCTCTAGCAAAGCACTTACTTCAATAGAGCCTTGCAAAGATCGTTGCGTGATTGCTTGAGCACTCGGATTCTGGATTCCAACTATCTGACTTTGTACTTGAAGAATTCAATCAGAAAAGAAATACCTGACCAGGGGTACATATAGTGGCAGTATAGAGTCACCGACTATGTGTACAGGAGCATTTTGCTCTAGCATCTTCTCTCTACCTCCTTCACTCTCTGCTTAATGTGATAAAGGCTTGCAGACTATAGTTTTTTGAGTTTCCATCAAATCTTTTACGACTTCAATGGTATTAGAGCTTCAACTATCTCTTTGTTCTCGACAAATCAAAACATGGTCCTATCAACATGGAGGTGGGACATGAAGATTATCAAAGCGGCCATGGATAAAATCAATAGAGTTCTTCCACTTAGAAACTTGCGGAGGAGACTCACGCTTAGTATGTGGTACAACATGTCAGGACAAGGGTGCAGTCCGGGCCAAGGGCCGGGACGGACATGCAGTCAAGGGGGTCCCTATATTTAGAAGGCCAGGGGCCTATATAGGGCATGGCTGGGTGGAGATTAGCATGTCAGTTCCCCTGTCCTTTCAGACTTCTCAATGAATCCTAAAGTCCTCGGATTGTAGACATGAAACATGAATTTTGTTTTATGAAATTTGTATGAATTATTTTATGAATGAATGATGCAATGGTATGGCCGATGGCATACATCTGTCATATCATGAGGAGGATGTTCGCTATGGTGACTCCCCACCGACATTGAGTGGACGATCGCACGCAATGAGATGTTAGTTGGGAACTTACCCTTTGATGCAATCCAATGCATTTGCATATGCATTGGAATGGTCTACACATCGCCACCACTGCACATCAACAAATTTGCTTAGACAGGAGGTGCTTCACATGAAGACTCTCACAAGAGATACAAGGTAGGGTTCTCACATAGAGTAGTTGACGTTATGGCAAACCCCCCCCGCTCCCCAAAAACCCGCTCTTTTGCTGTGCACTTCGATACACCCTATAGTGGAAAAAGCATTTGTGTTTTGAAATTGTATGTCACTAACTCGACTACTAAAGTAGAAGAATGCTCAATTTAATTGTAAGGTGTAGCGGAAGTGAATGTTGATATTGCTCAAGATGGGTGCTCCGGACTGTGCTCAAGGGTTCCTTTTACTTACGGAAGGGAGAGCCTTCTGTTCCTTTCGAGAGAGTGCAATGATTACAAACAAAGCGAATGCTACTATAAATGAAAGTGCCGAGACTGAGAGAAAGAGAGAGAAGAATATGACACGAACCCTCCTCCAAGGGCCCCCCTCTCTATGGTGAGAGAGGTCTATGCTATAGATTGCACAAATCTGGTACAATGGTCTAGATGCAATGGACTTGCCGACGATGTCGACGACAATGACGAGACGATGAGGACGGGCTAAAAACTGAAAACGCTAGGGCTGAAAAGATGAAATCTGTAAAGCGTTGACTTTGTGCTGAATAGTGACAATGTGTCAGCGATGATGGCAATGACGACGATGCGTTGAAAACGCAGATGCTCAAATCTGAAAAAAGCAGGCTGAAACTGTAAACACAGGTTGGCCCGACGATACGGCGAAGTTTGTTACGGGTAGGTGAGATCTGCGAGGCTAGAGACTGGATCTGTTGTGGCTAAGTGGTGAAAACTGAAAACGCTAATGGTCTTGGCTGATGTGGCGTCGGAAACTGCAAAACGCTAGGCTTGATCTGGAAACTGAAAATGCCAGGCTGATCTGCTGCTGGAGAAAACGCTAGGGGAATCTATTGCAGAAATCGCTAGTGGAACTGGCGATCCAAAACACTGGCTGCTTCTGTTGGCTGAAAACGCTGGAGAGTCTTTTGCTGGTCTTGCCAAGGAGAGAACACTGCAAGTTTCTGGAACTTTTTCTGTCTCTTCTGCTAGAAATGGGTGCCCCCTGTCTGCTTATATAGCTGCTGAAAGCTGGGTTGAGCAGTCTTCCCTACAGCTCATGACCCTGGAAATTTCCCAAACTGATCGAGAATTGGACCCTTTTCTTGGACAATGCATATGCTGGGTGGTACTGGGTGACAGGTGTGCAATCAGAGGACATGCAACTCACAGCCTGCTCACAGGCTCACAAAGGTGCCAAAACACTTCCTAAGCTGACCTGAACCCTAGACCCGAGATAGCTTGTCCACATGCACATAGGGTTAGATGTGTACGTGACATTAACTCATTTGTTCTTAAAATCTGAATGTAGAGAAGTATGCTTACCTAACTCATTTATCTGTTGTCATAGAATGTAGAAAGGATGCTTGTACAACTAATTTTCTCTAAAAAGTTAAGTGAAACCTTTGCTATATTATTAGATATGCCATAGACAAACTTACACTCTTGGTAGTTGTGAATGCTTTCAGTGAAGCAAAAATCTAGCTCTTTTTATAGAATCTCACAGATGAAAGTTGGTCATGAACTTGGAACGGTTTAAAATGCTCTCTTTAACTATCGATTGCAAATGTGCTTATGTAAGTAATGGGGCATGACATCATGCGGGCTCTGTTTGTGGGCTCACAAATTCATCTGCCCGTGTTTGGACGAGCATTACGTCCATTCTGCATGATGCCTACATGACAGAGTGAGGATGGCAAGGCTAGATATATACCGTTTCATTGTTGCTTCATGTATAGGGTTTACACAATTTGTTCAAAATGTAACTGTGCTGCTGTTAGAAATGGCTGCATCCCATTTTTTTGACGAAAGTGAAGGTAGAATGTTTCTGAATCATAGGTGATTATCAGGGAATTTTTTCAGGTCCGAGAAATTTGTGGTCTGGGTTCAATATGCGCACAGAAGCAACAGGATATGGATTGGTAATTCTTAACTGTTCTTTGTCTTTGAGAATTGAGCTTTTTCAAATAAAGTAGCTTGATATTGTTGCAAACATAATAGTGTTGTTTTGGTTTCCTTGATGAGTATCAAATTTGAGTAGAATGTGCATCTTTGTTCATGATTTAATCTGATCTCTGCAGGTACATTTTGCTAAGATATTGCTGGCAGATTTTAGCAAGGATATAAGAGGCTTGAGGTCTATCATCTTTCTGACACCAATTGCCTGAAGTGGAATGACCTTCTAGGTAGTGTAGGTAGAAGTCTCTGTGCTAGTAGGGAAAGCTTCATGTTTGCGAGACACCTAGGCATGGCCGGGAATTCAAGGGATGCTAAAGTTTTAGTTTATTAACGTCATGGGTTGCCTGTGTATTCTAGAATTCACTTTTTCTTCTGGTTTTAGGTGTATCGTGAGTGGATCAGGGAAGGTTGCATTGCACGTTGTGGAGAAGCTGATAGCTGTGGGAGCTGTACCAGTCACAGTCTCAGGCAAGATTTTCAGATAAATTTAAAGGATTGTTCTGGTCTCTCTTGTACTCTGAACCTCTTATTACAATCATTTGATAAGTATGGCTCTCATCGAGCAGAAAAAAGTAACGATGGCTGCATTGAGGGCTCCTAGGCACCTGGAAACTCATTCCTTAGAAGATGATGGCATACTTGATGATTTTCGATAAAGATTCTGACAAGATTTTATGCTTTAGACTGCTATGCCGTTGTGAAAATTATTTTAGACCATAATACACTCACCTCTCTCTCTCTCTCTCTCTCTCTCTCTCTCTCTCTATATATATATATATATATATATAGATATATATATATATGCATGTATGCATGGATGGTGGACATAGACACTCATATGCACACACCCGTACTATTGTATATTATTTATCGAAATGAGAGAAAGCCCTTAGTGACCATAGTATACAATTGTGGGCAATAACTGGCACACAATCAAAAGGAAAGTATACAATTTTACTCCCTCGAGGGGGAATCTTACTTCTCCTGCCCCCGTGTGCCTGCTTCCTGCGCCTGGTGATTTGTGCGGCCATCTGTGTACCCTGGATGCTTTTTTCTTTCTCTGTTTTCTTGTTTATCAATCAGAGTTTGCTACGTTTTCATTTTTGCTGCCTGTTCTCTGACTTTTCTGTATGTTTTTGTTTTGTTTGTGGTTTCTGGGTTTATACTTGTTCTCTGTGTGGTTTGCTTGTGTCGGGTGCTGCCTGGTTGTGTGCTGGTATGCTTGTTGGCTGTTTGCTTTCTTGTTTGATGGATTGCCTTGCAGAGGTGGCTGGATATGTGGATGTGGAGGTGGTTAAGTGGGTCGGTGTGTGGTTTCAGCCTCGGTCTTCGATTCTGCACCTATCCGTGTTTCTGTTTCGTAGGTTGAAGAGCATCATAGCCCTATTGATTGCTGCTACGGATGGCTGGAGGCTGTCTGTCTCCCAGAGTTTTGATGCAGAGTGGATGGGTGGTGGCTCTTCTGCTGCTGGTGTGTTGGTGTTGGTAAGGAGTCTGATATTGGAGACTGGTGGAGTTTTTGGCCTCTTTGTTGTAAGTTTGCGTGGCCTATTTCTACTTCAGCTCTCGTCCTTCCCTACCTTGTCCCTAGGTTTTGATGTATCACCCATCTTTTGTAACTCTGTATCACTGGATGTTTTTCTTCTATGGTTTGTGGTTATCGTTGTATCTCAGGGTTTTCTTCCACTGCAAGTTACACTTTGTCATGTGATGCCTATGGGCTTTGTAATCTGATTGGGTACCTTCCCTTGGCTTTTGAGGTGGATGATGAGTGGGTCCCTCTTACCTCTCTTACAGTCTGGTTGTGCCATATATCTGCATTCTTTTTTGGGGTACATCATCAAGAAACGTTAATAGTGGATGCGGAGGATTTTGGAGGCATGACCTAGGGGTTTCACAGTCCCTTGGCTTTTGTGAGCTGCTACGTGAGGTTTTTATAGGGGATGCTTTATATCAGTGAGTTACATAGCACTCGACTTTGTGGTTTTCGCTACATTGCCTGAGGTGGATAGAGCTTGGGCAAATTTGTGTAGACTTGATCACAATCCATATATCTACATTTCACCACCTGATTAGAGTATCTTCACCCCTAGATGTTTCCTTTGAAGCATCTATCTAATAAAATGGTACCGCATATCAATATGTTTGGTACGCGCATGAAACATGGCATTTTTAGCCAAACAGATTGCACTCTGGTTATCACAACCCAGGACAGACGTGTCATTAGGCAATCCAATTTCACTAACCCGGTGGGCTAACCATATGGCTTCTTTGGAAGCCTTGAGTAATTGAAATATATTCAGCTTCAGTAGTAGAAAGTGCAACTATCCTCTGGAGCCTAGAGCACCATGAAATAGCACCACCTGCCAGGGTGTAAATGTACCCACTAGTTGAGTTGCGGGTATGAACATCACTTGCCATGTCAGAATCACAATATCCCTGCAGTTTTAATGGACCTCTTCCATAACACAAACATTTGCTTTTGGTCCCTTTCAATGTGCTTTGCCAGGATTAGACATAAACCTGCTCACTACTCCCACTAAATAAGCAATGTCAGGTCCATAGCATACATGAGAGAGACACAAGCTAAAGCCTAACGTACTCCCCTCATAGCATTGGTTTTCGGGCAATCACTTGCACTCAACTTTACATGTGGCTGCAATGGCACGCTCAAAGGCTTAGCATCAACCATATTAAACCTATCAAGTACTTTTTCAATGCATTTTTCTTGAGACAAAAACAACAGTTTCTCTGTGACCTCTCTCTCCTTATGAGCATGCCCAAAATATGTTTAGCTGTACCCAAACCTTTCATTGCAAAAGTTGAATTCAGCTGGTTGTTAAGAGTGTCAAGATTCTTACCAACTAACAGCATGTGATCCACATACAATACAAGAATCACCGAGCTGCTGTCCACATCTCTTTTGATGTATAAACAGTGAACTGCATGGTTGCGTTTGAACCCATGTCTTGGCATCAAACTTTTTGTACCATTGTCTAGAAGCTTGTTTCAGCTCATACAAACTTATTTTGAGCATACATACAAACTCTTGCTTGCGAGGGATGACAAAACCTTTCGGTTGCATTATGTACATCTCTTCTTTAAGATTATCTCCAAATCCAAAATAGCAAGAGAGCAAAAAGAACGCGAAGAGTAGTCATTTTCACAACAGGAGAGAACATGTCACAAATGGTTGACGTGTCAAGCCACTGAAGAACGAAGCCAACCTACAGATCCTGATCGAGGGGCCTAAACCCTAAGTGAAGAAGCAGCAGAAGAAGAACAAGCAACAAAAGAAGTTTTACCAACTTGCAAAGTCTTGCTGAGGGGCCTATTTTTAAAGACGAGTTCCCACCAACTTACGGGACCCCGTTCGATGTGGCCCTAGGGACCTAAAGCCATTAAACTAGAGTGGAACCCCCCCCCCCCCCCCCCTTTTCCCAACACACACACACACACACACACACACACACACACACACACACACACACAAAGCATATGGAATTGATGACGTGGCAACAACTGTATGGATGCCCGCGAATTGCACTGATAGTGCCATGGGGCAGCGTGTATGGAATCCCGCGATTTATGTTGTCGGTTGATGACTTGGTAGGCTGTTTGGATTTCCGTTATTTTGCGCTGGTTGCTTTTGGGAGGCGAGATGCTTTTGGAACTTCAATGCTTTTCTTGTAAACTGCTTTTAGAGGCCAAGGGCCTTCAAATATGACCCATGGGCTCTCACTCTGGCAATCTACCCGTGGGGGATGCAGAGCAGAGCCATGGGAGTTCTACTCAGTTGAAGCAATATGAAGAAATACCCGAACGGGGCGTCAAGGTTTGGGGCCAATGCTCTCTTGGGGTGGAACTCCCCCTGTAACAGACTTGGACAGTCCAAGTCAAGTATCAATCACGACAGCACCAAATAACCACTTCAAACAATTCATAGATCACAATAGATTTGCACTGGCCCGGCGAAGTTCCGTGCCTAGAGATATTGGCCCCAAAGACTGGCGCCCCTTTCGGTATTTATTTTTGTATTAATCAATCATCAAAGTACAAGAGAGTGATTAGGGTTTCACTCTCAGACTCTACGTCCAGATGCTCTGAAAAGTGAGGCCCTCACCACTAATTTAAAGATTACAAGGGATGCCCAAAAGCAGAGCCCCAAAAGCTTGAAAGCAAAAGCAGATTCTCTCTCTCTCTCTCTCTCTCTCTCTCTCTCTCTCTCTCTCAATGAGAGAGGCAGTAAAAAGCAAGTTCTCTTTTTCTCTCTCTTTCTCCCAAATCATAGCAAAAAGCTGAGATTTGCGTCGCCCAAAATTTCCAATAATTTTTTTTTCACTTCCGCGATTTTTGTAAATTAGGGTTTGCAGGAATTTTAGGGTTTGTGGCAGAAATTAGGGTTTCTGCTGTCCGTAGCCACGTCATCACTTTGTGACATACCCCCCTCTTGAAAGCATTGTAATCGACCGCGATTACGCCTGCAAAACCGACAAAAGCCATAAACCGTCTTAGTAGACACTGACTGTTAGTACCTACGTACTAGGAACACACATCTAGCACATGTACAAAATCGACAGTCACATCACACGACATCACCAGACATCACAAGATATCACATGACATCACATGACATTCAACATTCATTCAGATCTTAGAGCATGATTGCTAGCTATATATATATATATATATATAATGTAGCTAGCAATCACATCTAGGTCCAATCGGGACCTCATGGATGTCCGATTGACTAACCCCTATTGCAACCATGTCTATTCGAGATCAAGTAGACCAAAATGCTGCAATCATTTCGTCTATCAGTTCCTACACTCAAAAGAAGTGAAGAAACAAATCAGTGTCATTATCAGGAATTCCATTTCATAAAGTCATCCAGCAGAATACTGTCAGCTATCAGTATCCCTGAAGCTCAAAGAGACATCAATGACTTTAGTCTCAAAATCCAGGTATCTGTTGACAAGGGAGCGGAGTGACTCCCCTCTTGTGCATCCCACTGCACCAGATCTCCGGCCAAGCTGAATTCTGGGTTCCGTTTGGAGTAGACTATGCTAAACCAAAACATTGAGGTAAAGTTTCACAATCCGAGGAGTATCTGCTAGGTCCTCCTCCTCCATCCACTTCGCATCAAATGCAGGAAAGTTCTTGAACTTAACCAAGAACCGCCTTCGGACTTTACCTTATTTCTTATCGTTATGTGCCAAAATTTGTTCAGGAACAAGGATCTCCTCGTTTTCTTCCACTTCAGGTTGCTCATCAGGCTCCCCATCATCAGGCACATCACCCTTAACAGGTTTCAAGAGACTCACATGCAATGCATTGTGAATCCTCCAAGTATCTGGCAGTTTCAATCGGAAGGAGACATCATTTATCTTGTCAGTGATCTGGAAAGGTCCGTAATATCGCATACTAAGCTTTGGAAAAAGCCTCTCCTTTCCCTTTTTCTTTCGTGGGCGTGCCTTCTCAAAACGTAAGAGCACCCAATCATCCTCCTTCAATTTCAAGTCGCGACGATGGCGATCCGCTGCCTTTTTCTCTCGTTCTTGAGACTCATGCAAAGTCTCGAAATTTTTTTCAAAAGCCCTATCCAAATCTCGCGAATATTCATTTGCGTCAAATATCTAATCTTTCGTGCTCAGGAAGGATTGAACCTTCGCAGCACTTTCAACAATCTCACATGGCGTCTTCCTCGTCGAAGAGTGTATCATATTATTGTAGGCAAATTCCACCAAAGGTAAGTTCTTTTTCCATTGAGTCTTCTGATCCGAGATACAAGACTTCAATAAATCTAAAATCACTGAATTGGAAATCTCAAATTGCTCGTCAGTTTGCAAGTGGAACGATGACGAGAACTGCAACTGCGTGCAATGTTCTCCCAAATTGCCTTCCAAAACAAACTCATAAATCTGGGATCTCTGTCTGAGACAATCGTCTTAGACGTGCCATGTAATCGGAAAATCATCGTGATCTTTCTGTGTTCTCGGGAGATCAAAAATGAAATCCATTTCAATACTTTTCCAAGGGCGGGTGGCTATGGGTAAAGGCTTTAACAATCCCTGTGCGTTATGCCTATCAAAATTGACCTTCCGGCATACTAAGCAATTGCGCACAAACTCTTCCACATCCTTTTTGAGTCTCGGCCCAAAGAAGTATCTCTCTACCCCGTTCATGGTGGTAGCAATGCCGCGGTGGCTCGTAGAAGGTGGACAGTGGCATTCAGTCATAACCTTTTCCCTCAACGGTTGTGTAATGCACAACATAGTCTTTTTCATCAAGTAGCCTTCCCGAAGGGAGTATCCAGCTACCATCTCCCCATCCCGTATCCGTGTGAAAATATCTGCAAAATCTGTATTTGTGGCATACTGATCGACCATATCCTCGAAGCTCCTATGATGTATCGCGGAAATAGCCAGAACCAACGGCTTCTGAGACGAAGCATCTGCCACCACATTCTTCTGTCCCTGCACATGGACAATCTGGAAGTGAAACTGTGACAAGATGTTCGCCCACCGCATCTGCTTTTTCGAAAGCTGCTTCTGTGACAAGAAGTAGCGCAAACTCTGATGGTCTGTAAAGACAGTAAGATTTGCTCCGAGTAGGTAATGCCGCCACTGAGTAAGAGCATGGATAACTGCCAAAAGCTCTTTCTCATATATCTGTGCTGTCATCTCCGGCCTAGAGAACAATCAGCTCTCGTAAGCAATGACATTGTCTGCTTGCATCAAGACCGCACCCAGACTATGACCATAAGTATCACAAAATACTTCAAATGACTTCTGCAAGTCCGGTAAAGTCAAATCTGCACTTGTGGTCAATTTCTCTTTCAATGTCTGAAAGGCAGCCACCTTTGTGGATCCCCAGGAGAAAGGGACTCCTTTCTGTATCAAGATATGCACAAGGGGAAGCAACCTCTGCAAACTTTCGTATGAACCACCTTTAGTACGAACACAGTCCCAAGAAGCTTCTAACTTCATGGACATTCTTCAAATCGGGCCAATCATGGATAGTCTCTATCTTGGCCGGGTCCATTTGCGCTCTTGTTATTGCTGAGACAAAGTTCCCCAAAAAAAATGTATCTCTGAAGCATATGATCTCTGTGTTCTGCTTCATTCTTGGAGAAAACAATGATATCATCAAAGAAAGTGCCAACAAATAGCCTGTACTCTCGAAAAATCCTGTCCATCATCCGGTTAAATGTCGCAGGAGCATTGGTTAAGCCAAAAGGCATCACCAAAAACTCAATAACCCAAAAGTTGTTCGAAAGGCTGTCTTGTAGACGTCTCCCGGCGCGATTCGGATCTGATGATATCCACTCTTCAAGTCAATCCTGCTAAAGCACGAGGATCCCTGTAACCTGTCGAGTATATCATCAATCTTAGGAATCGGAAATCTGTTCTTGATGGTGATTTTGTTGAGAGTTCTATAATCGATGCACATTCTCCAAGATCCGTCTATCTTCAAATTCAACAACAATGGAGAGCTACGGTGAAGTACTATGTTGGACAAGACCCTTTTCCAAGAGGTCTTTCATTGGGTTCATAATCTTTTCATTTTGTACTCGGCTCACACGGTAAGGTGGCCGGTTCGGTGGCGTGCTTCCAGGTATCAGATCAATGGTTTGATCTTCAGGCCCTCTGAAAAGCAATTGGCATGAGTGTGGAGAAAAATCTCGGCGTTCTTTTGATCAGGTCAAAACATATTCAACCTTTATCCATCGTTCAGTTCTCTCCCAAAAGAATGAGTAAGAAACTGAAGTTCATCAAGTACAATCTCTAAGCCCTTCATTTATCAAAGTGGCTTTCTCGGCCCGGTAGTCAACCACGGCGTAGTTCTTGTGGTACCAAGGGATCTGAGTAGAACGTCACTCGCGTGCCCTAAACACCCCTGTCATTGCAAATGAAGTTTGCCAATGCTCGGTGTAATGGCAACATCCCATCCGGGTACGAGTCGAACTACCTCCGCCTGTGGCGTCAGTCTGTCGGGCGTAATTCCAAATCGAGCCACCAATTCCAAGTGAAAAGAAGTTGGCCTTGGCTCCTTCAAAAGAGCTTCCTGATCCTTCACTTTGCCCCAAAAGCGGCAAAGTTTGTACTTTCATTCATTAGATTCGGTGCAGGCCCCACGCCATGTGGTACCAGTTCTGCTTTTCTATCTGCCTTTTCTGCCACGTTCCTCAGCTGCTCTCGAACTCTCAGGCTTGTCGTTGTTCTTATCATTCTGTTCTTTCGATGCCTGTTTAGGGCACTACGCGGAGATATGTTCATGTTCCCCGCATCCAAAGCACTTCCCCTCCCTGATGAAGCGAGCTTTCTCCTGAGGAGTAAGCTTGGGTCGTGCATCCTTCTTCTCTGGGTTGCTCTTTTTCCTTCTACTTTCATTCCCAGAAGTTTGTTCGGGTCGTTGTGTCATGGCCTCATCTATGGGGTAGGTCAGACTGCCAGAGTGAATGGCAAAGCCCCGCTTCGCATGACTCATCAGCTCCTAAATAGAAGCCGACTTCTGTTCCAAGCAGTGATCTCGGATCTCTATAGGTAGACCCAAGGTAAACCGCTCAATCTGTTCTCTGAACGAGATCTTCTTGAATGAAGAGGCGGGTAGAAAAGAGCTCCAGAATCTTTCACAATAAGCATTGATTGTATCTTTCTTGGTCATCCGAAGATAGTTCCAAGCAGCTCGTATATCTCGTTCATATTCTTGCGTCAACCAAGAAGAAATAAAAAGCTTCTTAAATTTCAGCCATTTAACTGGCGCAGTCTTGTTTAAAAGAAGCATGGACCACCAAGTACGAGCATTCCCCTTAAAGTAAGAGGCAGCTCTCCGAATCTTGGAGTGCTCTGAATAGTGTCCTCTCGCGAAAGGGATGTCAAACTGTTGTATAAAAGACAAAGCCTTCGAAGCATCTGAGTATCCTGAAAAAGTATCAAACTTGATCGAGTGGCCACCTTCCTTAAACTCTCGGACTTTCTTGCTTTTATCTTCGAGAAAGTCATACTGGTTGGCTTTGTAAAAATTCTTCTTGTTCGCATAAAAGTTTCCGTCATCAGAATCTGAGCTGTTTGTAGACGAGTCCTCAGTAGAACTGTCAGTCTCTGGGCGAGATGTAGCCTTCTTTGTCTTTCTCTTCCCCTTTCCGAAGCGTTGCTTCTTGCTTCGCTTTTTACCTTTTCTGTCTTCTTGGCTCGAATCTGAAGAGCTAGAAG
Organism: Adiantum capillus-veneris; assembly: GCF_014529385.1. Lineage (NCBI taxonomy): Eukaryota > Viridiplantae > Streptophyta > Polypodiopsida > Polypodiales > Pteridaceae > Adiantum > Adiantum capillus-veneris. The sequence goes on along the minus strand of NC_140938.1, from coordinate 122,394,579 downwards.
AACTCTTAGAAGAAGAAGAAGAAGAAGAAGAAGAAGAAGATGTAGCCTTCTTTGTCTTTCTCTTCCCCTTTCCGAAGCGTTGCTTTTTGCTTCGCTTTTTACCTTTTCTGTCTTCTTGGCTCGAATCTGAAGAGCTAGAAGAACTCTTAGAAGAAGAAGAAGAAGAAGAAGAAGAACTATTTGGGTACTCCTTCAAATTGAACATGCTTCTTCTGTTTCTTTGCCTTGTCAAAAGTCGACTAACAACCCAAATATCCCTGTTGGTGCTTTTCTTCTGCTTTCTGCCGTGCTTTTTGGCTTTCTTTTGCGCGTCAAAAAGCTGAGCAATCCGTGCATCAACCACCTCTTGTAATTCCTTCTCTGTATATTGTTTGTGATCAGAAGGTTTCTTGAGAGCGGGTTTTAGTGGTGGTGTAGTGGTTTTCTGCCACTGTGCATGCACTTCCTGAAAAGAAGTCTCGCTCATATATTTTGCCAATTTCGGATCCTTCGCAAAACTGAGCATCATCTTTGTTGCATCGCCGATTAATTGACGACGCTTCATCTCTCTTTGTTCCGCCTGAGTAGGTCGAGGCGGGCATACTCTCTGTTTGAATCTTCGTTGTGATCCCAGCCCGCATCTCCAGATGCAGTGTCACCAGCCAGTGGCAATTCCATTTTTGTTTATTTTCTCTTTCTTTGGGGAATTTCGTTTGTTTTACCTTTTGGAAACACCCTTCTAGAAATCTACTGCCTTGCATTGCATAGCCAATGTGGAACTGTTCAGAGAGAGTCCAGGCCTGAGGGCTAAAGAGCACTAAGGTTGGACAAGGACTATGGTTAGCCAAAGTGGGGTCATTGGCCAGCCAAAGCGGAATCCTTTGCTACATAGGCTACATTTCAGTTCTGGGTATGGCTGCAGTGTACAAAGAGGGTCATATGACCTAGAAGAATGTAATGGCAGAAACTCCTAAATTTTAGGGACTTCTATTTTTGGACGGCAAAATGTCTTCGCGTCATTACCTACAGTCCGACATGGGGATCATTTTGTTACTCTGTGGCCAAGTCAACAGAGGCTGCAGGTGAGATATTTTTAGACCCGAGGGTCTAAAGCGGGAAAATGCACAAATGAGTGACACTTGGCACTCTGAGACCAGTTTACTACTTAAAGAGAAGGCAAAAACGTGATTTTCAGCTGTGAGCTCGTTTTTGAGTGTTGTCACAAGTGGGAGAGCTTCAATGGAGTGCTGGCTTACCCTCTATGTACAGTGAGGTGCAGGATGTCATGACCTGCATACCTCTCACTGCTCTCTCTCTCTCTCCTATTCTTTATGGTTATGCCCTTCTAGTGGGCTTTTCAATTGACCAATGTACAGTTGTGTGGGTTCATGCGCGATTGCCGAGGCAAGAGCCTCTTGCACAGGTACTGGATTAGCTAGCGGCTAATCTCCCGCAGGTACAGATGATTCGGAGAGGTATCACGTGCGAAATCTCGTCCGATTCAAAGGGCAAGTAGCCCTACAAATGCGGGAGCTCGAGGACTTGCTACAGATGCGATCGGCACACGAAACGGAGCCCGAAACAGTGAATTACAACCTGCTGTGTATTTTTGCAGGTTTAGGGTTTTGGCCCTAAACGGACCCTAATACCCCCAGGAGGTTTAGGGACGCAAGGGGACCGCTGTACAGGTGATCTGATGCATTTTCAGGGCAGAAAACAGAGAATTCAGCGTGCTGCAGATTCTCGCCAGGTTTTGCAAAGTGTCCGTATGCGTTGGGAAAGTCATCCAATGCGTGGGAATACTGACTGTGAAGGGTCCTAGTACAGTTATGTCGTCGAAATCAGGCCAAAACAGTTGAAATTCAGCCAAGATTGTGCGGGGCAGCTTGTAGGGAACCACAGCTTTTATTCCCTCTGTTAAAGAATAAAGAAATACCGAAAGGGGCGCCTAATTTAGGGGCCAATATGGTGTCTGACTCGCATATAGATGCATTCTAGCATCTGTATCCCATTCCCCTCTCTTGTGTCATTATAGCATAGGTAGAATAGACGACTAATAATGGGTGAAAGCTAAATCAAGGTTTGAAGTAAAGTCTACCGCCCTTTTTGAAGTTAACAGGCCGGTTACATGCAGAGGGAGTCGACTGATCCTTGCGTGAAGCCATAGGTGCCGCGGAAAAAAAATTGGGATCGGATTTTCCCTAGAAGAGAAATCGACCGTGCTCTGATACCACTGAAACAGACTTGGACACTCCAAGTCAAGAATCAATCACGACAGCACCAAATAACCACTTCAAACAATTCACAGATCGCAATAGATTTGCACTGGCCCGGCGGAGTTCCGTGCCTAGAGATATTGGCCCCAAAGACTGGCGCCCTTTGGTATTTCTTTTTGTATTAATCAATCATCAAAGTACAAGAGAGCGGTTAGGGTTTCACTCTCAGACTCTACGTCCTGATGCTCTGAGAAGTGAGGCCCTCACCACTAATTTAAAGATTACAAGGGATGTCCAAAAGCAGAGCCCGAAAAGCTTGAAAGCAAAAGCAGATTCTCTCTCTCTCTCTCTCTCTCTCTCTCTCTCTCTCTCTCTCTCTCTCTCTCTCTCTCTCTCTCTCTCTCAATGAGAGTAAGTAAAAAGAAAGTTCTCTTTTTCTCTCTCTTTCTCCCAAATCATAGCAAAAAAGCTGAGATTTTTTTTTCACTTCCGCGATTTTTGAAAATTAGGGTTTGCAGGAATTTTAGGGTTTTTGGTAGAAATTAGGGTTTCTGTTGTCCGTAGCTACGTCATCACTTTGTGACACCCCCACTCCGTGTCTTGTGTGTCGTGCATCTCTATTTGAAGCGCTTAAAGTTGTTCAATTTGTTCTTTTCGGTTGGCACATGGTGCCCGACCACGTGATAGACCACCTTCTGCACAAAGTAGCGAAAGTTCAAGCGGCTTTTTATTTCTTCGTGGCTCACTCAAGAGTACGAACGTGATGTGATTACCACTTGGAATCATCTTCGGATGACCAAGGGAGATACTTTGGACATTTATTACGAAATATTTTGGGATGTTTTTCTACCCCGCCTCATCTTTTAAAAAGATCAATTTTAAGTAGCAAATCGAGCGATTTTGTTGTGGACTTCTCAAAGAGATACGAGATTACTGCTTATTACATAAATCTGAGCTCGTACAACAACTGATGGACATGCTAAGCAAGGGTTTGCTATGCATGACTCGACTTATCCAACAAATCAACTTTCGACAAATGATGACAGAAGAAGAGGGAAGAAAGATACAGGTCTCCAACTGATCGAGGAACAGAAACCAAGTCTCAAAACGGGAAAGTGCTTTGACTGTGGACCACGAACAAGGACATAATCTGTGAGGTGCCCCAAAAAGGCACAAGAATGAGAACCACCGACAGACTGAAAGAGAAATGGGCAAGAAGATACTCGCTCCAGAACAGATACTGGAAAGGAAATGGGACTTTATGAATGAAGAACTTTGAAATGGGAATTTCCGAAAATGATTATTATTTATGTGTGAAATTAATGTTTGTTTGGAAGTTCTTATTATTTGTGTACAAATAACAGGTGAGGAATTTGCATATGAATGCAACTTGGAGCAATGATGGCTCTAGAATGAACCGGATCACGATTCCAGATAAGAATCATGAATTTTGAACGATGATGACGACTGATGATTCCCATATGAATGAGATGATTGGATATTGAGATGAGCGCATCAAGAGTTCTCGAGGGATGATATGGCTACACAGGGATCTAGGTGCATCAAGACTTCTGGACGAATGAGATGACTAGACTGAATGATTGAAACATTGTGTTCAGTATGAACCAAGTGTGTGATCTGTGAACTGCATGTTCAATGAATGAAGAATTTGGAAACTGGAATTCTTAGAAATGAATCTGATTTCTGAGTGCTCACTCATGTGATTGTGTTTGAGGGGAGGTTTGAAAAGACGAAATGATTGCAGCATTTTGGTCTTGAGATTCTATGGACATGATTGCAATAAGAATAAGTTAATCCAATATCAGTGAGGTCCAGTGGTGTGGATCTAGATGCGATTGCTAAACACATTGCCAGGAATCATGGTCCTAGATGTGGATGGATTTTTATGTGTTATGAACTGAATGTCATGTGAATGTTTAGTGACTGTCGTCTTTGTGTAAGTGCTGGATTTGTCTTGTCTAGTGCGTTGGTACTTAGAGTCAGTGTCTATTGAACTGGTCCATGGCTTATGTTTGATCTATAGTTACCGGGGAACGCGTTCCGCAGGCCCTAGAAGGCCAGAACGCTGTTCCCTCCCCCTCTGCCGAGCTGGAAGGCCCCGGAACGTTTAGCCGTTCCGGGTGACCACCTGATACCGGAACGGCCGGCCGGAACGGCCTCGGAACGGCCAACTCTCAAAAATGGGAAGAAATAGGCAGTTTTTTGCAAATTTGCAATGAACATTAGGTGTTTTTTTAGTGTGCAAGGACTCAAAAATTAAAATGCACCCCCTCACACCCATTCCCTTATCAAGCATTATTTGGGTGTTTTTTATGCCTCCCGTTCCGTGCCGTTCCCGTTCCGGACCCCTGGCCGTTCCCCCGTTCCGCGAGGGTCCCCGTCGCCGTTCCCGTTCCGCGTTCCGGGTAACTCTGGAACTTTGATCTTGCAGGCGTAATCGAGGGCGATTGCAATTCTTTCAAGAGGGGGGTATGTCACAAACTGATGACGTGGTAGTCTCAAGAAACGCGCTGTTATGTTGACGTGGTAGAGTAGCACGAAAATCCCTCGTTTTGCGCTAGCTGTGCCACGTGGTAGGGTGTACGGTTTTCCGCGTTTTTCTTTGGCAGCTTTTGAGCCATAAGCTTTTGAGTTTGAAGCTTTTTGTGTACTTGCTTTTGAGTTTAAAGGCCATGGGCCTATAAATATGAATCCAAGGCCACTCTCCCCCTTAGACTTGCTGATGAGCAAGTGAGCAGAGAGGACCCTCGGACTTTGTACTTTGCTCAAGCATTAATATAAAAATAAATACCAAAAGGGGCGCTAGACTTTGGGGCCAATACCTTTGGGCAGGGAACTACGCCGAGCTGTGTCGACTCTATTTAACTGTGATAAAGTTTGTGAAGTGTTTTTACCGATTCTCTCGTGTGTCGTATCAGATTAACGACTTGGGGTGTCCAAGGCTGTTACAACGCCTCTCCTTAAAATCCTTGAGAGAGATTAGTGGTGGACAACATGCATCGGACGCTTTCATACGTCCTGTTATATCCATAGTTACAGGGGATTGGGGGGACGGGCCGGGATGTCCGAAACTGGGCCGGGGACAACCGGGGACGGACGGAAAATCGTCCGATCGACGAGGTCACAGGCAACCGGACTGAGGACGGCAGGGGACGGACCGGGGACGGTCGGGGATGACCGGGAACGGACAAAAAACAGGCGGCCAAAAAATTCAAAATTTGAAAAATATGACCGTTTTCAATGGTCATTTGCAGCCAATATCCTGTTTTCTTGGGGGGGTTTGGCCCTTGGGAGGCTATAAAAGCCCCCTTGGGTCTCATCTTCCCTCAAGCTCTCCTCTCTACTCAGAGTCTACGTCGCTCTACGACTCTACGCCATACGGTCTACCTTCTAGAGGCTTCTAAGCCTTCTACACTCTACACTCTACCCTTGAGTCTCCACTCTCTCCCTCTTCTACCCTCTCAACTTTGAAGCTCTCCTCTACTCTCTCTCCACACAAGCTCTCCTCTAACTTCTAAGCTATTAGCTCTACTCTCTCTCCACCATCATGTCATCTCAAGCTAACTCCACTTCTCAAGCCGGCTCTTCTTGAAGGAGGCCCGCCGTGCAAACATGGTCGTGGTGGGATGAAGTCGACTCTAGCACGCGTGGTAAAGGTGGCGGTGCAAGACCATGGACGTGCAAGCTATGCCCGTACAAGAGAACCGGTCGTGCAAACAAAGTGCGAGCCCATCTTCTTCATGAATCCGGTCACGAGGTGAGGTTTTGCCCTCGATTAACTCCCGAGAAGAGGTTGGATCTTCTTGAGAAGCTCACGGTGTATGAGGTTGCGAAAGCGGCCAAGAGGGGCCGTTTTGTTGCCGTTGATCCCTCCGCCACGGCGACACCGGGAGAGCAAAGGGAAGCAAACCTTGACGACATCTCTCAAGCGTTCAAGACAAATGCATCTACACCGTCCTCTTCTGTTGCGCATCGCCAAAGCACCCTCAACGAAAATTGGAATCCTAAATTGAAGGAAGAGGTGGATAGGTCGGTTGCCCGATTCTTCTTCCACGACCACATTGCCTTCCATGCTCCGCGGTGAGTTTCCCTTGTCATATGCGCATTGCAATCTCCCATTTTGTATTCATTATGGGGTCTCGACTCTCGACTCTCCATATGTCACAAACGGGAGCGCATAACAATATAAAATATACTTGGATAAATAGAATTTATCACTTAATACTGAAGCCAAAGGATATAGAGAGAAATAGATAAATAGAGAGAGAGAGAAAGAAAGAAAGCTTTATTTACGTCTTCTAAAGGCCGAAGTCGGCCTATGAGACAAATCAATGTACATCTAGTGGTAGTTCGGGTGTCCGGAAAAGAAAATACTGAAAATAAAATGCTGAAATGAAAGCTAATCTAGAACCGGGATGTGCAGTGTGGTGGTATGGGTATATATGGCTCTGGCACTGCAGATACTGACCATATGAATATATGGCTGTGGATGTAGCTCTGTCACAGCAGAAAATGACTACGTCGTGCTGAGTGAAAGTAAAAGTGTGAGGGCATACCCGTATCAGAGCTGGCTAGTAGTGTGTAATGGGTGATGGGTATAAAAAGTGGTACACGGGGGGGAGGGGCTGAAAAACCCGATGTAAGTGGGTGCTCCAATGTGTGGTGGAGCGGGCCCTCTCCAGCTGCTGCTCATGAAGTGTACGGATCCTCTGTATATCCTGTTGGTATAGACGGGGCCGTCGGTATCCTGACTCCCGGGGTCTGCGTCGTGCTCGCTGTGCCTTTGCCTGCTCGAGTGTCAGCCCAGTCGATGTCGGCGGTGTGGGATCCCCTGAAGTCATTCTCTGGAAAAACTCAGTGATCGTCTGTTGAACACCTCCAGTGTCATGTGGTCGTGGTTGTGGTCGTGTAGACTCCTCACGTATGTGGAGTGCTCCTGTGATGAAATGGCCCACATGAGTCTGGTCTCTCCTCCTCATGCATGTCTGGAGAGTGCCCTCAATCCCAAATCTCTGTCTAAGCTCTGAGTAAGCTGGGCATCGTAGCATGAAGTGCTCCTCCGTCTCCACCTCTGTCTGACACACTGGGCAAGTCCGGTTCTCTCGTGGTATGCCTCTGGCTCTGCCTCGCTCAATCTCAAGCTTGTGTGATGAGACTCGGAGCTGGCCGATGGCTACCGGTAGGTGATGTGGCATGTACTGTTGCATATACTGAGGGGTGTCTATGAAGCCCTGATCTGATATCTAGAGAAAATGCTCATGGTAGTGGAGCATTTTCGTCGGTAGTGGCTGCGTGGGGCTGATCCATGTCCTCTCAATGTAAATATGCGAAATCTCCTGCCTGATGATCCTATTCCTCTCCTGATGAGTGAGAGTATAAGTAGGTGCATGGATGCCATACTGGAGGGGTGGTAGTCGATCTATATCAAGCCCATGTCTAGTGAACCACTCGCTGGTCTGTGCATACCAAGAAGAGGCATCTCCCGCCAGTGCCATAGACTATGATGCTTGTAGTGCTCGATAGGCAATGCGGTCCCTATCCATACTCTGTAATCTATGTAACAAGCAAACCGTCTGAAACAGTGCCTCTACTAGCATAGGTGGGACTGCTAGCTCTGCTCTGACTATATCATGTGGTACGGACGGCTTGCTGCGGATCATCTTGGAGATCATCAGTACCTGTGGGCGCTCTATCAAAGGCCAGATCGAGTCTGCCAAGCCAGGTCCCCATATGGCTGCTCCATACATGAGAGAGAGAGAGAGAGAGAGAGAGAGAGAGAGAGAGAGAGAGAGAGTGAGAAGATCGACACAGTATTGTGGACCAGAAGATGGGCTGGTCCCCCCCCTTAAAGAGAATCCTTTATTAGGGAGAATCTTTTTACAAGCACAAGAACCGGAGAAAACCCCTCCATTCTAAATCTCTGACTCGATGGTCGTTCCTTCCGGTAAGGGAAATCCGAGAGACAAGCTCTCAATCCTTTTTCCGTCTGTACTCGGAGTCGAGACTCCGCAGACAATTTCCGAATTCCGTTTCCAGAATTCCCAAGTGTAGGCCGAAGCCTTCTCGCTTCTCCTTCGTGATGAAGTACCTGCAAACACACATGCAAACACGACAACAATTCGTATGGCGAATCCACAATAGATACCTGTCGCTCTTGCGCGGGAAAAGCGACTTCCGTGCTTCGTAGTCTCGCACGATCTCTCGCGTCTTCTGGCAGCATAGTCTTCTCTTGCTGGCGTTGGTAACCCCCTTTCAGTGAGGGCATGTGGTGCTTTTATAGCTTCTTCGCCACGGCATGAATAGCTGCTTGCATAGAGATCGTGGCCTTTTTAAAAAAATAAAAAATAAAAAAATTTTTCACTGTTCTGCCCGAAAAAGAGAAAGAGAAAACGCTGGCTGATCTGTTGTCTTATTTATCAGATGGCTGCCCACTTATTAAATGGGCGGCCGGCGTATTTTAAAAATAGTTTGAATTTGCCCAAAAACTCAATAAAACCTTATAAGTTAAAAACAATGCTTTCACAGTACTTCGCAGGCGTCCTTGGATGCAACCACATGCACAAATGCAATGCAGACATAGATTCCTCGCGGGAAAGCGTTTGCTCTCCCGGAAAACTCGTTCAAATTTTCCGCTTTTTAAGAAAAGTTTCTCAGAACCCATCTTTATTCTTGTGCTTGCGTCTTTACGCGTATTCCTCTTTCCAGTTCGGATTTCCTCTCGACTATGGATATCCCCTTTCCGATGCACCCGTCACCCACCTTGTGACGCATGAGGAATACCCATCACCTAGTCCTTTCCTACCGAACTTACGGTACAATCTCCTTCACGATGCTCTATGTCACCCATCCTATGACGCATCAGAGATGTCCATTCCCGGATGGTCGGATACTTCTTTCCGATGCTCCCTGTCACCCATCCGATGTGACGCATCAGAAGTACCCGTTCCTGGTGGCCTTACAGATATTCCCGTTCTCAGTGCTCCCGTCATTACTTTGAATGACGCACTAGGAATACTCTGTACTCGGATGTCTCCAGTGAGAAAAACCCTCTCACTTAAAATTCCAATAATTCATTTAGAATTATTTTTCCTAGTGTTCCAAGCGAGAAAACCCTCTCACTTTTAAATCCAATAATTCAATTAGAATTATTTTTATGTCAGATAAAGCCAATTTAGCAACACCATACTAACACAACATGCTCTATTTTGTGTGGATAGGTCTCCATACTTTCGAACCATGGTTACGAAAATAGGGGAATATGGCTCCTCTTATGTGCCACCTTCATTGGAGAGGCTTCGCACCACCCTCCTTGACAAAGAGAAGCTTGCCGTGTAGCAAGCGGCCCAAGGAACAAAGGATTTGTGGGAGATCAATGGCGTCTCTCTCCTTGTAGATGGATGGAGCGACACCCGCAAGCGGTCCATCCTCGGAGTGGTGGCCTACTCTCGGGGGGAGATGTACTTTGTGGAGTCACATGATGCATCCGATAGTGGCAAGGCCGCGGAGATGCTTGCTGCGGAGTGGACAAGCACCATAGAGATCACCGGCCCGGAGAATGTCCTTTGTATGGTTGCAGATGGAGAGGCGTCAAATAGGGCAGGCGAGGCTATCATTGAGGGCAGGTATCCCAGCATCCATGTCACATTTTGCATGGCGCATTGCTTCAATAACCTCCTCAAGGACATAGGGAACTTGTCATGGATTTCACCCACCATTGGTGACGCCTCTCAAATTGTCTCCTTTGTGCTCAACCATCAAAAAGTGCTCCATGAATTCTCAAAGAGGAGCCATTTGTCCTTGCTCAAATATTCAGAGACAAGATTTGCATTCAATTGGCTTATGCTAGGCCGCTTGTCTACATGTGGCGGAGCCTTAAGGGGCCTCTTTCTCAGTGATGAGGTCCAGGCCATGCTGGAGTCTACATTAGCAACATGATTGAAATGCCGAGAATGGGCCGACGACGCCGCTTGGTGGGAGGAGGTGAAGACTCTTGACGCCATGGTCAAGCCTATTCTACACCTACTTCGAGTTGTGGATGGCTTGTAGCCATGCATTGGCAAAGTCTACGAAGCCATGGATCGGACGATAGAGGCACTTGAGAAGCTTGTGCTTGACCCTGTTCAGTATGCGGAGATTCATGGCTTGTGTGAGTCCAGGTGGATTGGATACTACTCTCCACTTCATGCGACAGCTTATGTGCTTGACCCTGAGTTTCAGGGAAGGCGTCAAGAGACCGACAAGGAGGTGAGCAAAGGATGGCGGCTTGCATTGGAGCGCCTTGAGCCTAGCAGTGACACTAGGCGCAAGATTAGAGACGAGCTACTCAACTACAGGCAAAAGAAGGGCTCCTATGGATGTGTAGATGCACAGGTTGATCGCAACAAGATTGGCTCGGTTTTGTGGTGGGAGGACTATGGAGGAGATGGCCCACATTTGTAGCGCTTGGCTGTTCGTGTCCTTAGCCAAGCATGTACCACTAGTTGCTTGGAGCAACTTGGAGTGTGTACAGCCACATTGCCTCTAAGAAGAGGAATCGCCTTGGGGTCGAGAGGGCCAATGATTTGGTGTTTGTGAGCGCTAACTTGCGCATGCTTGCCAAGAGTGTCACACACAAGGCAGATCCCTTCACTAAGTGGGAGATGGCACAAGAGAATCCATCTATGGCCGATACACTTTTGGAGGAGCTAGAGGAGGACTTCAAGCCTCAATGCGAGCCTCCCGAGGCCTCATACGTCGTTGATGACCTCGACTATGACGATGATATGGAGATTCAGCAGGCGAGCACTTCTTGAGTTTGATAATCATTGATCGCTCTCGAGTCTAGACTCTTGAGTCTACGACTCTACCTACTACATAGCCCTTTGTACTTTTTGTTATCCTTGAGGCTTGTCCTAAGTCCTTTAGGCTTTTTGACTCTTGAACCCTTGTGGCATGCACTTTTCATTTTGTATCCATCGATGTTTTATTAGCTCATTTCCACCTATATGACTCGTGCTCTTTGGTCCATTTAGTGTAAATTTGTGGTCAAAGTGATGCTCTATGTGTGTGGCATGTGTGTAGGTCAAAAAATGCCAAAAAAACTCTTTTTTTTTTTGTCGTTCCGACCCCCGTCCCCGTTTCCTGACTTTTGCCGTCCCGTCCCCGTTCCCAACCCCGACCCCGACCCGCCGTCCCATGTAACTATGGTTATATCTCTCAACCACACCATTAGACGAAGCACTGTAAGGGGTTGTTAGCTACCTCTTGATACCATTTTCTTGGCAAAACTTAACAAATTGAGGGTGATGTGAACTCACTCCCAGTGTCTATACGCAAGTATTTCAGCTTCCTACCTATTTGGGAAGTCACAAATGCATGAAAAGTTTTCAGAGAAGCAAACTTGTCATGTTTATTCTTGAGCAAATAAACCCAAATTTTCCTAGAGAAATCATCAACAAAGGAAAACAAAATACGTAGCACAACCCATAATCTTTGCAGGCATGCTACACACATTAAAATGTACAAGATCAAGACGATGAGATTTGGGATTGACACCAGAGTAATAAGATTTTTATTGGCTTTCCATATTGGCATTCATTACAAAAATCAAGCTTTAAGCCCTTAGTATCAACACAAGAGGAAAGAACATCAAGTCTTTACTGGCTCATATGGCCCTATGTTTTGTGCCAAAGCTCCAAGTGAGACCCAATCTCTGCTATAGCAACAAACTTGCATGGCAAGACTTTGAAATGCAAGAAGTAAAGTGTCCCCTTCTTTGTGCCATAAACAATTTTGCATAGCACGTTTTGTGAGCTTCCAAGTACCACCACTGAAAATGGTGTTATAACTATGCATATCAAACTGTCCAACGGAGAGCAGACTCTTCTTGATGACAGGAATATATCTGACAACATGCAAAACAAATTCTTGTCCATTATCAAGGGCCAAATGAATAGTGCCTATTCCATCAATCGTGCAAGCATGATTATTTCCAAGATAAACTTTACCATAACTGGCTACATCAAAAGTGGCAAAACATTCCCGAGATGGAGTCACATGAAAAGAGGCACCTAAGTCCACTATCCAGGACTAAGACAAGCCATCACTCATAGACAAGAAAGTGTCAATGACACCACCCTTGGTGATCTGCATGTCATGTGCATGATAAACTTGGGCATCCATAGGAGACATTGTGGCACAGGGAATATCATCTATGTCAGATAGTTCCTCAATCACTACAGTAGTGCTTCTCCTTGTTCTTGGAACCATCAGATACATTTGCCTTGTCATCCTTTTTCTTCTTGTTACCTGCATTCTTTTTCCTTTCTTGCTCTTTCTTGAAGGACTTGCAATTTGGCTTCTTATGGCCTTTCCGACCACAGTGGTAACAAGTGACATCAAATTGCTTTCCTTTGCTCTTGCTTCTGTTCCTTTGACCAACATTAGCATTCTTAACATTGTCGTGCCTCTAAGCATGTGAGCCGAGGCATTAGCCTCACCACTTGCCTTTTGTCTAATTTCTTCTTTGAGGATAGAACCCCTTCATCAAAGGTAAGGTTTGGGTTATTAGACAATGAGACCATTAGAGCCTCCCAAGAATCAGACAAGGACATAAGCCAAAAAATGGTTTTTAACTTATCATTAAAACGGAGCAAACCAGAATCCTGTAGCTCGGAAAGAATACTTTAAAAGCACCAATGTGCTCAGCTGTAGATTTGCAGTATCCAATGGCGTACACTTCAATTTATGCATCAAGTGTACCTTGTTTACCGGTATCTTGTTTTCATATGTGGCCTTGAGCTTTTCCCACACAACATAGACAATGTCAAGACCCTTCAGGTCTACCAAAATTTCACCCGCAATAGCTATCTTTGTATACGCAATAGCCTTCTTGTTTAGATTAACACTAGACTTGTAATGAGCCACTGTGGCTGAAGCCACAAAAATGGCTCACATCAGGATTCTAGTAAATGAAACATAACTTTTGTATATGACATCAAAATTTTATAAAACTTCTTAATTATGGGTGCAAGATATGAAAAAGGTTTCTAGATACACAATCTACATGAAAAGATCAAAAATAAAAAAATTACTTTTCTAAAATTAGTAAATTTTACGTAAAACTACACTTCCAACACTTAACTTGGAGAGGTAAAAAATGTCGACAATCTTTGTATATGGTTTAAAAAAGCTTGGTACATCTATCACATACCTATTGAGGGATTTTTCAAAGAAGTTTGGGCCTGCTTAACAATGATTTGATTTACTTTCAAAAGAAAATATAAAAAATTTGTCCATCCGCACAAATTAGTTGTAGAAGAGGGCAATGAAAAGACACCTTCAAACCTTCATTTAGCTATGTACTATTTTTTATCAACTCATATTGAGTGTTGGTCACAATTCCCTGAAACCATTTTCTATTTAGATAACTAACATAGTGTTGAGAAATGTTTTACAAAAGTCTCAAAAAGCCACAAAAGTGGCTGATTTTTTACAGGACTAGTGTTAAGCCACGCCTTATCTGTCATAGCTAGAGGTTTTGCATCTTGCAGTGCATCATCAGAATCTTTTAAGAAAAGAATGCACTACATTCTCTGTTTCCATAAATCAAATCTAATGCCCTCGAATCTCTTGATTTCAAAGAGATTCTTCATGTTCGAAGAGGAGGTCATATTATCAATTTCGTGCACAAAAAACAGAAAATTTAATTTCTGTAAATTTTTGAAATTAGTAATTTGTTGAAATTTCATTGATTTTTGCAAACTTTGCAAAAACAAGTGCCACAAAAGTAATATAGGACTTCTAGAAGTTCCCCTTCGAATTTGTCACGTGACACATCCAACCCTATGTGTCCGTGGACAAGCTACAACATGACTAGGGTTCAGTTCAGTCAACTCAGTTTAGAATAGGAAGTGATCTGGCACTTTTGTGAGTCTGTTCGCAGACCGTGCATGTCCAGACACTTAGATTAGATGCATATCCTCTGGTTGCACACAGCATGATCATCATATTTTCATTAGAACCCATTGTCGTCATCGACATCGTCACCGACATAGAGTCAAAATTCAGCAGATAAAGATTTGCAGATTTCAGCCATTAGAGTTCTCAGATTTCAGCCCGTCTCGTCGTCGTCCTCATCGTCGACGACATCATCGGCAAGTCATAGCATTGTAGAGATTTGTGCAATCATAAGTAGACCGCTCTCGCCATAGAGAGTGGGGCCCTTGGAGGAGGGTTTGACAACTTCCTTGGTGTCGTATTCTCCTCTCTCTCTATCTCTCAGTCTTAGCACCTTCACTCACAGTGTCTATTCACTTTGTTTGTGTCCATTGCACTCTCTCATTAAGGAACGGAAGGCTCTCCCTTCCCTAAGTAAAAGGAACCTTGAGCACAGTTCGGAGCACTCATCTTGAGCAAAGTTCAACATTCACTTCCGCTGCACCTGACATTGGTATCAGAGCTTTGACAGTGTTCTGTATCACTCAAGGAAAGAACCACAAGAACCACATACTTTTTTTTTTGCTTGTTGCGATCGCAGGTAACCCAAGTTCTCTTGGGCGTGTCGATTACTAATCGTGTTTTTGAAGAGTGACAGGAAACGCAAGAAAGAAGGGCTTGTCTAGCCTCCCCTTGTGCCTCTTTTCACTCATTGAGAGCGGACCGTGCACTTAGCGGCCGGCCAATCGAAGTGAGGTGGGAAAAAGCAACCTTGGTGTGAGCGCAAGGCCGCCAAGGGGTGCGCCCACGGAAAAGAGCAGAACTCGGGTGAAGAGAAGATCCTTCTCTAACACAGATTGCAAGCGAAGGAAGAACCTCAAGAACCAAGACCCCCAAGAACCCAAGTTCCTCGTGAACTTAAGAACCCAAGAACCCCAAGAACCCAAGTTCCTCGTGAACTTAAGAACCCAAGACCACAAGAATCCAAAAGAACCCAAGACTTCAGTGGATGGTCATCACTCGAAGCGGAATGGATACTTCGCTTGGAGGTGATGAGCATGAGAGAGGCGAAGAAGAATTTTTCCCACCAGGAGGTTTTTCCGACCCTCCCCCTTCCCCATCTACGCCAAGGATTGCACTAACTCCTATGGAGGAGTTGGAGCAAATGTTTATGGACAGGAAGTTAAAACGCAAAGCAAGAAAAGCAGAAAGAAAGGCAGAATTTGATCGTGAATGCAAAGAAAGAAAAGCAAAAATGGATCGCAGACACGCAAAAAGAAAAGCAGAAAGAGAACTAGAAAGAAAGGCAGCCATAGAGCGTGAGCATGAGCAAGCGCGACACATGCAAGAGTTGTTGCGACTCTTTTCTCAAGTGCAGGCACAAATGCAAGAGATTCGGGAAAAGGAGACACACATGAAGATTTGCATGATGATTTGAATGATAATGATAAGCATGATGAATTGCATGATGATAATAAGCATGATGATTTTCACGATCAAGATGTGATTTCTCACAAGCATGATGATTCGCATGAAGATGATGTGATTGTTCACAAGGATGATGTGTTAGTGCATACTTTCTTTAGTGAAGCTAACCTCATTGCAGAGACGATTAATCACGAAGCATCGATCTTGGCTCTCGAGCCTAGGTCCAAAGAACCCCCTCAGGAAGAACAGATCTTGGCTCTCGAGCGTAGGTCCATAGAACCCCCCCAGGAAGTATTATGTGTTCGAATGATTAGTTAGCACGCATTGTTCTAGTGTTGCATTCGTGATGCTTTCCTGTATTTTAGTTACCGTCCTTATGTGATCCCTTTTCACAGGCATGCCATATTGTACGATGAGCATGATTCACACATGAATGAGCACGGATGTATGCGGAACTCTCATGAAAAGACGAAATGTTTGCATTCAAGGAATTCACATTCCATGTCTCTTCCTTGGCACGACACAGTTGTAGAAAGAGCCCAAGAAAGTATGAGCACCAAGCATGGGCATTTCCATTGTGTTTTGCCACAGTTGATTGATTTAGATCAGCACGACAAGATTCGTATCTCATTGTTTGCGTGTGTGTGGTGAACGGTTTGGCACTCCGTCTCTTTGTTCATCTACATTGCATGCACAGTCTTTGAGGAAGACAAGATTTTTTCCAGTCACTTTACATGGAATAGATATGTTCATGTTTTTGTGTTGGAAGTGGTTTCGGGAATTTTCAGCCATAAATATTCTTGAAGAAGAAAGAAGCATGACTATAGACGAAGTTGAAGCATCGAAGGAGCCACCGAAGACTTTGTGTCGCTTTCGGCGCGGCCCAAAGAAGCAAGCATTGCAGACCTTTATGAGGTTCAAGTACCGCATGACCCACACACCAGAGTGGGCCAGCGAAGAGTCCTTTCCAGGATTCCGGATGCTATTGGCGATCTCCCTCGACGCCATACAATTCGGTACTAGTACCTCACTTTGAAAAGGAGGGGATGTCACGTGACACATCCAACCCTATGTGTTCGTGGACAAGCTACATCATGACCAGGATTCAGTTCAGTCAAGTCAGTCTAGAATAGGAAGTGATCTGGCACTTTTGTGAGTCTGTTCGCAGACCGTGCATGTACAGACACTTAGATTAGATACATATCCTCTGGTTGTACACAGCATGATCATTAGATTTCCATTAGAACCCATCATGAACATTTTTATAGTGCATAGACCTATTTTTCCTATTTTCAACATTTTTCACTTATTATTTTAAGTGACTTTTGTTGGAAAGTAGGTAGGGCAATTTTGCTAAGTTTGTATATAAGCAAACCTAGCGCTAGCACTTTGTGGCAGAAGAGGCAGCAGGAGCACTTTGCTCAACAGGCAACTTCTCAGCAGGATCAAAACAACATGGCCTAACGTTTTTGCAACAACATCAAGCTAGCGTCTTTCACAAGACAGATCAGCCTCGGCGTTTTTGCATTGCAGAGCAGCTTTGGCATTGGCAGACACAGCAGATCCACTTGACGACAACAGATCAGCCCTAGTGTTAGTGGATTTCCTCCAGCAGTAGATTTTCAGCCCTAGCGTTTTTGCATCAGCATCACACTTAAGCGTTTTGCAGATTCACCGCGACGGAACATTAGGAAACGCCAGTGTTTTTAGTTTTCAGCCTTTAGACACAGCAGAACAAGCCCCGAACTTCGCAGATCTCACCTTCTTGTAGCAGATCCTCGCCGCACGGTCAGATCCATCGAAGTTTGCAGTTTCAGCGCGGAAAATGCAGATTTCAGCATCTGCGTTTTCAGCGCTCGTCGTCGCATCGTCGTCATCGACATCGTCACCGACATAGAGTCAAAATTCAACAGATAAAGATTTGCAGATTTCAGCCATTAGAGTTCTCAGATTTCAGCCCATCTCGTCGTCGTCCTCATCGTCAACGACATCGTCGGCAAGTCCAAGCATTGTAGAGATTTGTGCAATCATAAGTAGACCACTCTCGCCATAGAGAGTGGGGCCCTTGGAGGAGGGTTTGACAACTTCCCTGGTGTCGTATTCTCTTCTCTCTCTATCTCTCAGTCTCAGCACCTTCACTCACAGTGTCCACTCACTTTGTTTGTGTCCGTTGCACTCTCTCATTAAGGAACGGAAGGCTCTCCCTTCCCTGAGCAAAAGGAACCTTGAGCACAGTTCAGAGCACTCATCTTGAGCAAAGTTCAACATTCACTTCCGCTACACCTTACGGAATTTCATAAAATTCTGATTTTTTTGGCGAAATTTATTAATTTCTTAAATTTTATGCAAAAAATTATTGCACACTGAATTTTCGAATTCTCACCCAAAAATTTGGGGATTTTCACAATTACAAGGTGCAATCTACAAGTTGATACATGAGGCACCTATGTGCACCAATACGCCCAATTTTCACTACTAAAATTGACCTGTAAATGACCAAAAACACTTGTTTACAAATTTCCAGCAATCTCTTACATAAAAGCATGCTCCCACCCGAGAGTGAAGCATACACAGAGTTGCAATTTCTAAAATGCACTTGTTGTGAGAGAAAAGAACGATGAAAACTTCCCAAAATGCGAGAATAGACTTCTCAAGGGTGTAGGGTTGAATATTCAACTCTTGGTCTCGCAAGGAATTTGCAGGAGGCTCTGATATCAGTTGAAAGAGGAGGTTTGCAAACCCAGGTTGAGTGAGAACGAGCAGGTGTGTGTACGCGTGCAGGTTGTAGGTAGATGCAAAGAGAGAGGTATCGCAAGGAGAAAATGTTGAAGCAGAGAGAGCTCATAAGTTTCAGAAGTCCAAAAACCCAAGTGATGAGGTTTTTGGGACTCGTTTATTAAAATGGGCCATTTGGCCACTTGGACGATGTGAAACCTTTAAAAATAGTCCAAGTGGCCCGAAGGCCAATAAATGAAGTATAATGCTTGTACTGGCAAAAAATGGTGGGCTAAAACTATACAGAAAATATATATATGAAGCTCTCGATTAGAGCTACGTGGTGGAAACGGTCCGGAGGTGACGTTTGGGCATTTAGTGCAACACTGCAGATGTGGTTGTGCGACTTGTGAGTCGGTTGTGTTGAGGAGATTCTTGATAGAGCTAGATTTACTTCAACGGACATCGTTGTACTTTTTGGCGGTAGTCATTGGATGTTATGGTGGCCACATATTATTCAACCTAAGGGTCTTGTAGCAGATATCCTTGTCCGTGAAACTCTCTCTTTGTAGTTGCAGATTGCTCACTCGAGCTACCTGGTGCGTCTTCTTTTCCAGGAGCTGAGAGGGGGTGTTAGAATTAAGGTATCTCTCTGGATCTGTCTAGTCGGCCCCAGTTTCTCCCAAGGACAGGTGTTAGGGAGTGAGGGCTGTTTTGTGGCTGTGCTTGAAATTGGCCCTGACTTGCTAAAGGGCGGTAGACTTCAGCTTTCACCTGATCTTTACACTTTAACTTTACGACACAAAAAAACTGAATGGGCGAAGCAGAAGGTACCGGTAGGTGCGCATCGCGATGTAGTGCAGGATTGGGGCAAGAAGCAGGAGGCGGAGTGCAACAGAGAGGAAGCGTTAGAGATCGAAGCATGAAGAGAGAGAGCTCGTACGTTTTTGGGGAAAACTCAATAAGTGAGTTTTGGATTTTCCCACTTTTATTATAAGTGACTTTAAAAAAATGTGTCCAAAATGTGAACTTGCACAAAGTATAAAAATGTACAAAAGGGGTTATTTAGGCCTTTAACCCAACAACCTCCCACTTAAAGGCGTAAAATGTGTTCAGGTTGAATGTGAACTTGGACAAAGTATAAAAATGTACAAAAAGGGGTTATTTAGGCCCTAATCCAACAACCTCCCACTTAAAGGCATAAATGACGCCTTTAAGTTAACCAACTCCCACTAGCTGTATGCAATGCTCATGTTGAGCCTTAGCAAGACTCTTGTTTGGTGAGAACATTTGCAGGGTTATCCTGTGTATGGATCTTAGTCAGGGTGACTAGACCATCCTCCAATACCTGTCGTATGAAGTTGTACCGCACATCTATGTGTTTGGTACGCGCATGAAACATGGCATTTTTGGCTAAATAGACAGCACTGTGGCTATCACAACCCAACATGGGTGTATGAGCAGGCATGCCAAGTTCTTTTGCAAGTCTGCCCAACCAAATGGCCTCCTTTGAAGCCTCTGTGGTTGAAATATATTTAGCCTCAGCAGTACTCAATGCCACAATTTTTTGTAACCTAGAACACCAAGAGATTGCACCACCAGCAATGACAAATACATATCCACTAGTAGATTTCCTGGTATCCATGTCACCTGCCATGTCTACATCACAATGTCCGTGCAACTTTAAGTCACTTTTGCCATAACAAATACACTTTGATTGTGTACCTTTCAAATATCTCAGAATGCATTTGACAGCTTTCCAATGCGCTTTGCTAGGATTCGACATGTATCGACAAACAACTCCCACTGCATAAGCAATGTCGGGACGAGTGGCAACCATAACATACATAAGAGAACCACAAGCTGATCCATAAGGGATTCCCTTTATTTCTTTCAATGCCACCTCATCCTTTGGGCAATCTGCTTTGCTAAGCTTAGTGTATGGACCCGTTGTGCCACCCAGCCCGCCCGCTCCCCCTGCCACTCAACCCGTTTCCCCGCCCGCCACTTGTCCACCCCGCCCGCTGCCTCTGCCGCTCAACCCGCTATCCCGCCCGCCTTTCGCCCATCCCGCCCGTTGCCTCTGCTGCTGCCATATTCGCATTGCGTCCCCCCTCCCCGCGGCCCCCTTTGTTTTGTTTTTTCGCCTTCCTTCCCGAAGATTTCCTTCAGCTGGCATTGGCAGTACCCCTCCTGGGACAGTGCTCGTCAAGGTCGTTGACAACGTTATCTCTCTTTCCTCCTTCCCGACACAGCAGTAGACACAGATGGAGGCTCCAGCTCCGCCACAGAGGGACTCGCCCGAAGCCCCCTCGCTCGACCCCGCTGAGCCCACCATTCGACTTGCTCTTTCACCGGCAGAGCAAGCGAGCCTAGCCGCAGAGGTAGAGCGCTTGCAGGCGACGTCGGTCATCTGCAAGATTCTCGGCACCCGACCTAGCAAAGGAGAGCTGCGAGACCTTCTCCAGGCCCGCCTTCTCGCAGAGGTGGGCAAGATCTTGGATGTCCAGATTCTCAGACGGGGTTACTATCAGATCGAGTTTGAGACCTCCGAGATGGCAACCAAGGTCATAGCTATGAGTCCATTAGCCATCCGAGCATCACGTGCCCACTTTCGACAGTGGCGACATGGTTTTGACCCGACTTCGGATGTTCTAGTAGAGGAGGTAGACATCCCCATCTCAGTCTGCTTTCCGGGTTTACGGAGGGAGTACCTACCACTTCTTTCCAGGATCGGCTCCGCCATCGAGACTGTCCTGGAGACACCTCGTACGGCAACATCAGTAGTTGCCAAGGCGGCTGGCATCCCCTCAGTTCGAGTTTTGGTCAGAGATACCCACACGCTCTCGAAGGTCATCCTTTTGCCTCGGGTGAGTGGGGGTTGGTTCAGACAGAGTGTGGAGTACTCGGGCCTCCCGAACCAGTGCTTCATTTGCCGACAGATGGGCCACCTAGCGAAGGCCTGTCCACGGAGGAGGTCGAGACCTGCACCACAGCCTCAGCCCCAGCCTACCAGGGCTGGGCCGCAGCCACAGTCAGCGGCACAGCGCACAGATTCAGAGCCACCCTCCGAGCCTAAGGCTCCAGTGGAGGAGGGGTGGCAGCAGGCCCGTGGCCGCCGACGCCAGGGTCCATAGTGACAGCCTGGCACTGAGAGAGGCCCCGAGGTGCCTACTCAACAGCAGTGGGTTCCCACGGGGAACCGCTTTGGTTCTCTTGAGCAGGAGGAGTCCCCTACGCTAGCCTCCACCTCCGCTTCACCCTCGACAGCCGCTTCCCCCTCAGAGTTCCCCCCCCCCCCCCCCCCCCCCCCCCCACCTGCTCCCGTCGCCTCTTCACCTCGCCCCTCTTCCTCTGTCGCCCCATCCCGCCCCTCTTCTCCTCCGCCCCCCCCCCCCCCCCCCCCCCCCCCCCCCCCCCCCCTCCTGCTCCAGTTCCACAGTCGACTCACGAGACTGGTCCTTCTCTGGCGGCTAGGAGATTTCTTGGCAGCGCTTTTACCACGAGTCGCCTAGCGAGAGAGGGTCAGCCCTTCTTGTGGCCCCCTCTGCAGATTCAGACATCTTCCCTTGCAGCTATCCCTCGTGGTCTGACGAGCATTGACCTGCGACGCCGCTGCCGCTGGGACTTCTTCGACTACGGGTTTACTCGCTTTCTCGGCGATTCCGCAGCAGACCACGAGGCAGCGTGCTTCAGGGTCCATGCTTTGTTCCTCGCCGCTAAGTGGACAGAGGCCTTGGACTCAACAGTTGGTTTCTCCTTCCCCCTCTGTGGTAGGGCGGAGACAGAGTGGTCCCTCGACTCAGTGTTGGGATGGCTGCATACACAGGTTCTCGAGTTCTCTCCTCACATGGGAGAACTTTGAGTTACAGATTTACTGCAGACTTTGTGGCCATTGGCCAAGTTTGCGGTGACACCCCCAGACACAGCAGGATGTAGGCACATTGTGGTATACTTCTTTGCGGATACGCAGTTTTTGCCTTGCTATGTATACATTCATGAGGACTCCTGGACAGAGGAGGTTGCTATACGCACGGCTTGTTCTGCTTGGGCTTGGGCTAGGGCTAGGCACTCACTGCAGTCTCGCCTATCTCGAGGACGCTCGGATGCGGATTACTCCCCATCCAAGCCAGCCTCGAAGATAGCACGACTTGCTACTGCGGCAGCATCTGTTCTCTCTCGCTCACCATCAGGATCGTCTCATGGATCGTGCAGGGACTAGGTGGGCCCCAGTTTCAGCGACAGCGGGGCCGATTGCGTCAAGAGCTTCAACGTTGCCTTGTGGGAGGAGAGATTGATCTCCTTATGCTTCAGGAGCACCATCTGTGTGAGAGCCGCATTCGGCGATGTGGTCAGATTTTGCGTGGACGATATGATACCTTTTGGTCAGCTGCTTTTGGACTTGGAGGCATCCAGGGTGGGGTGTGTATGACTATTGCGGATTCATTGTAGCAGGCCATTGTGGGTAGAGGGATTATTGTGCCAGGCAGGGCTCAGTGGATTACTATGCAGGTTCAGGGTGGCCTTGTGGGCATCCTGAACATCTATGCACCCAATGTGGCGAGTGCTCGTGCAGAGTTTTGGTCACAGATTGTTGAGTCTTTGCCGCAGGCCGACCATTGGTGTGTAGGAGGGGACTTCAACATGTTGGAGGACCCTTCTGACAGGATTGGAGGCAGCCATGCTACTGTGCATGGAGTCGAGTTAGCAGCTTGGGAGAGGTTGTGTATGACTTTGAGGGTCTCGGATACATGGCAGCACTCTGGCTTTGTGAGGCCTCCAGACAGTCTTGCCTTCTCTAGATCGGACCGCAGAGTGGGAGGAGTGAATCTATCGTGGATAGATCGCTTCTACACTAGTGACCACTTCAGTGACTTGGGGGGATCAGTGGGCATCCTGGCAGGGACTTCCTTCTCAGACCATGCACCAGTGATCCTCACAGTGGCAGACAGGCAGAGGAGTGGGAGCACGATGCTTCGCATCCCAGAGCGGGTCTTGTTGGACTTAGCACTCAGAGAGAGGGTAGAGGCTCTCTGGACAGAGGGCATGGACAGCCAGGTTCCACTTGCAGACAGAGTGGCTTTAGGCCTAGCTCAGCTGAGCCACTTTTTTCTTCAGGAGTCTCTGGCTCGTCGGGTTGCAGCGAGAGAGGAGGAGCAGCGTCTCAGACGAGGCCTTGCTTCACTACAGAGGATGTAGGAGCAACATCCAGACAGTCCATGGTTGGAGGAGCAGTTACAGCAGGCTCAACATGAGCTTGCTAGCACAGAGGAGAGGTGTCATGAGTTTGCCTTCCACCGACAGGCCTCTCAGTGGACTCAGGTGGGTGACAGAGTGACTGGGGCTTTTTTTGAGACAGTGGGACCTCGGCACTCGCATGCCAAGGTCAATCAGTTGAGGCGACCTGATGGGTCAGTTGCTTGTGAGCCCGAGGATATGCGTGTAGTTGCTACTGACTTTGACCGTGAGTTACTGTCTACTGAGCCCCAGTCAGAGCGGCAGGATGCATGTAGGGAGCAGGTTTGGGCACAGATGCCTTGTCTTGTGACAGAGGAGATGCGCAAGAGGCTAGAGATGCCACTTCAACTTGAGGAGCTGCACACGGCTCTTAGGGCCCTTCCTCGTGGTAGCTGTCCAGGTGAGGATGGGTTGACTCCCAGCTTTTTCTTGGAGTACTGGGACCTGCTTGGCCCAGATCTTTGTAGTGCCTTTCAGTACATTTTGCACACAAGAGTGATGCCTAATAGCATGAGTGAGGGCCTGATCTACCTCATTCCAAGGGTGGCTCCTTGGATGAGATTCGACAGAGGCGCCCCATCACCATCCTCAACTCAGCCTACAAAATTCTTGCCAAGGCTCTGAGTTTGAGGATTCAGCCACTTCTGGAGAGCCTTATACATGGGACTCAGACAGGTTTTGTCAAGGAACGCAGTATCCTTGACAACATCTTCACTTTTTGGGAGGCTTCTGCCCTGGCACGGCTCCGTGGGGAGGACCTTGTGATTCTTCTTCTCGATTTTGAGAAGGCAGACGACAGAGTTGACTGGGACTTTCTAGAGGGTACTCTACACAGGATGGGCTTCTCAGATGCTTGGATCAGAGGGGTGTCAACTTTGTACAGACAGGCTCACAGTCAGGTGCTTTTGGCAGGAGGTAGAGGTGAGCGCTTCATGCTCACACGCTCGGTCAGACAGGGTTGTCCTCTTGCCCCCTTTCTCTTTCTGTTCTATGCGGAGGCGATGAGCAGATTTTTGGTGTCACAGCAGGTTGGTCTGCGGGGCTTAGCACTCCCTATTCGGTGAGATGAGCTACTGGACGCTGAGTTTGCCGATGACTCAGCCTTGTACTTAGAGGGCCAGGAGGCCAATCTGCAGAGATGTGAGTAGGCTCTGGAGACCTTCTGTTGTGCATCGGGCGCACTGATCAACTGGAGAAAGACAGTGGCTTTCTCGGTTGGTAGTGCTCCTGTGCCAGATTGGATGCCAGGCGAGGGTTTCAGGTGGATTCCCCCAGGGACTGCAGTTCGGTACTTGGGTTGTCAGGTTGGTTTGGACTTGTCCCCCGAGCAGCGGATTGCTCCTCTTCTCCTGTCCATCAGGAGAAAGCTGTTACATTGGAGCTCAACACGACTTTCGCTGGCTGGTAGAGTAGTAGTTGCCAACCAGGTGTTGTTGGCGACTATGTGGTACATCACTTCTTGCTGGATCTTCTCGAGTTCTTGTATCAGCCAGGTAGAGAGGCTGATGAGGAACTTCCTTTGGTCAGGTTGTGACACTCAGATTGCCCGAGCCAAGGTGGCTTGGTCGGTCATCACACTTCCTTGTTCTCAGGGAGGGCTTGGGATCATTGATCCAGCACAGCACAGCAGAGCCCTTCTTGGGAAGTTCGTAGTCAGAGGACTTCTTCCAGGAGAGGAGCCCTGGAAGGAGTTCTTGCTGCAGAGGCTTCGTGCAAGGGTGCCTCCGTCAGGAGGCCCTTGGCAACCTTCGCCGATGGATCTTTACAGAGTTGCGCCGAGTTGGTTTGAGCAGGAGACTGGAGGACCGCTTCTCTATGAGTCTGCTTCGATCTTGGGAGCTCTTACGGCATGGCCTGGAGCAGAGACAGCCAACGTGCACGGAGGAGCGCCTACGGCAGCCCCTCGTTTGGAACCCCATGGTTAGCACTCAGAGAGGCCACTTGGTTGGTAGTCGGCCTCATGTTTCTTGGGGTCCTATGGCAGCATGTCCAGCGCGCTCTCTAGGTGACTGGCTAGAGTTTACAGGTTTGTCAGAGGAGGTGCAGGGTTTCCAGCTATAGGGCATGAGAGGGGTGCAGAGCATGTGTCAGGACATCACAGAGTTAGTTCCAGCTGAGTGGCTCAAGCCTCTCGAGCCAGTAGCACCCCGGTGGATGGGAGGCTTCACACGACTGGAGGTTCTCATTTTAGTCAGGGCCTGCTCAGAGTCTGTCTCAGCCCTGTTCTTCGAGCTTCAGGGTGGGGGACGACTACAGCGAGTTGCAGTAGAGGCCCCGCAGGTAGCAGAGTTCTGTTTTCAGAGGATCCGAGTAGTGGGCATCTGTGGGAGGACCCTGACCCTGCAGTTCTTGAGACAGGACACTGGAGGCTATGGGCTTGGGAGTGTTGTCCGCTGGCACGAGTACAGTGGGATCTTGGTGAGTGGCTATGGAGGGACTTTGGTTCATCTGGCGGGCTCGCTGTTTCCGCATCTCTGAGGCTCACCCTGTGCCACCAACAGAGACTGTTCGTGACTTTTGGCTAGAGCTGATCCATACTCTCAGAGGACAGCTTGAGGGACTACAGGGCAGCTCCGACCGCATGCGGGAGCGCCGCGAGGATTTCCTTCGACTCTGGCGCCCTGGGCCTTTCTACACCATAGTCCAGGGGGTGCTCAGATGGCACTACTGTCCACCTGTGTGGCTCTTCCCTCCTCCCATCTCTTGATTTAGCCTCATTGTATATATGCTGTTTTTTCATTGGGAGAGTCTCCCCATCATGCTTGTTGTAGCCCTCTCTTGCAGAGGTGGTTGGTAGCCCTATGGGCAGTTTTCATTAACTAATAGAAGGATCTTTTTCTCGGGAAAAAAAAAAAGCTTAGTGTATGGAGGTAAAGGCACCCCGAGAGACTTAGCATCAGCCATATTAAATCTGTCAAGTACTTTTGCAATGTACCTTTCTTGAGATAAACAACAATTTCAGCTTTCTCTCTCTTTTAATACGCATGCCCAAAATATGCTCTGCATCACCCAAATCCTTCATCGCAAATGCTGAATTTAGCTTACGTTTCAGAGTATCAAGACTAGTCTTATGTTTCCCGGCAAGCAGCATGTCATCAACATAGAGAACAAGTATGATGGGACTACCATCTTCATCCCTTTTCGTATACAAACAATGATCTGCATGGCTGCGTTTAAAACCTTGAGACAGCTTAAAAGTGTCGAACTTCTTATACACTGTCGTGATTATTGTCTCAAACCATACAGAGCCCTTTTCAGCTTGCATACAAGTTCCTCATGTGTAGGAACTACAAAACCTTCAAGTTGTTTCGTGTATATGTCCTCTTCAATGTCACCATGCAAAAACGTTGTCTTTACATCCATTTGATTCAATTCCAAATCAAGCATCGCAGCGAGAGCAAAAAGGACACGTAAAGTCGTAAGCTTTACAACAGGGGAAAAGATTTCTTGAAAATCAATTCCTTCTTTTTGAGCATATCCTTTTATAACCAATCTTGCCTTGTACATCCACAATTCTAATCTTGTACACCCATTTGTTAGGAAGAGCCTTTCTCCCTTGGGCAATGGCACAAGATCCCAAGTATCATTTGCATACAAGGATTTCATTTCCTCTTACATTGCAAGCTCCCACTTACTGTTGGACTCACAGATTTGGCCTCTTTATATGTAAGAGGTTCACCCTCATTTGTCAACATTACATGATCCAAAGAGGGGTTAAATCTCTGCGGTTGCCTTCTCAAACGAGTTGACCTGCATACCCAATGATCTACATTCTCAGGCAACGGTTCTACATCATGATGCAACTCATTTTCAGCTCTATCATGTTGCTGAAAATCATTTTCAGCCAATCCAGGTGGCTGTCCATCCTCATTAGGAGCATCAATATCATGTCCTACCTCTTCTGGCTCAAGGTTAACCGACTGATTATCAATTTCAGCTTGCGGTAATGCATCATGAGGCTCTTTTTCAACATCAATGGGTGGCAGGGAAGGCTCAAATCTGACTGTTTTCATGTCAGATCAGATTTTGTAGCATTCTTAAGCAATTTTGCCACATTGAACACTACATCTCGACTGCGTATTACCTTTCTAAATTGTGGTAACACACTCTATAGCCCATTTCACCTTCTTCCCCATAACCTAGGAAGACTCCCTTAATGGACTTCATATCAAGCTTTGTTCTCAAGTCATTGCATACATGAACGAAAGCTTTGCAGCCAAATACTGTCAAATGATCATAAGAGGTAGGTTTGCGAGACCAAACCTCCTCTGGAATGTCATTTTTCAGCGTACTATTAGGAGAGCGATTGCAAATCTGAACTGCAGTTTTCAATGCTTCCCCCCAAAACTCTTGGGAAAGATTAGCGGTGGACAACATGCAACGCACTCTCTCGCATAAAGTACGATTATACCTCTCAGCCACACCAATAAAAGACGGAGTATAAGGGGCTGTCAACTCTCTTTTAATCCCATTTTCATCACAAAAACGCTGAAATTCAGCAGTACATACTCTCTTCCATTATCAGATTTGAGACATTTTATCTTAGCACTCTTTTGAGAAGTGACAAAAGCATGAAACTTCTTAAAAGCATTAAAAGTCTCACTCTTACTTTTCAACAAATACACCCATCCTTTCCTAGTACAATCATCAATGAATGTAACAAAATACAATGCACCACCAAAAGATTTAACAGGCATAGTGCATACATCGGAGTGAATAAGATAAAGAGGATTAGCTTTGCGAGAGACACCAGAGTAATAAGAAGATTTCTTTTGCTTTCCATAAAGACAATCATTATAAAAATCCAAGTTTTTGCCTATTACATGAACCCTCTTTAGAGAGGAAAGCACATCAATACCCTTTTGGCTCATATGGCCAAGTCTCTTAAGCCACAATTCCGTGTGTGAAGCAACTTCAACACCAACAAGAAACTTGCCAGGCAAAGCTTTGCATCGAAGATAGTACAAAGTACCTCTTTTAGACCCTTTTGCAACAAGCATAGAGCCCTTAAGCAACTTCCATGAACCCCTAGCAAAGATGGTAGTATAACGATGTGCGTCTAACTGGCCAAGAGATAGCAAACTTTTCTTATTACCTGGTACAAACCTGACATCATTCAACACAAGCTCTTAACCATTGTTAAGAGCCAAATGCATGGTACCCATTCCTTGAATTTGGAATTCAACACTTCAAACAAACCACGGCTTGGCAGCTAGAGTGCTTCCAAGCAGACAGTGACACCACGTTGGATTTCTTTATTCAATTGATTCTGGAGAAAACCTATAATCCCCTACGTGCTGTCCGGCTTTTTATAGGGCTGTAAATGGCCTTTTCTAACCTAAATTCGTCAGCATAACTATTGTAGAAAGCTTCACAGACAAAATTTTTATGACATATGTGACTTTCCCATTGGAGCACTTTACCAAACCTGGCGAGAAATTACAGCACGCTGAATTCTCTGTTTTCGGCCCCGAAAATGCAATAGAACACTTGTACAACGATCCCCTAGCTTCTTCGAAGCTCTTGGTGTATGAGGGATAAAAAAGGGTCAAAACCCTAAACCTGCAAAAATACACAACAGGCTGTAATTTCCTGTTTCGGGCTCCATTTTGCGTGCCCGTTGCATTCAAAGCAAGCCCTTGAGCTCCCGCATTTGTAGGGCTACTTGCCCTTTGATTCAGACGAGATTTCTCGTGAAATCTCACCGAATCAACATGTGCTTGTGGGGGATTAGCCGCTAGCTAATCCACTGTAAGAGGTTGTTGCCTCGGCAATCGCGAATGAACCCACACAATTTTACATACATATGAATAGCCCTTGAGCTGTGTATCACGATTCTGTATTCAAATTGGGAGAGAGGTGCACAAGAGCGGAATCATCGTGCTACATAGAACAAAGGAGAAGGCAAGCTTTCCATTAAAGCTGTGATTACTTGCACCCACTGCTGACACACATACTAGGCTCACAATGTGTAAAATCAGTTGCATCTCAATAGGGGTCCAAAAGGAGAGGGTCTACCAAAGAGCAATGTGCAATAAGTGCTTCTAGACTTATCTCAACAGGGGACCAAGAGGAGAGATGGTTACATCTCAAACCGGTCCAAAAGGAGATAGTCTATCCAAGAGCAATGTGCATCTAATGGAGCTTAAAATACCTTAGGGTTAGCTTCATTAAAGACCTCCAATAGTTAGTGTTAAAGCCCTTTGACCTTAGTCAAGCTAGGATTGAGCTTGAGGTGGGAGCCCGACCTAAGCTTGAGGTGCTTGTCATGCTTGATGACTAAGGTGCTTGAGGTGCTTGTCGTGCTTGATAACTAAGGTGCTTGAGGTGCTTGTCATGCTTGATGAGGAAGGTGCTTGAGAAGCTTTCTATGCATGTGGGTGCAAGAAGTTACAATGCAATGAAGTTGGTACAAAAAAATGATCTTTTTAGTGATGTGATTGATCTTTTGGGGAGCATTGGGGGGGGGAGGGGGGTGGATCAAGATACGTGGCCATCCAAGAGCCCACATGCGATGGCAAGAGGAGTTGGGGCGATGGATATATGCTGGGCCGTGAGCCCTTGTTGGTGTGTAACGAGGAGAGAGAGCTCCCTTGGCTTGTGGTGTCTATGGCGTGGCTCTGCTGAGCACTTTGTAGAGGCGCCAATCGGCGGCCTTGGCGGATTTTGCTGGTGCGGCGACGTTGTAGCAGCTGTTGACGGTGCCGGTGTTGTTAGCGATGAACGACAGCTATACGCCCTGCTGACGTGGCGGCCAATGAGGGCTCTGTTCTGCGCAGCCTTCAAGGGCCCATATTTTTTAGAGGTAAGGACAAGGAGAAGCCCCTCCAGTAGCGACCTCGCTAGTGCACCCTTCTCTCAAGTCATATGAGAGAGGGAGATGAGCAGTGAGAGAGGGAAAGGGACATCAAGGCAAGTCAAAGTGGGTCAAGGGCCGTCAGCTATAGTCCGGACACAAGTCTCCAAAGTAGCAAGTGAGGGTCAGTTCATGTGTAAAAATCCCGAAGGGTGCCAAGAGGCAGTTCAAGGTGCAAGGTGGAGATGAAAAAGAGGATTAAAAATAAAATAATAATCAAATATCAAAAAATACTAGGGGGCACTAGTGACATCGCTAGTGCACCCTTCTCTCAAGTCAAGCTAGAAGAGAACAGAGCATGCAAATGGGTCCAAAATTTCCAAAATTGAAGTGCTAGATGAATCAATGAAAGTGAAGTTTCCAAAAATGAACAGGGCCTCCTTATAAAGGCCATTTTTGTATCATTTTTAATGTTTTTTTTTTTTTTTGGGCACTATTGAAAGGGGAGAAGCCCATTGAGTTGTTGTTGGTTCTTTTCTTTCAGTTTTTGTTTTTTTAAGCAGTTTGTGAGTATCAAGGGAGGTTTGAAGGAGCGCGAGGAGCACGTAAGGACTCGACGGCATAGTCACAAGGGACGGGGAACGGGGTACGGGGCTCAAATGGATTTTTAGTGTAAAAAAGAGGGCGGGACGGCAAGTGGGGACGGGAAGCCCGAAAAAGGGTGTCCCCTGTTACTATGCGAGTCGACGGTGGTTCAATTTACGGGAGTTTTGTGGTTAGAGGGTTGCAATTCAAAGGGCATACCGAAGTGGGCGTATGCAACAGAATTGTAAAAGAGTAATCAGAAGTCTAAAGCTCTATCACATGTCAGTTGACAACATTTCTTGTGACTCGCTTCTATGTTTCTTATAGCCTTATCAGTTAATAGCATTCTTATTTGCAGTCTTTTCTCTTACACTCTCTCTATTGACCAGTAATACGTGTATTAAACCTTAATTAAGTCTATCTGCACTCATTTATCCTAGTTTGAACGTCAGCTAAGCTCCTGTATACAATGAGAAGCTCGACGCTTTCCGGGTCGACCTTGGAGAACCGCTCTCTCCGACATTTTTGGTGAACCCCACGCGAAACACCGGGTGAGAGAGTGAAGATGTAGTGCAATAGGGGGTACAAACTCCGTCTTTAGCAGGATTTTGTAATGCAGAGCTCACTATGTGGCAGACGGATTATGAACTTGATGATGGCGATTCAGAGGGGGTGCATGATAAATTGCAATTTCTTAGTGTCGCATATGATTGGGTTCATCGAGCGGATGATATGGACAAGGCAGTAGATGCAATTTTCAATATGCATGCTGAACTTTGTGTTATAGAAGTTAAACTATATTTGGATGAGGAAGAGAAAATTGAAGATCATTCTATAGCAGGTATGGCCAATAATATGCATGTCATATGTGGAAAGCCTAGTTCGCAGCTTGAGATGTGCAGGGTAGAAGATTCTTCGAAAGTGGTGGACCCAAAGACTATGTGCTTATTTGATGAAGATTTAGAAGGTTTCTCAATTACAAATGCAAAGGGTACCGAGAAATCTGGTTTCGTGCATGAACAAATCTATCCAGATGCAGAGATTTAGCGGCTGATGTTGACCTTATGCAATTGTTGGATGAGGTTCTACTAGATTTTGGGCGTGTACCAAAAAGGGAAACTTTTCTTGATGATTCTCGAGAACCACATGAAGAGAGTTTTGTCGGGGCACTCACGGATTTAGAAATGCATGACCAAGATTCCTATGCTAGAGGAGGTAAGATGCACTACCAATGTTCCTACGCACGATAGATGATCACCAACGAGTTGAGCAAGTTACACAAGGAATATGGCAGTATTTAATGATACCTAATGATATAGGGGATTTAGTGTGTTTTGATCCAGGAGGATTCTAGAGTGCTTATGATCTATGTATGTGGTTTTATATACCATTTGATTCGGGTGGAGATGATTATGTTTATGGCTTGGGACGGTTGACTTATATGCCATATAATCCAGGTGGGGTTCATGATGGTTTATGGGTTGATAGATGCTTACGTTCTATTGTTAGGAAATTCTTGTGTTTTCATTATGATCCTGGAGTGTCACCTGCACATCTAACCCTATGTGTATGTGGACAAGCTATCTCAGGTCTAGGGTTTCGGTCAGCCTAGGAAGTGTTCTGGCACCTTTGTGAGCCTGTGCGCAGGCTGTGCATGTCCAGTCACTTAAGAGTAGTTGCATATTCTCTGATTGCACATGAGTACCACCCAGCATATGCATTGTCCAAGCAGAAGGTCCAAATTGTGGCCAATTTTGGGACATAACATCTACAGAGAATTGGGCATTTTAAATATTTAATTTGCCAACTTCCAGTGTCGTGGGCTGTAGGGATGATTGCTCGACCCAGTTCTCAGCAGCTATATACACAGATAGGGGGCACCCATTTTTAGCAGAAGAAGCTCAGGCGACTTGCAGTGCAACTTCTCAGTAAGACCGGCAGAAGATCCCTTAGCGTTTTCAGCCAACAGAAGCAGCTAGAGTTTTTGGTTTCCAGATCCACTAGCGTTTTCTACAGTAGAATCTCCCTAGCGTTTGCTCCAGCAGCAGATCAGCCTGGCGTTTTTTAGTAGCAGAACAGGGCATGTGATTGATCAGTGACTGATGTCTTTGTAGAAGTGTTTGATTTGGGGAATTTTAGTGCATGGGTACATACAGTCAATGTCTATTGAAGAAAGTTTCTGTTCTTTGGTTGTTTTGCAGGTGTAATCGAGGGTGATTACAATCCTTTCAAGCGAGGGGAATGTCACAAAGTGATGACCTGATGTGCCCAAATGGAAAACCGAGAGAACAAGAGAAACTGAATCGAGAAGATGGGCCGAGTGGGCTAAGGGGCTAGGAAATAAAATCCCCTACCAACTTATGGATCACCGGTTGGGGGACCTAAAACCTAAATAATCAAAAGCTTGAACCCTAAGTGGAATTTTCGTAAATTGCGCCGATAGATGACGCGGCAGACTGTATGAATTTCTGTGATTTGCGCTGGCTATTTTGGGCAGCTTTTTGTGCGAGCATGATCTCATTGTACATTTGTTGGGGGTTTTCCCATATATCTTGTATATGGACCGATGGCCAATTTTCATGTAATGCAAAGGGTGAAAGCCCCACTTTCACGCGTGCACGTGCGCACACACACACATAGAGATAGAAGAAGAAGAAGAAGAGAATTTTAACGTCGTAGGAAACTATCCCAAGAGACCTTAAAGATCTATCCAACGAGGAGAGTTGAGCTCAAAACCTGTTATTCAAGAGGGAAATGGCATAACCAATCTACCACACTTAGGTGATAGAAAGGTTATACCGTTTTCCTCTTTTTATTAGCGCGCGTGCACACACACCCACACACACACACACCTGAGAGAGAGAGAGAGAGAGAGAGAGAGAGAGAGAGAGAGAGAGAGAGCTCTTTTTGCTGTAGATTCGAGAGGTTATCTATATGATGAGGCTGGTTTTGACGATGGAAAGTTGCGATATATTAGACAAATAAAAGCCCAGCAAAAAAGTTTAAGGTGAGTGTTACCCATTATGAGGTACTTCAAGGAATTCTATGAAGCTTTGTGTGATTGCTGGTTTTCTATCCTAGAGAGTACACCAAAAGCTATCCACGTGCCAAGTATTGTGATGAGGCTAAACCGTGGGCTGAGAGGTGTGAAGTGGCATTTCCCTGTGCAACTCAGAATGAGCTGAATCACTCTGATGCCATTGCATTGGTCAATGGAGGTTGTCGCTTCTTGGTTGAAGGTATGTGGCTATGTTTTTGTATTGTTTCATAATTCGCGAAGTGTGATGCCAGGTTGGGTGTTGCAATGCACGACTGAGGTATTATCTTGATATCTTTATTGATTCGTGGTGTTATAAGTTCAGGAGCTGTGATGCCATGCACATCGGAGGCACTTGATGTGCTGAGGAAGTCCAACGTCTTTGTTGCTCCGAGCAAAGCAGCAAGTGCAGGGGGAGTAAGTGCTTCATGGAGCATATTTTAGTGGTATCATCAAGCCATGATGCTCAGTGTCCACATGTATGCAGGTAGCCGTAGCAGCCCTTGAAGCAAACCACAGCATCACTGAGATCCAGCTGCAGTTCACAATAGAAGAGTTCGACTCTCGACTGATGGTAGATGCATTTTGTTGAAGTATTGTGTGAAGGTAGCAACGCTATCATATCATCATCATTTGTGATTTAAGTTTTGCAATGCAGGACTTTATGCGAGAGATCTATGTGAAGTGTGCAAAGGCTGGTTATGAATATGGCATTTCAAAAACGAACACAGAGTAAGGAAAGCAGCCCTTGGAAGTTGGCTTCTATGAGCTCAAGTCTTAATTTGCATAAAGTTTCATAATATCAAGGAGCTGGGGTTATGGTTGCTGTTTTGATACTCTTTGATTTTGATTACAAGTCACAAATTGTTATTTCCTTACAGCATGTACATCCATGTGTTCGAAGGCATGTCTACAGTGTCTCTTAGTGTGAAAGCATGTTGTGAAGAGCTCTGTTTCACCATAATGACACTCTAGGTTTGTGTATGTGGGGTGGGGTTTGGACAGGGCACTGGTGCATGGTGCAAACATTGCAGCCTTCTTACAACTTGCGGAGGCTATGCAAGAGCAGGGAGTTGTCTAGCTCAGATTGAACTGGATTACCATTCTATTTATTTATAAGGTTTCGCTGGCAATGAAGCTGAAGCCCATACCTGACGTTCTGTCGATGATGCACGTATAAGACGTGAGCGCTATCACACGCAGATCACTTCCTCGACCCAAAGTCCAGAGTATCAAAGGGAGTTGCGGTTTGCTCAATGACCGGGCTTTTCTACTCTTCAATTACAGGCCCGGCCCATCAGTTGGACCTTGGAAGGCCAAGTATGCGTTTCTACGAATGGAAAATGTATCATTGTGTAAGCATTCTTTAGTTGAGTGGTTGTATGTTAAAAGAAGAGGAGAGGTTGGTTTGTGTCAGTGCTGCCTAGACACAGTCTAACCTGTTTCAACTTAGCTAACATCTTTCACTTTTGCCCATTTTGGGGTGGCTGTGAATAATGCACAAGGATGTTCAAATTAGTATGTGAAGCTTGCTCTGCAGAAAATCAGCAGCTCTTTGTAAATTACAAAGGTTCTATATATTGTCTTGTATACGGAGCTGGGAAACTGTTTTCCTCCTCCTTTCTAAGTATGGACTCCATTTTTTCTGCGTTTCTAAGTTTGCTCCTTCGTAGTGTGAAAGCTGTGCCAGTGCAGATTTTGCAGATGTTGATTGTTTGGGGTCAAAATAGCATTCTTGTTCTTTCATTTCAAGTTATGACTCCAAAATTGAGCATGCACTGTCGGACACAGGCATGCAAATGGACATATGAAAATGTCAGGTTTCATTTCCTAAGACACTGGTTTTACTTGTTGGCATTTCGCACACTTGGAAAATTGCACTCAGTATCAAAGGCTTTTATGTCTTACTAACAGCTGCATACCCTTATTAATCTTATTCCAAACAAGCAGCATCTCTCTCTCTCTCTCTCTCTCTCTCTCTCTCTCTCTCTCTCTCTCTCTCTCTCTCGCACACACACACACGCCTATGCACCACATCATGGTCATTTTTCCATTGGAGGCTGTGCTTAGGAACTTGTATTATGCTCTCTCTCTCTCTCTCTCTCTCTCTCTCTCTCTCTCTCTCTCAATGTTTGCAAGCCCGCCATTTGCAAAGTAAGGTTCACTGTTTGCAACGGCTACATGCATGACTTAAACCGAAGTGCTTTGGCTATGCCAACTGGGGGAAGCAAGGGGGCAGCTCAAGTAGGGTGCCAGCGTGAGGAAGCAAGGAAGGCAACCTCTTTCTCTCTCTTCCCAACGAACTACAAGTGGTGAATGTGCCATGTATCAGCTTGATATTCGGAAGAGAGCCTACTATGCGTTCACAAATGTGTGTGTCAGCGAGAGGATGTGAATTGTTGAATTCTCAAGAAACATCTCTTTGACTTACGTAGTAAGAGGATAACAACTCTTGGATTCTCAAGACACATCTCTTTTGACACCTTGGCAACAATCTGATACCAAAAAAAAAAAGAAAGAAAGAGTGGAGGATCAATCCAGTTTCTCTCTCAGATGAAAATTGAGCAAGCATTGAGTGAAGTGTAGTCGAGCGTCGTGTGTCGCAAGCTCTTGCTCCACTTTCTAGAAGCACAATTCAGTGTTGTGTGTTGCCAGCTCTCCCAAGTGAAGGCAGCCTTTTCAGTTGAAGTGCCACTCGCAAGTAGAGAGTAGAATTGGTAGTAGGAGCAAAGGGAGTCTCTCAATTGATGCAAGTATAGGGTGGTATTAATCTCGCTACTTCAATATAGTTTGAAAATGTTTAATAAATTTTTTAACCCGTATATGGCGTATTATACACATCTCGTATAACGTATAATGCAACTTAGCACATAATAATTTGTTTAGGTTGATACTCACACGGCTACTTGTAGATCCTAAAATAAAATCATTAGTTAGTCTAAAGATTCCCCTCCCTTCCTTTGCCCTTTTTGCTTCCCTTCTCTCTACATCGTATCGTGAGCCTTCCCTACAGACCACAATGATCCTCTACGACTCTTCCTCGGTATCCTGTACCTCCATCTTTCCCCTACCACTCAAGAGCCGACACCTCCAATGCTTCCCCCACTCAAGGTTCCAGCAATGTTGCCAGAGCGTGCTCTCTCCCTCTCCTACTATGTACAACTACCCTGCAGGTAGCACCTTGTTCTTAAACAAAGCAATCCTGTTTGGCTGTCCATGCTTAGCCACGCACATCATTGATGTGGAACTCAACAAACTGCAGGCATGCACTCACAAGCCTTGCCTTGGTGCTCTCGTTTGTAGAAATAGTGCCTCATCTATTGGAGTTTCCACAAAAATTCCATGCAAGCTACTTTCCGAAAACAACTCCACTTCGCCACACGCACCCTTTTAAAATAATGTTTTCTTTTTTAATTTTCTCCAGTTGGTACCCCCTACTTGTAACCACATAGTTTCTGCAGACCGCCTATAGGACTGTAGATGTTGAATGGGACATGCATTTAACTACTGCTTACATTATAATAAATATAATTTTTGTAAAATATTATTAAGGTATGTTTTTGTAACCATGTACTATGTTTAAATGTTGAACAATATATAAGATTGATAAAATGGTCGTGATTTAAGCTACTTTCTATAGAAATCTATATTTGAATAACAGACTAACAAAATTTTAACATAATATATGTACATAGTTGAAATATATACTATTTATCTTAGGATATAAATAAAAATTCAATTATATTTATTTGTACGAAGGGATTTT
Organism: Adiantum capillus-veneris; assembly: GCF_014529385.1. Classification (NCBI taxonomy): domain Eukaryota; kingdom Viridiplantae; phylum Streptophyta; class Polypodiopsida; order Polypodiales; family Pteridaceae; genus Adiantum; species Adiantum capillus-veneris. The sequence goes on along the minus strand of NC_140938.1, from coordinate 122,356,882 downwards.
AAAAATTAAACTATAAATTTACACATGAAAGGACATGGGAATACTTGTATGGGTCAATATCCTCTCAAAATACTTTGATTGATGCACAAGAGGCTCTCAAAAGTCTTCTCAAAAGTCTTTTTCATTGAAAGACATGATTTTATAAGAACGTTTTGGTTAATGGTAGCCTAAGATTTTCCCACCCCGAACACCAAGAAAAGTAGATAATGGAAAAATTAGCAAAATATCTCTATATTTTGTGGAAATTCCCAAAATACCCCCTCATATTACAAATATTCCCAAAATGCCCTTGTACCAAGTTTTGATATCCATTTTTTTAAATAATAGAGATCTATCTATAAGAGTCTTAAACAAACGTTTTCACCAATAAGCTGACAAATATTGATATTTGCATCTACAAATAATGAAGTACATGATCCTTAAAGCCCAAAGTACGATAATAAATTGTATCCCTAATATTTTCTAACGATGGAGAATGAATATTCCTATCAAGAGTTTCTGTCTTGAGAAATATTTGTGGGATTAATGAGGGGTATAATGGGAATTTTGATTAAGGCTCCTCACAACATGAATATAGGAGCATGAGACATAAGCCCCTGCATCAAAATTGTCCAATGTTGTCGATATCCGGTCAATACTTTTTTCTGAATTACTTAGAAATTTGGACTTTTTGGTAGAACACAATTTAGATTTTACTATGGACCAAGGGACCCCAAAAAACTTCAAACTCTTCCTTGTTTTATTTACAACCATAATGATATCATTGTTCATTGGCTTGCCTAGTGTACTTCACACCATCCTCTGCTGAAGTAGGCATCTCTTTCACTTGAAATCGCCACAAGGGATACCACATTTCCATGGTTTTTCCCACTTAGTGCCAAATTTCCTTAAGTGGATATTTGTGGGAATAAAAATTGGAAATACGTATTTCTTGCCGGTTATTTATTTAGATCAAAGTGGGAAAACACATGCAACTAGGAAATTCTAAATGGGATAAATATTACCTCCTCCTCAAGTGGGAAAGTTGGGGTGCTCCAAGGCGTTAATTTTCCCAATTTGAATCTTTTTCCCAAGATAGAGCAAACTTTTTTCTACGTTGTCTTAGTTTGCTTTCTTTTCTCTAGCAACATTAATTTTCTTGAATGTTTTGGGTCAAAATAGCATTCTTATTCTTTCACTTCAAGTTATGACACCGTCGCACACAAAGACATGCGAAATTCGAAGTCTTACAAACAACTACCTACTCTTATTTATCTTATTCCAAATGAGCAACAACTATTTTGCGCAACCTCTCTCTCTCTCTCTCTCTCTCTCTCTCTCTCTCTCTCTCTCCCCTCAATGTTTGCAAGCCCACCATTTGCAAAGTAAGGTTCGTTAACTATGCGCATGACTTAGACGAAAGTGCTTTGGTTTTACCGACTGGGTGAAGCAGCTCAAGTAGGGTGCCAGCTTGAGGAAGCAAGGAAGACAGCCTCTCTCTCTCTCTTCCCAACCAACTATAAGTGGTGTGAATGTGCTATGTATTAACTTGAAGTTGGGAAGAGAGCCTACCATGCGCTCACAATTGTGTCAGTGAGAGGATAAGAAACATCTTTTTGACTCTTTGTTTTTTTTTGTTTTTTACCATAAAGGGCGAGAGCAGATTTATATTAAAGAAAGAGCGCAATTACAAAAAAAACTACCACAAAGGGTATAGTTCGGTCAATAGATACAAAATCTTGGTGTAACGCCTAGTGAGAAGATACCAATTATTTGATTCTCGAGAAAAATCTCTTGACAATAGTAAGGAACAGTTACACTTTATGGGGCAAGTAGGTGATACAATTTTTATAAAGAAAAAGAGTGGAGAATCAATGCAGATTCTTCCTCGCAAATAAAAATGAAAGTTGAGCGAACATCGAGTGAATTGTAGTTGAGAGTTGTGTCTCGCATGCCTTTCTTCCACTTTGTGAAAGCACAAATTCAACGTTGTGTGTTGCACGCTCTCCCATGCGAAGGAGGCAGGTAGTGTCTCAATTGATGCAAGTATAGCGTGGTATTAGCGTTGCTACTTGGAAAGAGTTTGAAAATGTTTAAATGATTTTTCTTACAAACTGTCTCCAAGGGGAAGGTACAAAGACGTGATATGCTTCTCCTCCTTCAGTTGGGATTGCTTCCCATTGAGGTTACTGGCATGAAGAGAGTAGTGGACTACATGATAAAGATGCACCAAAGATTTCAACAATGTCTCCCTAGAATTGCATGGAAAGTAAGTAGAGCTTAAAGAACTCTTTAGCCTTGGATGCATGCAAGACTGTACCACATGATACCTAACCTCTATGTGTTTTGACTTGGAGTGAAACACGAGGTTCTTTGCTAATTCCAATGCACTCTGACTGTCACAATGTAGCACTAGAGTCTGGTGTATACCAAGGTTTCCCACTAGCCGAGATAACCACATAGCTTCCTTATTGGAACTAGAAACTGCAACATACTCTGCCTCAGTGGTGGAAGACAAAGAATGGTCTGTTACTCTTTTTTAATACAAACTCAGCAGTAGTAAGTCTAAGGTGATCCCGTTTTCAAAAAAATCATTTAGTGAGAGTACTTCAAATGTACAATCATATTTGTTAATAGGGGAAATTACCAAAGTACCCCTCTAATTTGAGGAAATTCCCCAAACACCCCTCAAATTTCATAAATTCCCAAAATGCCCCCAATATTTTGTCATAAATTCCCAAAATGCCCTTCAAATTTTCCAAAATTCCCAAAATACCCCTGGTTGTGAGACTAAATTTCTCGAAAAATAAAATTTTTGTAGGTGTTCACAAGAAGAGTGATTGTCTATCGTACAAGATGCTAAAACTACAATTTGAGTTGGTTACGTAGGCTTTGGAGATGAATTGCTTCATTATTTTTAGACATAATTGCCTTTTTTGCGATGGTAACTGGTGACAAAATAAATGCTGAGCACTCAAAAACGGATCTCAATTGTCAAAAACGAATGAAGATTAGAAAATCTTGAACATTCCGACCAAAATAGATACAAGGGTATTTTGGGAATTTCCTCAAATTAGAGGGGTATTTTGGTAATTTTCCCTTGTTAATATCTAATTTTTTCTTAATTATTTATTTTATAATCTTGTTTATTTGAGAAATTTATTTTTAATTTGTTTTGTGTCCTCAATGAAAAAATTTCAACATCAAGCATTGACTTTAATATGTCCTAGATTTGTTAAATAGAGTGTTGACAATTAGTCTTTTCAAACTCTTTAATTTGCCACTCTCTCTCAACTCCATCACTAGATCTATCTTCACTTATTAGTCTAAGGGGTATAAGACCAAGAGTTTTTGACTTGCCTAGCCAAGGCCTATGAAATGCACCTCAAAGCCAATTCACTTCTCTCTCTCTCTCTCTCTCTCTCTCTCTCTCTCTCTCTCTCTCTCTCTCTCTCTCTCTCTCTCTCTCTCTCTCTCTCTCTCTCTCAACCATAGGTGACAAGTAGGTAAGTCCTCGAGAGTCTCTCGCAAAATCTTAATTTTATTTTTTTTAAAAGGACTAATATACAGATGAAGGTAATCATAGACAGATAGATTGATAGGTTGATAACAAGATATAAAATAGCTAAACTGACATATAGAGACATAGATAGATATCTAATGAGATAACACATATAACTAAGACACTGAACACAAAGTGGATAATATGTCCATACAACATGGGTGTTAATTATCATTTATTTAAAAACCATTCAATCAATTAAAATTTGAATTCAATCAAATGTTTTGGTCATATGTTGACTATTTGGATATTTATGGAGATATGGATTTTTTGAGATAATTTTTTAAAGTAGGGGATGAATAATGCAACTTATAGTCTAGAGTCCGTTTCCTCCTATATATCATATTGGACATTTAGGGCGGTATACATGTGGGGGTTATGGGGGATTGATTAGAATGACCTTTATGGGTAGAAAAGAGCTGACAAAAACACTTAAACACAACGTTGGATTAACTTAATAAGTAAAATGAGCTCCACTTCTATAGAGGCAGTAAACTAACCTTTGTAGGTTAACAACACAAATAACCACATAGATTGACTAAAGGAGGGATCTTCCACATAATGAGCTGATTTGGGAGAAATACTTAAGGCTTCTTCCATGATCAAGACCTAAATGGATTTGGTTTGAGTACAAACAGATTCACACTACATGAGATACATACATGACACAAGACTATAATTAGAGAACTACACATAGAAGGAAGAAACAGTTCTCTTTCAAAAATCCTCCTTCAGAATGCTTTGCAAGAGAAAACATAATGGGCATGTATACAATCCAGGGGGGAAAAGAGGGAAAAAAGTTCCTCGACACAACAATACCATAAAGTGGTAACATGGGGATTGCCTTTGCCGATGGAACCTTCCTAGCTTTAGATAATAAGATCTTCTTCTTTGATTTGATATATCCTTGGTCTTCAACTCCATCATCTTCAACTTCATGTTTGATTTCTTTTTACATCTTGGGTTGTTTTATCCCAAGGGGGGACCGTTTTAACGCCAAATTTACATGCTCTTTCAGATTCGGATTGGGCTAGATGTTATGACTCACGAGTATCCACGAGTGGTTTTTGTTTCATTCTCAACAACTCATGCATATCATGGTTGAGAAAGAAGAAACCTCTTGTGTCCACTTCCAGTTGTGAGGCTAAGTACACTTCCAGTTGTGAGGCTAAGTACAGGGAATTCTTCACAGCTACAATTGAGTGCATATGGCTCAAATGTATTATGGCTGATTGGGTGTTGCAGAGGACACTTCCAACATCATCTACATTGAAAATCGCATTGGTAGTTGCGAGGAACCTAGTTTTTCATGCTCGCACAAAGTACATTGAGGTGCATTATCACTATGATAGGGAGAGACTCTCAAGAGGAGAGATTAGCTTGGCTTATGTGCCAACCTAGGACAACCTCAGAGGTCTTTTCAAAAAGGCATTGTCTCATGATAAGTTCGAATCTTTTTGCAAAGCTTTGGGCTTACTCCCCTTTGTGAACTAATCATGTCCTCATGGCATGGAACTTCCTTATACTCTCTATGCCAGCTCTTGTTCATTGCATCACTCCTAGGGGGGATTTGTTACCACATGCATGTGGTAGTGATGTGTGTGAACACACTTAGGACCATCGGGGGCAATTTTTTCCTCACTAGGAGGTTTTTTTTCTCGTGCATTGTATATACGCCCATCACTCTAGGGATATCTTATCTTTCCATTGCACACCAAGTAATACTACTCTCTATTGTGTACCTTGAGCTTCCTTTGTCTTCTCCAAGTTGTGTGCGCTTCCCTACTAGAACCCTATTTTCCAAAAGTTGTTGCATGTTAGGCCAACACACACAAAGTCTCATCAGTCCCTAAAATGTTTGTGTTTCTCCACTATGAATTCCCATAGTTTGTACATGAGCTTGGCTCAAGTACACATTTCTATCTGTTGGCTCTATACATAGCCTCAACATTCCATCCTCCTTGCTTGTATAGCCTTCCAGCTATTAGCACGAGTGTGCATGTCTGCTCAATGACTAATGGCTACCTTTCAATTTGCAATGAACCAATGGTGAGAGAAGGTACAACATGTTTGCTCCACCTTGATACCATCTCAATATTGAATAGCTAAGAGTCGGGCAGGTCATCATCAACCCCTTTTGGAGCTTCCCCATGAATGAGTAGAGACAATTGTTCATCCCTCTGATGTGTGGTTCTCTTTTTGACTAGTACATTGAAATCAAACTCAAGCAATATGTTAAACCATCGAACAATGTATTCTGTATTGCATGGTTTGTTCACTAGTTAAGTATAATAGTGTCTGATGATCCACAGAGAATACAAATTTATTTGGGAGAAGGTAGTGTCTAAAATTTTTGACTACATAGACCATGCCTAATCCTTCTCATTCTATAGTCCTATAGTTCTTTTCGGCACTATTAAGTTGTTTGCTAGAGTAACATATTAAAAAAACCATATTGTTCTCCCCAAGCTGTGCTAGGATGCATTCAATGGTGTATGTCGATGCACCAACATGGACATGAAAGATCTTAGTCCAATCAGGAGCTTTGAGAATCAGGGTTGAGATCAATCTTTGTTTGAATATATGGAACACTTCTTTGCATTTATCATCCCATTCAAACTTTCTAATGAGAGCATAGAGAGGTTTGGTAACATTAGAAAAAATATGGACTTTGCATGGGCCTTGTAAGGAATCCTAGTGTTTAGGGATTAAAGCTAATGTTGTGTAGGGTTAAGGGGACAAGGACATTCAAGAAGCTAGTTTTGAGTAGGCTTTTCTAGACTTCTTTTAGGCACATGTAGGATGTAGATCTAGGAGGTCACTTTCTCTCTCTGACTTAAAACTCCCCCCAACATATATACATATAAAAAAAATCATTTTTTGACCTTTTTTTAAAACCTAAAAGTACTGAAAGTCCACTTTTTCAAAAAAAATTCCCCCCCCGCAAAAAAAAAAACTTTGTTCTCTCCTACTCCTCCCTCCTCTCTCCCTCTCCTTTCCCTCCCTACTCCCTTATGTCCTCCTTCTCCCCTCTCTCTTCCTCACCCCTTTCTCTTCTCCCATCTTCCTCTCCCCCTCTCTCTTTTCATCCTTTGTTTCCTCACACATCAGTTGCCATGGTGCTCACTGACGTCACAAATTGTGTGCCTTCATCACCATGTACTCAGCACACAAAAAGCATACATATTCGGTTACCCATCGCATTTGCACCGAAGGTCGCACGTTAGGGTAAGTAGAGGTCATCATAGGAACATCGTGCCGTCGGTGAGATGAATGTTGATACTTGGGTGGATGACCATCTATACCGTTACGATCCTATAATCCACTTCTATCCATGCTTTAATAGCCTTTTGACATTTCTTCAATATCTAGGGAGGGGAGAAGCAAGATTGTTAGGCTATTGCAAGCGGTTGTGTATGGGTGCATGTGCTTCTTTGCATTAATGGATGTATGTATGTCAAGCTCTTCAACTCAAACCAGGGGCATTACAAGAAAGTATTGCCTCTTCAAAGAAGGAGGTTGGAACTCTCCAAAAACAAATGCATGAAAAGGATGTCCACGTTATTATGAAGCTTGTCAACACCATCACATATTTGAAAGAAACGCCCCTTGGTACAAGGGAGCACAAGCGCACATTTTCATCCCTTGCACATTTGCGTGGAGCACGCAAATGACAAGTGACAGTCACAAGGTGATTTATTCTTCACTTAAAAGATACATTTTTACTTCACACTAGTCGCCAACATATATCTTATTGGAGAGTCTTATTTGGCCTTATTTACAAGGTTAACCTTGTGTGGAATGGAAAATAGGTTCTCCACGATGCCACGCTCTCTCAAGGAATCCTTTAGGAGTTGAAAAATAGCCTTGTAGGCTTTGGTGTTGATCCCATCCTCATCACAAGCTTGTTGCACGTCATGGAGTACTTTCATGGATTTTTGAGAGAACTCCATGGATCACACAGTAATACAATGCCAACTTGCACGTGAGAAGTTGGAGCTTGAGGGTTTTGGTAGCTTTGATGTGGAGTGGCACCTGGGAGGGGGCTTGAATGTTTGTTGTGCTGCAAACAAGGTGCTTCTTCTCTCTTTCCTTGTCCATTTTGCACTCGGGGGTACAAACCTAGCAGACAAAAAGCACAAAAAAACTTTACAGAGGGTGGTTCAATGCTTCCATGGTAAGAGGATGAAAACGAAGGATTGAAAAATCTTGATGTCGGAGATGAAGGCAGAGATAGGAAGTGTCTATTTTAAGATGTCATATGCTCAATGCCCCAAATTGTGCACAAAAGGACAAGGCTTGGAATCCAATCTATCCATTTCCTATGTCTAATGTACATTTTTGTACATTACATGCATTCATGAACATTTTTGATAGGCTTTGAAGCTCCACATTGACAATGAAGCCATTCAAAAAGTCCCAAGAAGTGATTGAAAGGGTGAAGGCACCTCTAAATTCCATTGGCTGTCACGATGGAAATGTGTCAATTATTGCTACAAAAAACACAGGGGAGGCCCATGTGATCACCCAACAAGTGTCAAATGAGTGGACAAAAAGCCAGACACTTTTTAAAGAAAGCAACCCAAGGAAACCCAAGCTAGCATGATGCCCAAAACAGCTCCAACCATAAGGCAGCTAACCTTTGAAAACTCTGGAAGAAATTATGCAAAGCTACTGATGACAATGAGTTGAATGGCGAGCTTGCAAACAAGCGCAAGAAAGTTTGGATAAATTTTGATAAAATGGTCAAGCTCATGGGTCTTACCAACACAACAGAAGAGCAATGCCAACCATTTCAAGAAGTGTTGGCGGAATTCACCAAAGTCTTTACCCTGGCTTGGGGTGAAAATATCCTCACGCATCACATGGTAAGCCATGTCACACAGTGAACTTATTATAAGAGATTGTTTTCATTTAATAATGTGCATCATTTCCTCATGTGAAAAACATATCTTGTTTGCACATGGAGGATTTTTAATGCACAAATATGGTTCGCTTAAGATTTTTAGTACTTAAAGCATGGAGAAGTCCCATTATTGAGCAAGGGGGTTGTACTTTAAAAATACTCGACGGGTGGTATGGTGCAATCTAGTTATTTGGAAGACACACATGGGATTTTTGCACACCATTTGCTCATAAGCTCACTATGGTGCATGCACGACAATCCAAGATTGCAAGGAAAGTGCACAAATTGAGTTGTCAAGAGCACAACAAGTGGAGAATGTGGCAAGGCCCCGCAAGAATGCTACATGGTGCCAATGTAGGGTGCGGTAAGGGTCAAGGTGGATTCAGTGCTAGTGACTACATGTAAAGGCATTGTCCAACTCTTCTTTACATGTTTTTTCAAAAAAGTTTGGGGGTACCCTTTCAAAAAATGATAGCTTTTTGTAAAAATTATAGTGTGAACAGATCCTTTTAAAATGAGATCTTTTAAAATGGGCCCTTATAAATATTAGATCCACTCATTAGTCGAACTTATTTCTTTTGCACAGGTGAGATCTTACCATACCCGATGGCGTGCACCAAATAAACCCCCAAAGAGCATCTACCTGCCAACAGAAACACTCTCCAATGATGTGAGAAGCCGTCATGGCTAAGAGGCACAAGGAAACGCCCACGAACACCTTGATGTTCTTGGTGCTCTTCAAGCATTGGGCATGGTAGATAGACACAAGAGTGATGACGAGCAAAAGACTCGTCGCGTTCACAGGAGCAACACTAGTAAATGGCAAGAAGAAGAGAGACCACCATCATTGGAGATTGAGAGGGAAGAACCGCCACGCCACCAATTGCAAGCAGGACCATCTAGAGCTTGAGTGGTGCATATATATATTGAGTCAGAGACAGAGCCATCATGGAAGCCTGTTGAGATAACGCACACACATCGGGTGCCACTGGTGAGGAAGACACTACCCCATGGCAAAGGAGCTCTCCCTATAGTAGAAGATCAAGAGGCAAGGGGAGAGGAGGACAATGAGGTGCCAGAGGAGGTTGCACAACCAACAATAAAGAATGTAAATCGCCACAAATCAAAAAAAATTATGAAGTCCAAGTGCCACCCACCAACAAATGTGCAAGTTCTCCCAAGAAAACCTTAGCATCATTGAAAAATAGCAAGGGCATTTGCAAAAATCCGGAACTACTTGAAGACAACCGAGCTGCTAAATTGACAAGCCCCCTTTGCTCGCACGATGAAGGAGTTTCTCCAAAGCTATGGTAATCAATACAAAGTGCAAGCAATGGAACTAGAGGCAATTTAAGAAGCTGCAGAGGCCCACATCATCTCTGTTATGGACGATACCAACCTTTGTGCCATACAGGCAAAGAGAGTGATGATACAACCAAAGGACATGTAGCTTGCACGTCGATTGAGGTTGGACTTCGAGCATTAGCCGAATTCAAAACCTATCATTTTGTATTACCCACCCGGCTTTTGCTTTTGTAATCAAGCTTTTTGACAATGACCAAAGAATTGAGAGTTTTGTATTTACTATCTCCAAAATTAATTAACTTTTTAGCTTCTTAATGTGTTTAAGTTAATTGATATCCGTGTATTGAAAAAACTTTGAGTCTAGAAGTGTGAAGGGGGTGAGTCTGTGTATGAACAATTAAATTCAAGCATAACATGTGCATTTTTGGAGTCTTGGGATGTAGACAATGCAAGAAAATACAAAAAGAGGGGTACCCACAAGGGAACACCAATTAGCCAGATATGGACCCCTGTTTGTCTGATCTGCTCTCCCTTGTGTCCATCCCCCTTTTTTTCTTTTTTGCCCTTGTATGAACTCCAAGACACCAAAAATACACATATCTTATATAAAATGAAGAGTCTATGCAGCAACCCAATGTTGGCTCCAATAAAGGTGTGAGTACTGTGCATGAACTATTTAAAGCATAATCTGTGCATATCTAGAGTCTTGGGGTGCATACAAGGCAAGAAAATGCAAAAAGGAGGGTGACACAAGGGACCTGGCCACCTCCCTTTTTGCATTTTCTTGCCTTTTTTGCACCCCAAGATATGCACAGATTATGCTTGATTTAATCTGTTAATGCTTAAACCCCCCTCCCCCCCCACACACACACACACCCCTTGGCAGCAGCAGCACCACTTAGAACGAGTCGTTACTTACGCAAGTGAAAAAGGACACCAATTTCTTAATCACAACACTAAGTTAGGAGTTTACAAGAAAGACAGCCGACATAAAAAAGAATGTGCAAGATAGAGAGGCAATTCCATATATTTCATTACTTTTGAGAAGGTAGAAACTTACATCATTCATTTGAGGAGCCCATAATTTTCTTAGCCATTTCTTGGCGCCTCTCTTGCATGTAAGGAAACTCCCCGGCCAGGAGGGAGTGCACTATTTCCTGGGTGACAGTTGAGCCAACATAAGCATGCATTCCTATCTCGGAAAGCACCTTGCCATGAAAGATAGTGCCAAATGATGTGCATACAAGGAATCTACGCACTAGGAACACAAGATGTGCAGTTTGGGCAACGGTGCATAAACACAAAACTTTGCTCAGAGCTTTCAACAACCACATATGAAATGGCCTTGGGGAGTAAAATTATTGGGTACAATGGAAACATTGACAGGGTAAGTTTTCCTATGTAATGTGCAAGGGAAGACTGTGGTGCATGGAGCTTGCCGCCCATCTGTGCTGCAAACTCATCAAGCTGCAGGACATCTTATCCTAAAACAAAGAAGGGTAAGAAAAAAATAATTGAGGTTACTACAAACAACTTGAAAGTAGGCTAGAGTTCACCTCTTGCTCCTTGTCCTCCTCCTCTCTATTGCTCTTGGTATCCAAGTCAATGCATGAATTCATCGCATCCACAAGCTTTGGCTCACCAGAGGGGGGGTTCTGCACTAAAGTATGCATCCTTGCTACCACAACCTTGGCTTGTGTGGCTTTGAATTATTTCTTGGCCACGTGCAACTGCTGTACTACCAGGACCTCCGCACACACAAGTGCAATAGTGTTGGTAACAGATTCACCGAGTGGCAGGAGCTTGCTTTCAAGGACACATCTGGCATACTATCTAAGGGAAACTAGGTGTTGGTGCATAGCATGATCAAACACTCATCCATGCGCATGCCGAATTATTTCTTCAAGTCATGAAAAAAGAGATACTCCTCCCCATCCACTACTGACAGACAAAAAGTGACTAATTTATAATTTTGGGATACACTCATCCATCTGGGGTTCATCCTCTAGAGTGTCACTAGTGCCGGCCACAATGATGGCTTTTTCAACCACTTCCTTGAGCCCCCCAGGCTGCTCAACCTAAAGTGCCTCGCCTTCCGCTGTAGGGTTCATGGGGACACCCTCCTGCTTCTTGGCATCCTTAATGATGGACCCAACCTGTAGGTGTAGCTTCTCTGAATTGGGTTGCCTTAAGGACAGGAAACATGAATGTAGCCAGTCAAGAAAGTACTCCACCTCCAATTTGCACTAGTTCAGTGCTGGCACCCCTAGGGATTGCTAGTCAAAGAAAAGGTCTGCATTGACCGAAATTTCTTGGAGCCATCTCAACCGCTTAGAGAATGGATGATCACCTTTGTGGATGTAGTGCAAGGGATCGCAAGGCACCGTGATCCCTATATGAGGAGGAATAAATACGGAATATTTTATGATGTGCTCCTCCATGAACGCTAAAATCTCGGCAAATGCATTCGTGCGGAGGGCAATTGTGGCGTCAAGGTTGGGGATACGAGCGAAGAAGGTGTGAAGATCCAACTTCCCCTTGTAGTTGGTGTCCTTGAGGAAGAGGGTGAAGCGTGACAAAGGGGTGGATGTGGGTGTAGATGTAGAGGCTTTGGAGGCATCCATATCTAGTCCAGGGTGTAGACAAAAAGTAGAAGAGCTCAAGGGTTGCAAAAGTGAAAGCCTAGAATGAGTTATCTAGGCCCCCCTTTTATAATTGTGCCTTTCTAAAAGAAGGCAATTAAAAAAAAACACTTCAAGAAAAGGCACTTTCATAAAAGATGGACTTTCATCTCATTGTGGCACGTAGATCTCAATAATAAATAAGACTAATACTGAAACAAGCTGTACACAAGTACATTATTGTAGAACGAAAAATTATATTCAAAGTATAAAATTATCTCAACCAAAGCAAATTGATTATGGGGGGATTGTTTCCAAAAATGCAAGAGTTACAAAGCTATAACAACAATAGCATAGTTTCATCCATGCCCCAATCATCTTGGACCTTCATTTTGTCTTCTATTCTCTTTCCAATCTACAGACATTCTCAACAATAAGTAGGCAATGATTGTCAAACTTTTATGGTGTGAAAATTGGTGGAAGGATTTTCACCCTTGTGACCTTGTAGACGAAATTGAGCTTGTTGAAGGTTCTCAAAACCCATAATGGCCAAATGTTCTTACACATTGCTGAGAGTCCAATGCTTCTTTCACTTGGACAACTTCCAAAGCATTATTGGGCATCCTCACTATAATGTCAAAGCTTGTACTAGCACCATCTACACACTGTAAGGGAGTCCACACTCCAAGCTTCCACATCCAACGAATAGAGTGAAATCATATGTACAAGGAGGTGTGGAATTTTAAATAGCGCATCCCAATATGTGATACTCCAACCTTACAACGGTACCTATCCCCATTGTGCATGCCCTCCTCAAAACCCCAGTCCTCTTCTAAAAGCCTCCCTAAATCCTCATAATGCACATCTTTATATACAAGCATTGTGGTAGTCTCCACAAATCCAAAGTCTTTGAAGATATGTACAAAATAGTGAATAGGCAAACACCAACTTAACCCCCACATACCTAAAAGCTTTAGAATATTTCAAGGAGTTTTGGACATCTATTACCATTTTTTGCTTAACACTAGGTTGGTAACCTAACAGGACATAAAAGTGTCCTTTCAGGGTTTTGAAAAAAACCTCCAAAACCATAGTAGATCCACTCATTTTGTAAAATCCTTTCATGAGGTTATAGTTCAAGGCCACATGGAAAAAATAAGAAGCTTGTAAAATTTCTCATCTTTTGGTCACACCAAGCCTTCAAAGTTGATGGACCAGTACATTTTCATCAAAACAGTCATTTCTTACGTTTTGTTGCATAAAAGTAAGATTATGGATTTTTGTAGGACTTGAGATAAATTCCCTAGTTAACTTCAATGGGTTGGTGATCAGAACATATGATTGCTTCTCACCCACTATTTTTTGTATTGCCAAAAAAAAAAGGTACAAAAAAGTTGAATTTTTATCATTCTACAAACTTATCATCAAAGTTTCTATAGCCACGCTCAATAAAAATAATAATGCATGTTTTCTTAGTTCCCTATTGTCCTTTAGGTTCATAAGGAGCCATGGAGCATGTGAAAAGAATAATACATCTCTTACCAAGGGGAATCTTGGAGACAAAGATGAAGTGCTAAATACAGCAAACATGAAAAAACTGGGTTCAACATTATGAGTTGTAGAATCCCATAGAAACTATTCAATATCTAGCCAAATTTGATCCTTATGACTAGATATGGTTACTACGTACAAAATGCATGTAGTTGTCACAAGAAACTAACAATATTGAAAAAGCTATACTTGATATACTAGAATGTTTCGTTTTCTTCTATAATTGAAAAAATCAACCATCGTTGTCTACTATGAAAAATAGGGTATTAGGTGCCCCAAAACTCAAGGAATATTAGCTTTATGTTACAATATGTGACATAGAAAATCAAAACTCCATTTGGATATCATGAAAGCCACCAAAAAAATCATAGAAGAGCTAAAATTGGCTAAAAAATAGGATTTGACAATTTTTGTAATTTGGTCATAAGTTACAGCTTTAACATTTATTTCTCCCTAGAAGCATCAGGACATGTTGAGGACTACTAAAGATAGTTCTCTAGCATTATAGACCTCACAAACATGAATTCTAGAGTGGTATAGTTGCAAAAAGTTGAAAAAAGGCAAAAACAGGACCCGTTTTTTCACACAGTTTAAGTTGTGAAACGTTGTGCAAGGACAAGGTTAAAGATGGAATTGATAATCCAAAAAAAATGTCAAGTTTTTTTCAGCTCATGAGACAACTATCTAGACAGATAGCACCTCAAAATCCATTTTGAAACTCTTGACATAATTCAAGGAAAATGGTCACTTAACGGGACATAAAAGTGTCCCAGGACATAAAAGTGTCCCATTACCAACCTAGTGTTAAAAGATGCTATCAACCATAAATCTTGCTATGGCCACACTTAATAAGGAAGATACTTTGATGGTTTCAAGCTTCCCATACCCTTGTGTAGAAGTAGATACAATATAGGAGCGAAAATAGAAGAAAATTCTTCTTTGAACTAGTTTGGCTGGGCAAAAGGTGTGCAAAAATTGCTGCTCCAATATACGCATGTATAGCATTGAATGTGCCAGAGAAGCTATGAAGTGGATACTCCTCCACCAATGTGGATGGAAATATGACCGCAAAATCATGGCAAATCATAATTATGAATCCGTAAAAACATTCCACTACGACTTCACACCTAGCTTTGTATTCTGAAAACATGTACTTACAATGAGCTAGAAATCCAGCTGGTTGTTGCAATTGCATGCTTGACATTGAGAAAACATGTTGCATAATGGCTATGGTCCCCTTGTCCTTGCGATTCTTGAAGCCAAGGATATTTCCTTTTCAGTGATGATCCAAGTTTGCACGGTTTTGGCCAATAACAGATGGATGGATGTATACCCAAGCGCCTTTGGTGAACTCTTGTGGCACCCAGTCACCATCTATACCTCTTGTTTTGTGGGATGCAAGTGTTGTGACCTCATCCTTTGGTCGCCTTTGCAGAGTAAAGCTGGCGATGGGTGAGCAAAGAAAATTAGGAGGAGAAGGAGGACCTTGCTTGTTGCTACAATGTAGGTGGGAGGAAGGGAATGAGTTTGCTTACTGTATCAATGGGAGATGGTAGTAGAGAGAGAGTATTGGAGTAGAGGGCGAATGTGATGGTTGCAACCAAGAAAGGCTTGGAAAAGGGGTTCTAGAGAGAGAAAATTGCTTTTTAGGTATGGAATATTGGGGAGGCTTTAGATAATAGAAAATGATGTTTCAAAAGTGAAAAATTTTGGATTTTTGGATTTTTTGGTGCACATTTTGACTTTTGGAGGTCAAAAAATCATAAAATAGGTTTAGGAGGGTTTTAAAAAGATAAGCATTTGATTTTAGAAAAAAAAATCAAATTTTTGGGATTTTTTCAAAATCAGGTAAAAAAGGAGAGAAACTTGGAGGTTCTAAGTGCCCCCCCCCCCCCCCCTTCTCACTAGGTAAGAGGCCATTAAGAAGAGTATAACTACTTTGTTCCCCTACTTTTTTGAAAGCATAGAGTGTGTCCACTACCTCTTCTCATTGGCGAGCCTCTAATAACCTTAATCCCAAAGGGTCCCTAAGGGGTTCATATCTTTCATAATGATGATTGCGTATATATCGACAAATCTTTTATAGTAACCATAGTGGCCCATAAAGGCTTGTTCCTCTCTAGCTTTTGTGGGTCTTGGGAGGAAAACAATGACATGTATCTTCTCAAGATCTATGAAAATGACATTCTTGGACACACTATGCCCTAAACTCTTTCCTTCTCTGACCATGAAGACATATTTTAATCGATTCATGCAGATATGATAAGTCCTATATTTCTCAAATTTCCTCTTTAGATGTTCTATATGCTCATTTTTTAGGAGACAATACACGCACAAATCGTCCGTGGAGATTTCTAAGAATTGTCTTTGATACTCTTTAAACGCATTGGAATGTGAAAGGTGAATTTGTCAAGCCAAATGACATCACTCTATAAGAAAAATACCCCATTTTGTTGCAAAGACCGTCTTATGCTGATCCTCTTACTTTATGGCTAGCTGGTTGTAGCCCGAGAAGCTGTCAAGGAAGTTGTACGCTTCTTTACATGCAAGTCTCTCAATCACGTGATCAATAATCGAGAGGGCATAGTTGTCTCGATGGTGGCTACGTTTACTTGATTGAGGATAACATAAACTCGCAATTTTCTATTCTTTTTGTGCACTACCGCAATCAGAGACACTCAATCTATGTGTTCGATCTCATAAATAAACTGAGCTTCCTAACGCTTGTCTATCTCCTCCTTGATATTTTTTGCGAACATTTCATTGAATGTATAGGGACATTGTTTATTGGGTTTGGCATCACTCTTAAGGGTTATTGCATGCTGACAAATTCTCTGTTACACTCCCTTAAGGTCCGTGTATGACCATGCAAACACATCTCTATACTGTTTGAGAGTAGCTATTAATAGTTTTTCTTCATCCTCGGTGAGGTATGTGGCAATGGGGAATGTTTTTTGGCGAGCGTTTTTTTGGAATCCGACGAGCAGATTCCAAAAATATTCTTTCTCTATCTCAACCCTTGATAGTTAAGGATCCACTTTTTGTTTCTCTCTCCTCTCTCTCTCTCTCTCTCTCTCTCTCTCTCTCTCTCTCTCTCTCTCATAGAATTCTTTCCTTGGCGAGCACACATGTACAAGGACCAAACACGCCTCAGTCAATAATTGTGATCCCTTGAGAAATAAAGGTCTCTCTCTACCTCTCTCTCTTGCAAAGCTTCCTCTCTCTCTCTCTCTCTCTCTCTCTCTCTCTCTCTCTCTCTCATACACACACACACACACACACACACACACACACACACACAAGGACATGTACACTCCCTTTACTCTCTGTAAATAGGTATCCATGGAATGCGGGATTGGCATTGATGAGCTTACCAATGACTCCGATGTGATACTTCTTGTCGAAACATGGGAGCATGATGCGTAACGAATTCTTGGATTTGACAAATACGATGTGCATTCTTTGATGTGGGCCAAAAATGAAAAGCAACGAAGAGGCCAAGGAGGCGTAGCATGTATGACCAAAAAGGGTTTGAAAGATGTTTCCATTGTCAAAGAAGATAAGTATAAACACTACTTGTGGCTGAAAATCAGCCCACCAAATGGTCAAGTCATGTTTGTGGCTGGTTGCTACATTCCTCACTATGACTCCAACTTTTATGCTCGCTTGAATATGGATAGAGATCAGCCCTTTGTTGAACTAGAGGAAGACATTGATCATTACAATGATCAAGGTGAAGTCATTGTTTTTGGAGACATGAATGCTCGCACAAATATGTTAAACACGACACACAACAAGTCGACATGTCGCATGTCTCAAGAAGAATGGATGACTCATACATGTATAATCGAAGTTCTAATGATGCAAAAGAACTAGATCACTATGGAAAGTCACTTTTACATATGTGCAATAGTACCAGAATGCTCATTGCAAATGGTGTATCTCTATGGCAAGGCACCAATGACATTACATGTAGAAAGCACAACGGTGATAGCGTGATTGACTATATGTTGTTCTCGGAAGCCACTCTAGAATTCATACAAATCTTTACACTTGGTGAATGAAATCCGGAATCGGATCATAGGATGTTATGTATTGACCTCAAGTGTGGTAAACGGCCCGAGCATGTAGCCTCCAATCATGATGTGAATTATTTGTACCTACGTCTAAACTTCAAATGAGCACTTATATATGCTGATATGGTGGATCAAATGTTAAGCATGGTAGAGCATCGAGAGCCCAACATTAGAATGCAAGTGGAAAGTTTTCAAAGAAGTAATTTTCTCTTGTTCGAAGGAATGCTTTTCGGTCAAACACATGTCTTGCAAAAGGTCTAAGAAGGGTAGCACCAAGAAGAAATGGTTTGACATGGAATGTTGTCAAGCCCGAAAACACTTGCTAAGATTGGATGCAATCAAAGACAAGGAAGTTTACTTGGAATGTTCACACACATACAAAGCACTTGTTCAAAAGAAGAGGAGAAGGTGGTAAGTCAAAAAACAACTTCTTTTAGCGCAAGAGAAAGCACATGCATGTGGCAAGTTTTGGCAAAATCTAAAAGGCAAGCGGGTTGAGAGCTTTGGTGACTTGACTCTTGAGAATATGTATATGCATTGCAAGAACCTCTATGCGTAACCCAATGTTGATAAGATGGAGTGTTGTAGCTCCCTTCCGTTTATGTCTCCCTTCTTTACCATTGAAGATGTATGCCCCGCGCTTGAGAAACTTGCTACTCGCAAGGCAGGTGACCTTCAAGGTGTCAAGGCTGAAATGATTAAATGGACAAGCAAGAAAACACGATATTGGATATGCGATATGTTTAACCTTGTACTTCAGTATGGCATGCCTCATGATTGGAGTGAAAATTGGATCAAACCTTTGCACAAAGGAGGAGATGTAAACAATGTGAACAACTATCGAACTATAATGGTTGGTTCTTTGATGGCAAAGTTATTTGGATGTATCATGGAGATGAAGATAAGTGAATGGGCTAAAAATAATGGCAAACGTGCGCTCGGCCAAGCAGGTTTTCAAAAGCATCATAGCACTATTGATCACCTTGTCACTCTTCGAGTTCTTAAGGAAGCGTCTCGATTGAAAGGGAAAAAGTTGTATTGTTGCTTTGTGGATTTCAAGAAAGCTTTTGACATGGTACCGCAAGGAAATCTTTGGAGACGTATGCAAAGCCTTCAAGTGCCGAGAGAATTTATGCATGCAGTCTTTCGCATCTACCAAAAAGTGATATGTCGATTACGTATGGGAGATGGAATTTCAGAAATTTTTGCAAGCACCATTGGTGTCAAACAAGGATGCCCACTTTCCCCAACCCTCTTTGGGCTACTCATTGATGAATTGGAATGCATGGTTCTTGATTTTATGCAGCAAGAAGGCATAGAAGAGGTTAAGATCGGAAATGCGGTGATCATGCTTTTGCTTTATGCCGATGATGTAGTGCTCTTGGCACATACCTTAGAAGATGCACAAAAGCTTATGAGTGTCTTGGAACACTTTTGCCTACATAGTGGGCTGATCGTGAATGGATCCAAAACCAAGGTTATGCTTGTAAAGACCCTCAATGACTAAAATCCATGCATTGTATACAACAATGAGCATCTTGAAGTGGTAGATCACTTCATGTACCTTGGCCTTGAGGTTCCATCCAATCATAAATGGAAGGATTGTGCAATGCGTCGCT
This sequence comes from Adiantum capillus-veneris, assembly GCF_014529385.1. Taxonomy (NCBI): domain Eukaryota; kingdom Viridiplantae; phylum Streptophyta; class Polypodiopsida; order Polypodiales; family Pteridaceae; genus Adiantum; species Adiantum capillus-veneris. Next base: position 122,337,263 of record NC_140938.1, on the reverse strand, counting down.
TGGAAGCCGGAAAGAGGGCTTATTATGCATTTGAGAACATGTGCAATGCTAGAGAGATCAAGTGTTGGGATCTCAAAAAGTACCTCTTTGACACATTGGTGACACCGGTGCTTCTTTAGGGAGTGGAGGTGTGGGGTGGAAGCATCGGGAAGTCTACTTGGGAAGAGTTAGAAAATGTCCAAAAGCGTATTCTCACCAACTTTCTCCAAGTCAAGACACAAACACCCTACATGCTCTTACTTCTTGAGTCCGGATCGCTTCCCATTGAGGTCTTGGGCATGCAAAGGGTTGTGGAGTACATGCGTAAGACACAATGTAGCTCTTTGTATCCACTTCCTAGAATCGCATATGAAGCAAGTCAAAAGGTTCAAAAGACATGCAAGAGCAAAATACTAGCTTCGGGGTGGATGCTTGACATCAAGACATGGTTAGGAAGATGGGATGCATGTCACTTGGTCAAGGATGCATCGATAGACTCCCAAGTTAATGAGGCCTTCTTACAACGCCAATGTATCACGGCTTGGGAGAAATCCGGAGGTTCTCGCGTCAGCCATTACACCACACATGTTTCCCCAAACTACAAATCTCTCTTCTTCTCCGAACAAGGTAACCGAACCCATCCCTACATCCTTAAGCCCATCCCGTTGAGTGCGATCCGCACCATTGCCTCCATTTGTCTTAGCTCCCATTCTCTACGCTGCGAGACAGGACATTGGGGCACTGGCGAGGAGTGTCATCGACTTTGCACCTTATGCCCTCGTCAAGTGCGAGAGAGTGAGTACCACACACTACTTGAGTGCTCATCTTTTGACCACATTAGGTCCTCTTTTCCCCATATATTCAGCCATGAGCTCTCCCTACATACCTTCCTCTCCCAACCACGATGTGGACTCTCTATTGCGATGCTCATTTCAGCCATTTTTGAGCATCGAGAGTCACTTATGACCTCCACTCACACCACGTGACATGTTCATTTGGTCCCATAGGTCATATTTGACCTCCGAGGATGATAATATAACTATCTATCTATCTCTCTCTCTCTCTCTCTCTCTCTCTCTCTCTCTCTCTCTCTCTCTCTCTCTCTCTCTCTCTCTCTCTCACACACACACACACACACACACACACACACACACACAACGCCAATGTATCATGTCTTGGAAGAAATTCGGAGGTTCTTGCTTTAGCCATTACACCACACACATTGACCCAAACTACAAATCTCTCTTCTTCTTTGAACGAGGTAACCAAACCCATCTTTACATCCTTGAGCCCATCCCGTTGAATGCAATCTGTACCATTACGTCCATTTGTATTAGCTCCCATTCTCTACACTATGAGACAGGACGTTAGGGCATTGGCGAGGAGTCTCATTGACTTTGCACCTTATGTCCTCGTCAAGTGCGAGAGAGTGAGTACCACACACTACTTGAGTGCTCATCTTTTGACCACATTAGGTCCTCTTTTCCCCATATATGTAGCCATGAGCTCTCCCTACATACATTCCTCTCCCAACCATGATGTGGACTCTCTATTGTGATGCTCGTTTCAGCCATTTTTAAGCATCAAGAATCACTTATGACCTCCACTCACACCACGTGACATGTTCATTTGGTCCCATAGGTCATATTTGACCACCAAGGACAATAATAGAACTATCAATCTATCTATCTCTCCACCCATAGTCCAAGTGGCATGGCCATGTGGACTACCAACCACCGATAGTGTACATGGCCATGCTACATGGACTACAGGTGGTTGGTAGTCCACATGGCATGTTGCCATGTGGACTACCTATGTGGATAGTAGTCCACATGCAATGTTCAAAATGTGGAACATTCCATGTGGATTACCGGCCACCGGTAGTCCACATTTCCATGCCATGTGGACTACAGATGGAGAGAGAGAGAGAGAGAGAGAGAGAGAGAGAGAGAGAGGGAGGGGGGGAGAGAGGAGAGAGAGAGAGGGGGGGCTGGAGGGGCAAGATAGAGAGAGACAAGGGGGGATGGAGGAAAGAGGGAGGGGGGGACAGAGAGAGAAGGGTAGAGGTGGAGGGATAAGAGAGAGAAAAGGGGGAATGAATGGAGACAGAGAGACCGAGAGAGAGAGAGAGAGAGAGAGAGAGAGAGAGAGAGAGAGAGAGAGAGAGAGAGAGAAGGGGTGGAGAGAGACAAAGGTAGGGGTAGAGAGAGAGAATTAGTGAGGAAAGGGGTGGAGGGGGAATAGAGAGAGGAAAAGGGGAGTGGAGAATGGGTGGAGAGAGGGAGTAGCATTGTCCAAATTTCCTATAGGTTCACCTAAAGTACAAAAACCAACTTTTAGAAACCACACAATTGAGATGTGTCTACTTCAGCTGTGTAGATGTATCTTCTAAGTAGTCATACTCAACAAGGACCTTTAGTCTTAGATTAGGTGTGTTTGAGTGGTTGACAACTTAGAGTATGTCAGAGTCTACATATTGATGCTCAATTCAAAAAAGAAAAACAAGAAAAACTAGTGCTGGTAGACACTTTCAACTATCATTTGCTGAGTTGACTATGAGTAGGGCAAGTAGATATCAAGGATTATTTTTGGCCTATCTCACGCTTTGACTTTTCATCAATGAAGTGTTTTAAAAATTTCAAAGTTTTCATGTACAGGACTCATGAGGTGAGCTCAAAACCCTAAAAACAACAATTTTGGTCATCACTGATCATGAAAAAGTTGTACTGACCAATTGGTAAGTCAAAAGTCAGCTTTCAAATTTTTTTTGAAAGTTCGACTAGATGCATACAAATGTGATTTGTTTGGCCAAAAGTACTTGCAATAGCGTGCATAAAACCTGAATGCCATCAACATTCCAAAAAAGTGTACACTCAGACGTGTAGATAATAATTGTTCTTTTGTCTAAGGAATGAATTTAAACTTTTTTTCACATGTACATTTTGTTAGAGTGAATTGTTAACACCTTTGTAAAGGCTAAAAAGATTGGGAATTTGTTTGAGCACAAAAAATAAGGCAAAACAATCTTCACCTCGGATAGAAAGATAATTGGGGCTAAGAACACTACAAACAAAATAGAACTGGTTGAAACCTCGTAATAGGTCTTAAAATACCTTGTTACAATTGTGGAAATTGAAAAAGTGAGAAAAACTTGCAAACATGGGCACCTAAATAATAAATGCAATAAGTATCTTGGGGCTTGAAACTGCAAGATTTTTTTCATTTGACAATACCACATGCAAGAACATAGTATAACAAGACCTTGATTAAAGTTTGGTGTAGTTTGAAAAATTTGACTTGCTAGATAGGCCTAGACTTCATTGAAATCAAAGTGTAGATACAGAATTTGGCATAGAAACTTGAAAACTAAACCATACTACATGAAACTTGATTTGTGACTTGTTTATAGTGTAAACATCCAATATAAGTCAAAAAGTTGAAAAAAATCCTTGATTCTAAATCACAAGATATTAATCATGATCTCCTACCCTAAAAATTCCAGGTTTTGGAAAAAATTTCAAAGGGATTGGGTCTAGAGTAGTTCTACAATACTTGTGAGAAATTTTAAAGTAATTTGTATCATGTTTGAATTGCATGGCCACTTGGATTGCATCTATAACTATCAAACATAGAAACTGTTGGGGGGACATGGAGCCAAATTTTCTCAAAAATTGTAAAATCTCATTTAAAGCTTATTGAACACACACTTAACCAATGAGGATCAACAAAACTGAAAATGATTCTTTTTGAATCTGTAGAAATTAATGCTCGATTGTCATGGACTAGTAAAATGACGATGCCTTCGCTAATGGCATGGTCCCTCCTATACTCAAACGTCCTTTACCCTTTGTCCCATTCTAGTATGCTGCATTAAGAAAGTTTTTGTTTAGAGAAGAGAGAGAGTCAGAGAGAGAGAGAGAGAGAGAGAGAGAGAGAGAGAGATCTAAAAGGTCCTATGTATAAATTCTTTGAATCTATCTCAAAAAGAAAATGGTGCACACTCTCATCATTCACACAACACATATTGATCAAAAGCTCAATGAGCTCACAAATCAAGTGAGGGAGAAGAGAAATGAGAGAGGGAAGCACTAAATAGGGACTAATTAATGCTTAAATACACACTATTAACACAATGAGAAAGAGAGAAAATATCATGATCATTTAGCTCTCCATTGCATGCCATAGAAAGAGTGGAAGCACAAGAGAAAGCTCTAACTCCAAGCATCTCCATCTCCAACTTCCCTACAAGCTTTCCATGAAAGCTCTACTCTCAAGAGGATAACTAAAAAATGATCTAACTTTCACTTTTATACCTAGGGCACCAAAAATATGTACGGTCGTCCATGAGATGCATAAAATTGTGTACATTTGTACAACTCCTAAGCATCATGGTAGAATCAAATATACAATCTAGAACTCATGTAGAGTCCGTAAATACATCAAAAGTGCATATACAAATGATATGTCTGTTAAAAAATGATATGCATATGCATCATAAGTGTACGCTAAAAATAGTATCACTGAAGGTCGTCTACTGCTTCGCATTGGCACTGCCAAACATTCCCCTCTTCTAAGCTTTGTCGTCCCTGACAAAGCCATGTCATGGTAGATGCTCAAGGAAGAATGTTCCTACAAAAGAAAAACATTGACGAGGTAGCAATCATATGGCAAGAAAGCATAAGGGGAAAGCAAAGCACATGTATGGTAATGAGTAAATGCAAAGATTATGTAATGCTACACTGCCCTTAGGACAAATAAATTTCACTTTGCTAAAATTAATCAATCAAGAGTTTTGGGTTTATGGATGAGTCTATCAATTAGTGTTGGGGTTCTTCAACACACACAGAACTTAGGTGTTGACAACATGTCACACACACTAAAGACAGAGTTAAACAAAGGCAAACACATTCAACTCATCAGCATTTTCAACATTCACCAAATTCCGACACAGCAGCAGACTCAAGAACAAGCATGAATCATAGAGCAAGAGACTACATAGTTGATTCATCTTGGTCCAAAGATAACTTTCATTTCAGCCAAAATTACATACTCGCATGAACCAGCATGACCTTTAAATAGGACTTCTAACAGTTATAACTGTTACATCTGATTGACCAAAACCCGACTTATCAAAATTCCGACTCACTAAGATCCGACTGACTAAGAGTTGATTAATTAAACATAAGTACAAGTACTGATCTGGTGCAGGTTCAACACCTGGCACATCCCGGTGGCTTGAAATCTGACTTGGATCCACAATCCCTTGATCTGCATATTCTGCACCATCAACGTTACTCTGTATACTCGTTCAGCTTCATTTTGAGCCTCCACATATGGCTCAGCCATACCCTGCTCTTCAACTACTGACTCATGTGCCACTATCCCAACAGGTACAGTTTCCACTGCTTCAAGCACTTCAACCTGTTGTTTCATCTGTGCATCATCCTTCAAATCTCGACCTTCCTCAATCGGTTCCTCCAACTGAACATCAGGCATATCCCCTTGCAATTCTTTCATCTTTAAATCCTGAGATAATTTGAACCACATGTCTCTGTCCTTTTTTACATCCTCTAACTCCTGCAGTAATTCACCCTCATGCTCACTTACAAATCCCTGCTTCATCGTCTCATATGGATGCTTTATTGCTACAACAAGTTTGTTTTTCATAGACTTCCAAACTTCCTGAACTGCTTGCAACAACTGATCTTCCAAGACAGAAACTTCTCCCTCTGACATAAGCACTGCATTGACATCTACATCCTCACCTTTTACTTGCTTCTCCAATTCTTGCAAAGGAATCAACCTCTGATGTAGCATTTGAATCTGAACCTACAAATCAGCATTAGTCTTTGACAAATGCTCCATTTCCTCATTCAATCTGGCATCTAACTTCATTGTCCAATCTCTAAACAGTCCCAAAGACATTTTTATTCTTGAAAATTCTGCATGATGCTTTTTCACCATATCCTCTAACTCTTTCTGATGTACTTCCTGGCTCTGACCCAACTGCAAAGTCATAGCTTCCAACTCCATGTCCTTCTGCTTTACTTGCACTTTACCTATTAATGAATCTGCAACTTGTTTAAGTTGCTCCTCCATTTGTACCTGCTGACCCAGCACAAATTCTTGCCCCAACTTAAGCATCCTTATAGCACTGTCAGCATCTTCACATCTGCCTTCAGTTTTAAAAGATGTACTTGGAGTAGCAAATGCAAAATCTAAAGCTTTAGCAACACCCTGCTCACCAGCACTTACCTTTCTCTTCTTGGACAAAGTAAATGTTTTGCCCAACGTTACTGGTGTTTGAACATCTGTAGGGACTTTTTGTGAGAAGACAGATAACTCACCAAAGTCTTGGTAGAAATCTGGGCTAGCCACAGCTTCTCTAGCCTCCTCCTCTGTGTAACCAACCTCCATCAAATCTTGAAACTGCTTTCTCTTTTCTGGTTCTCCATCAAAAAGCTTGTCTAGTTCATCAACCTGCTCTTTACTTTTGTTCTTGTGAAGTTCCGACTCAGCAGCAATAGCAGAGATATTTGGCACCACTGTTTCTCCTGCTTTCACCATCCCAGCACACTTGAATAATGCAACTAGGAATGGAGCCAATCTACTGCTGCACTGACACTTCCTCTTATCTGGAGTAAACACCTCTGCATGAATTTTGTCATGGACCCAATGGGCCCAACTGAAACAACCTCCCTGCTCTGCAAATGCCAATGGAGCATAGTTGTCTTTTGACATATAGTCAAATTTAGCCAGAAAACAAACCCTCTCAAGATACCACTTTAACTGTTCCCAGTGGCCATACTCCACATTTTTAAGCATGTAATACAACCTTGTCCGTTCTCTAGACCCAAACTCCTTCTTTAAACAATCATCTCAACACTTTGGTGGAACAATTACTGTCGTGAATGGTAACTTGAAAACTGCAGCAATCACCTGTGGGCACAACACGACCTTGTCAGATATTGCTCCTCTGGTCTTCCTCAACAACTCTGCTTGTGACTTTGCATAAAAATTTCCTTTCCATTCTTTCCATGGCAACATTGCATACTCATAAAGCCCCAACTATCTGAGCCACTTCTCATTCTTCTCTGTATCAGCTTCCATCTCAATCTTGAGATCTGTGTACGGGTCCATCAAACTCTGCAGCATTTTGTTTGCCGACAAAGGTGGCGGTTCTTCCTCTGAGAACTCTTCTTCTTCCTCATCACTTACATCCACCCTCAGGTTAAGTCCCTTTCTCCTCAGCCTTGTTGCGACAGGCTCTGCCGACTCAGTTTCAGCCTCGGGTCTCATGGCTGCTGCAGGCTTTACTTTAGGGGCCATAGTGCTTGATGAGGGAGTAGATGAAGAAGGCGATTGCAAGAAGTAATCAGCAGATAAGTACTTGCACGGTGAAGAGACGAACATTTCATAAGAATTGCGCTGCATGCATCCGCTGAGTGACCTCCTTGACAGCTCCCGCACCCCAATAATTACAGCTAGTGGCGAATAATCTTCCCACAAACCCAAATATTGTTGGACGTTAAACCCTTTACTTCCAGGTTTGAAAATTCCGATCCAGTAAATTCCGATGGACCAAATTCCGATCAACCAATATCCAATGCACCACACTAGATGACTGCATATTGGATCATGTTTAATTGAAGTGAACTTCCACCCATCAGAACCTTGCCAAGCACTCCTCCTTCCTTCCTTCATCACCCGTTCTCTGTTGAAACCCTTATCAACATTGCTTCTAATACCATGCTCAATTGATAACAATGCTTGCTGACTCTGAAAAACTGGTAATTCAACTGCCTCACACAAAGCAGCACCTACCACTTTTGGTGTCAACCAGTCAAGGTGAGGTGGTTTACCTTGAAATTTCTTTAACCTGAATCCATTAACTGGTTTGTCCACTCTGGTTCCAAACACATCAGCAACTATAAAAGTGCCTTGGCCTAAATCTTCAACAATCTGATAAGGACCCTTATACCTCAAAGTCAATTTTCCTGGGAATGGACCAAGCCTAGAATTATACAGCATCACCCAATCTCCCACTTTGAACAATTTGAACTTGACATTCATAGCTACCTAGGCTTGTCTTCTCCTCTGGATGATCTCAGTCATGTAAGAACTCACCAGCCTGTCCTCTTCTAGCTGCATCAAATACTTACATCTGTGTTTTACTGACAATGCAGGAGACATTTTCTCAGCAGATACTCTCAAGCTAGATACCACAAATTCCATAGGTACTACAAACTCCAACCCATAGACCAACCTGAAAGGTGTCATCCTTGTGGTGACTTTGAAAGCAGTTCTGAATGACCACAGAGCTGAATCCAACTTCAGGTCCCAATCCTTATGATCATCCTGCACAATCTTTTTTAGAAATTTAACCAGAATTTTGTTGCTACTTTCTGCCTGTCCATTGGCCTGAGGATGATATGGGGTAGACTTCTTGTGTAATATCATATGAGTTTTAGTCTGCTCCTGTATGAACTCATTCAAAAAATGTGTCCCCCTATCACTAACCAACTCAACTGGACACCCAAATCTTGTCATAATGTTATGGTACAAAAACTTTGCAACTCTGGCTGCTTTGTTATCCTTCAGTGCCATAGCTTCCACCCACTTAGTACAATAATCTGTAGCAACCAAAATGTACCTGTTCCCCCTAGAGCTAGTGGGCTTCACTGGTCCTACAAAGTCCATACCCCATTTTTGGAAAGGTTCCAGGGGTAGAATAGGATGATCTGACACCCTGTCCCTATTGTCTGGCTGACCAAGCTTCTGACACACCACACATATTTTGGCATACTCATGTGCATCTTTTAACAAAGTAGGCCACCACAGTCCTGCCTGCAAAATTTTCTTTCCTGTAATGTCTCCTGAAAAATGTCCACCAGCTTGTCCATAATGAGCTTCCTGTAGAACTGCTGACTGTTCAAATTTTGGAACACACCTTCTTATCACTTGATCAATACCCTTCTTGTATAATGCTCCTGAAATCACCAGAAATGGTTTGCTTTTCAATGCAAATTTCTTCCTTTGATCAGGTGAAAACCCTCCCCCCCTGGCATAACCCCATCAGTTAGGTATACCAGCATCTAATCATCCCAAGAATCTGGAACTTCCTGCTGAACTGAAAATAAACCTGCATCAGGGAATTGATCATCCACACCTGTTGGAGATTCCCCTGTTTCTAGTCTGCTCAAATAATCTGCCACAGCATGCTCTTTCCCAGGAGTATGAATAATCACAAACTCAAATTCCGGCAAAAGCAACATCCACCTTGCTAATCTCCCTGTAAGCATGGGCTTCTTAACCAAGTACAACAAAGCTTGGTGATCAACATAAAACATAACCCTGTTACTGAGTAAGTAATGCTTGAACTTATTCAATGAATATACCATGCTCAAAGCCTCTCTCTCAGTCACAGTATAATTCTTTTTTGCTGGGGTCAACATCCTACTTGCATAATACAATGGTCTATACCATCCCCTAACCTTTTCCTGCATCAACACAACTCCAATTGCAATATCCGATGCATCAACAAAAACATGAAAAGGCAATGTCCAATCAGGAGGCTGTAGTATTGGTGCTACTGATAGCATTTTCTTTAACATCTGAAAGGATGTCTCCTGTGGTTCATCCCATTTAAAGGCAACATCTTTCTTTGTAAGATGCGTCAAAGGTGCACATATATTAGCCAAATATCTAATATACCTTGAGTGCCACTTCACCTGGCCCACAAACCTGCTAAACTCCTTCACATTCTGAGGTGATTTGGCTTCCTAAATTGCTTCAATCTTTTTGGCATCAATGGCCATCCCATCAGCAGATACTACATGTCCCAATAAAATACCACTCCTGACTACAAGTACACTTTTATATGGATTCAAGGCCATGTGAAACAGTTTACATCTTTCCAAACATAACTTCAAGTGAACCAAATGCTGATCCTTCTTTCCAAATACTAAAAAGTCATCTACAAGAACCCTCATAAAATCTTGAAGATAAGGTTCAAATGTCTTATGAGCCACAAAGTTGAAGGAAGGTGGACCATTTTTCAAACCAAAACTCATCACTGTATACGCAAATGCTCCCCACTCAGTGATGAAGGCTGTCTTGTGTTGGTCTTCTAGAGCTACCTTGATCTGATTGTAACCTGAAAAACCATCAAGAAAGCTATACATCTCATGTCCAGCTACTGCATCCAACACAGCATCACAAAATGGCATAGGGAATGGAACAGTAATAGTTGCAGCATTTAACTTCGTGTAATCCACACACACCCTCAACTTCCCATTCTTCTTTGGCACAACAATAATTGGTGACAACCATGACACTTCATTAACTGGCTTGATGAATCCAACTGCCAATAACTTATCTATTTCCTGCTTTACTTGCTTTGCAAAATTGGGGTGCATTTTGTATCTCTCTTGTATGATTGGTTTAGCATCCTCTCTAAGATTAATGTGATGTTGATGTAGTTCAGGATCAATGCCCTTTACCTGTGAATAATCCCAAGCAAATACATCTTTATACTCATGCAACAGCTGAATCAAACCTTTCAAAAATTCCCCATCAGCATGGATGCTGATTCTGACTATCCTAGGATCTTCTTCAAATCCCAAATTAAACTCTTTAACTTCATCCTCTTTTACCCTGGTGGAAGTACCAAACCTTTTATCATAGGATTTTTCTGCCATTACTCTTGCTTCCTTCTCCTCTTGATCAATCTGCTCTTTCTGAGGCACCTTTGAATTCCGATCCATCATCTGCAACACTTCTGATCCAGCAATCTCTTAGCCTGGAACTATTTCTACTTCATCCTCACCCTGATATTCAACCTTTTGTATTAGCCCTTCTACATCAACCTCAAAGAGAGGCACAATAGTGGGATTAGCTCTCAAAAATTCCTCCTCTTCATCATCTTCCACTGCATCTGCCAAGTTTATGGTATGAGCACATAATGGTTTAGTCTTTGGAGGGATTTGTTTTCTTCCCTGCATTGATATGGTTACTGACTGCTTCCCCTTTTTCATCATGACAACATTTTCTCCCCAATCCTGCTTAACTCTAGCTTGTCTAAAACAGGGTCTTCCCAACACCATCTTGTAGGAAGAATCTGAATCCTTCATTCTAAGTACCACAAAGTTCACAAAGAAAACCATACCTGCAATTTCAATTGCTTGCTGCTTGAGAATGCCTAAAGGTTGGACTCTCCTCTGGTCTGCCATCTTCACTTGAAATGGTGCTAGAGGTAATGTTCCTCCTAACTTCAATCTTCTATAAACCTCCTCAGGAAGTATATTCACCCCTGATCCTCCATCCAAAAGCACCTCTTTGAATAGCTTGCCTTGAAACATTACTGCCACAACAGGTACTACAAAATCCACATCTGCTGGATCAATCTGCTGCAGCATTACTTCAAGATATTGGTTTGCCAACACTTGGTCTTGCTGCCCCTAAAGCTTCTTCAACAATTTCTCTTTAAAGGCTGGAACTATACATAATAATCGATCCAATGACAATTGCAAGGGAGAGTTCACAAGCACCTCAAACCAATCTTTGTCTTCTTTTGTTGGCATCAATCTTGGCTTGTCAAGCTTATGCTGCTTCTTGGATACCTCCAACTCTTCATTCTTCTCTTCTCTGCATACTGAACCTGCTCCTTCTGCACTTTTTCATGAACCTTATCCCTCACATCTTTCTGCTCTCTCCAATTAATTGGTCCCTTAGCTTTTGCTCTTGTGACTGCCAATGCTTCAGCTTCTTCCACCTGACCACATTGGTAACAATCACAATACCATCCTTCTTCATGTTCCTTATGCTCAGCCTGATGTACTATGACTGGATCTGGTTCTTGCTGCTCCTGAATGTCCACCAAAATAACATTGGCCTAAGCTGGTTGATTATGCTGTGGTTGCTGCTGCACTCCCTGTTGGTCTGCCTGACCAAGCCTCACAATGGGCATCCCTCTTTCTCCCATGTGTCTAACCCATAATTCACAATTAAGACCAACCCAATGGTCTGGTGATCCACAATAGACACAAGGAATCACTCTGTCTCCTCTTCTCTGATTATTGTTTTGATCTCTCCAAGGAGGTCTTGGAGGTCTTGTTGGTCTATTAAATGGTTGTCTTTCTCTAAATGGAGCTACCTGATTTGCTGAAGATTCACCTCTACCTCTTCCTGTATTTGGCTGCTCCCTATTCCTAGGGTTAAACCAACACCTAGAGGTGGCATGTCCTTCTTTGTCACATATTTCACAATACAGCTTAGCTTTGGGTGCCAACACTGAATAACCAATGCTCTTTAATTTACTCACCAATTCCCCTTCTTGAGTTTCTTTATCCTTTTTGGACTTCTTCTTTGTGCTTTTCTTCTTCTTCTTTGACTTTTCTTCAACATCACTTGACTCAGTGTCATCATCTGAATCAGCATCTTCATCAGTTTCATGGGCATCAGTGGAGTCTGACTGATCATCAAAATCCTCATCCTCTTTGGACCTGCTCTTCATTTTGGGTCTGCCAAGTCTTTTCTCGACTCTGATTGCTGCATCAACTAGTGCAGCAAAACCTGGACCTATATCCACACTTGCCACAACATTCTTTAAATCTTTCCTCAAACCTGTCAAAAAATATCCTGCCAACATCTCATCAGTGGGCCTCTCATTGCCCTGAAGTCTCTCAACCAAAACTCTGAACTTTTGAGCAAAATCTTCAACCACCATATCCCTTTGTCTGATCACCCTGAGTTTCTTCAAAATGTCTGTAGGAGTCTTCTCCTTTCTGAATCTCTGTAAAAAGGCTGCTTTCAAAGCATTATAGGTAGCAAAATGGACTATACCATATTGGCTAAACCAACTCATGGCTTTGCCTTCTAATGTAGCTGCAAATTGCTCCATCTTTGTTTGGTCATTATGCAAGGCCTGATAACCACTAGCGTGCCACTTTGTTTCAAAATGGGCAGCATGACAGTCTGCATCTTCTTTCAACTTTCCTCTAAATTTGGCTGCTTTCATTGTAGGGTTTGTATGGGTCATGGGAGGATTTCTGGGTGGTCTCCTAGGTCTTTGCCTGGTAGCCCCCTATAGTGGGTCAAACTGAAGCCTTCTTCTTGTCCCCGCAGGTCTTCTTGTCAAGGCAAGTGCTCCAACAAATTGCCTCACGTGCCTCCCATATGCTCTCACAGAACCCTCAGCCCCTTGGTTCAATAACTCCTGTTCATTGTCACCGAACTCCTCCTCTCCATCAGAGTCATCATCATAATGAAAAGGATCAATATCAAGGTTTCCTACTCACGCCCATGCCCTCGTATAATAAACTCTGCCTACTCTCCTCTCTTGTTGTGACATACATGATTCTCCACAGATTCACAACAGCAGGATCGCCAAAGTGTTGGGGTTCTTCAACACACACAGAACTTAGGTGTTGACAACATGTCACACACACTAAAGACAGAGTGAAACAAAGGCAAACACATTCAACTCATCAGCATTTTCAACATTCACCAAATTTCGACACAGCATTCTCAAGAACAAGCACTAATCATAGAGCAAGAGACTACACAGTTGATTCATCTTGGTTCAAAGATAACTTCCATTTCAGCCAAAATTACATACTCGCGTGAACCAGCATGACCTTTAAATAGGAACTTCTGACAGTTATAACTGTTACATCCGATTGACCAAAATCCGACTTATCAAAATTCCGACTCACTAAGATCCGACTGACTAAGAGTTGATTGATTAAACATAAGTACAAGTACTGATGTGGTGCAGGTTCAACAATTAGTTAGCTATGACTGAGGGTTAATACAATTACGCTAGTACTAGCCAAGTTAGAAAGATTATCTAAATGCATGATTCCTATTGTGTATTTCACCTTAGATTAGCTAGCTAACTCTCACAACTCTAAACAAAAGCTTGAATTTTTTACTTGAAGCTCAATGGAAGTTTTTTTTATTTCATTTTTCTTGCTTTTCATTTTTCTCTTTTTTTCCACATTGATTCAAAATCATTTGTCGTGTGTGCTTATTTTGTATGCTTGGAACTTTTTGCTTCTTAAAGAAAAATGCCGACCCTGGGAACCTCTAGGGCTCTAGTACCATAGACAAGACAACCAAAATCAAGCCAAAATTTCTCTTTCAGATTAAGATTTTATATTTATGGCCCTTTTGTTTGTTTATTTTTTTATTTTTTCATCCATTTCCTTTGTATTCTTACTAGTGTTGTTTGTTGTTTAGCTTGTCTTTGTCTAAAACACTCCTAAGGTCTCAAACACTAAAAAATAATTTTACCAACTAGGACTAGTAGTCAAATAAAATGGGTTAACCTAAAGTCATGGCATACTAACCTCAAGGCTCATCTATACGACCAAACTCTAGGTAAATTAACTAAAGCAAAGACAAGTTTATACATCTATAATGGCAGATAATATGTCATAACTAAATGCACTCAATCAAACGATGGAAAACCATAATCAATAAATATAAATATCCACAAACATGAATCATGAAAAGTAGCACACTTGGAGGTATGTGATGCATCTCCGTGATATATGTGCAAATAATCATGTAATGTTAGAGCTTGATCTACCCATGTTGTGTGAAAGCTGAATTCCATCTATGTTGCAAAATCATTAGACAAAACACTACCACCTAGAAAGGTGTGTCAACATAGAAATGATTTTTGTTACCTAAATACGAATAAAAAGAATCCTATAATAAGGTATCATACGTGAATGTCTAGAGGGAAAACACCAAAGGAAACAAATGCCTCTAGTATACTCACAAGTGCACCATAATCAATTTGCACAAACCAAGGGTCTTGTGCAACTAGGAGAGATAAGAGAACTCTCTTCAAATAATAAAATTTGCAATCTCCTAGCTCTCTATCTAATGGTCATTAACTTGCTAGCACCTAACTCCATATGGATAGTAGAATCTATAGCACAACTAATGGATCTAGGGATGACATCAGCCTATGGCTGTGTGGTCAATGAACTTTGTGGCTCAGGATCCCTCAATGGTTGATTCTTGCCTAGCTCTAAGTCAATAGCCTGGTCACTAGAAATCTCAAGTAAGCTATGGCAAGTGTCAAATTGTGGTGTGATAGGTGGTCGGCTCTTTGGTATCAGATCCAAATCTTCAATGTCCACAGTATCTCAATGAATGTATATCAAGCTCTCCTCTTATATGTTCGTGAATGTTTAGTGCGTTGGACTTTATGTCTAGATTGTAGTAGATGGCCACTGTCAACATCGTGAACGTCTCGTATACTATCGTGGTCCCTCCACTTGACATATCTGCTATAATGTATCTGCTCTAGGCAGCATAAAAGAACTATGAGTGATCATTGTAGTGTGTGCTACTACGTGACCTCTAGGAGCCCAAACCTATCCATGTCCCTCATAAAATCCATATGCCTATAGTGACCATCCCAAAGCTAGCCATACCTATGATGCACCATCATGTGCTCTCTGGCTTTCTATCCACACAAGTGTTTTGTAACTAGACAAACATCCATCATGAAGATCTTTGCATGGAGCATAAACCTGTCTAGTCCTATGGTGAGCTCTATGAGTCGAGCTATGGCTAGAATCTCTCATGTGCCCCCTGCTAAAGTAGCACTACATTGGGCTGTAGAGGCCAAACTAATCTCCAATGGCTCTAATATTCTGTAGTGTGGCCTTTCAAGGTGGTCTATAGGAACCTGATGTGACAATGTCTCACAAGTTGTATATGCCTGCTCTATGATCGGGGAATGTTGTGGTGTCTTTGCAAGAATAGTTTTCTCTATGACAACATGTGTATGAAGTGGCTTCTCTTTAGGTGAATCACTCAAAAATGTGTCACTTTGATATTTATCAAGATGATGAACAACACATGGCAGCTCTATGTCGTTAGTCTCATACTGATCTAAGCTATGAATCTCACTCTGTGGTAGGCTAAGCGCTAGAGCTACATTCAAGGGTGGCATAGTCCTAGGAATCTCTTGTGGAGGATCACAATAAGTCATGGGTCTAGGAGGTGATCTATGACCTGACTGGAATAGAGCTCTTGTAGGTAGTCCAACTCTATAACGTGCTAGATCGGTCAATGGTATGGGTGTGTATATCAATTTGGTAGTCAACACATAGATGGCATGATCATTGCCTACATATAATCGTTCTTGAGGATATCAATCAAGCATAAACATGGCACTGACACTTGGAGGTAACTTGCCAGCTGTGCTAGACTCTTGTGTGTACCGACATCCATAGTCATCAACGTATGTTTGCATCTGGTGAAGTATATACAACTCTACCTATGTCATATGAGTATGCATATCTAAAGACTCGTCATAAGATAAAGGCTCTATGGTCAATAAGTCATTCTCAAACATCAACAAGTACATTGCATCATACTTACCTCTAAAGGATCATGGCATGCTTGTGCTAGGCATAACTTGCATTAGCTGATGTATGGGAGGATCCTAAACAAAGAACTTGAGTTTCTCAAAGAAACTTGATCGGCTCTAATCATGAAATATGCACAATCCCATATTCTCACCACACAAGGCTAGCATGGGTCTATCTATCTATAGAATAGTGTCTACCATGTGTAGCCCATCTAGTGTTGTAGTACTTGTGTCACTCATCAAAACTATAGTCTTGTGACACAACCCTATCATTGTCATGTGATTGTCAGATACCACTATGGACATGTGGTGTGGTCTCAACAGTCTCTCTAGGTAAATGCATGATATGTTATGTTGTCAAAGGCCATGGATGCTCTCTCATGGATACAAAATATGGTTGTGGTGTCGTGGCTCAATGAGTGGTGCAATCATGGGTGCTTTCATCTCGGTAGCTCGCAATGGCTCTCCTCTTGGCATAATCAATTGTGAGGCCCTCATCGTGTCAAAGGTAATTCTACATGGTGTCTGTGAGGGTCATGGTATCAATCTCATTTTAGTATGTGCCTAGATAATTCAAGTCTGGAGATGGATCAATCCTCAGTCTCAACCTTAGTGCAGGATTATTAGTGGTGCCCGGGGTTGACAGCTTTGTACACTTTATGGATATTTTTAAATTAGGAAATTTAACACCAAGCACTGACTCCAAGAAGTTGGAATTACTCCAAGATGATTGGAAGAAGTTTCATTAACCCTTGTGAGTGGCATGGAAAGCATGGTTGTAAGCTTATGATTGAAGACATTGTATTTTTTCTCTTTTTGACTCTTACTACAATAGATGAAGAAAAGTTCAAATCTCTAAATCACAGTACAGCTGGGAATGTCCAAGATGCGGAGGAAACACCTGAAGATTTCAAAGAGAAAATGAAGAGGCTTCAAAGCAAAGAGACCTTGAATGTTGCATAGTTCAAGGCAAGGAACACCACCAAGGTGGAGGAGGCCATCCATATTCTAGAGGAAGAGCTTGATCCCTTGCTGTGCACCGCAACCATGCTCACCTACAAGATAAACAAAAAGGAGTATTTGTTGTTACAGGATATACAAAACCTCTTTGATCTAAGAGAGGACTATTGCCTTGCTATTTTGGTAGAGTGGACAAATCATGATAAATGCTTTGTGGACTACAACACATGATGCCCATTTTCATTGCTTGATAGAGAATCTGAAAAGTTTATTGATTAGTCCCATGTTGGACAGCATGTACTAAAAGTTGTTCAAATCTATGAAGAGAAAAGCTTCACATAGATGAGGAGTTCTAGCAAATTCAAAAAAGATTGAAGATTGAACACATGGGCAAAGGAATTCCAAGAGATAGCAAAGAGAAGAAACCAAGCTTTTACATTGACCTTTTGAAAGAGGACCTTTTTGAAGATGATGAAAATACTAAGGTAAAATGGTAAAATAGAAATTTTACACAAGCACATTATTTAGGCTTGTGAAATTTCGTTTCTTTTAATTGATTTGAGGGGGGTTTTTTTCACAGATTGATATTGTAGATTATCTTGACAAGTTTCTAGGTAGAGGGAAAGGCTCCAGTCCTTTGGATCTGAAGAGGGATTAGAGTTTGGGCCATTACATTGGGAAGCTCAACAAGGAGACAATAACTATCTACAACCAAAAGCTTTCCCAATCACCCACTCTCCCCATACTTGCACTAGTGGCTCTGTCAAGGGTGGTAGGTTCACATCCAATAAGACTTGGAGTGGACAAAATCATACTTCTTGAGAAGTAAGACGCCATTAGATTGTTTGGACTTGCTCCAAGATTTATGGGCTCAAGGAGTGCATACTATAGCACTATGGGGGGAAAATGAAAAACCCGATCAAGCAGCCAGAACTGATCCTTGTATAATCCCCCACTTGCTTCCTTGCCTCTCTCTAGTGGAAAGCCATTGTAAAAATCTTTCACTTGCATCTCTATATGCATCCTTCATTTTTGTATATTCCTCTGTATAGTTGTAGTAATATCAGAACTGTGTAATAAATTTTTAGTCTCTTGTGATCTTGCTCTTCTCCACACTTGTTTGTAAAACCACTGGAATACTTCAAACAACCTATCAAATTTTTTAGCTCCTCCACCATGTCTAGTGTGCTTGAAAAACGTGGTTCTTGCCTGATAGTTGGACTTGTCCATACCTTGAGTAGACCAGATGGATAAGATTCCGTATCTCTTTACAAACCAAGGAGTGTGATTGTAGGTGATGTGCTGCACAAAAAAAAGATAATTTCTTTAGCAACTTTTGCAAGTACTGAAGCAAAGTAGTAGAATTAAAATTCATAAGTATTACTATGTAGTGTGTGAAGGGCTATGAGATCCAAGCACTTGTCATGGATTTCTTGAATGTGTTAAACTATTTCTTGGATTGGGAGAGGTCATTATTTCTTTGATGACTTTTATTGCAGTAAGAAAATTTCATGCAATGTGCAGAGGTGGAAATTTGAAAGGGTAATATCTAAAACAACTTGAAAATGTCTTTAGGTCCCCCCCTTGTGCCATTCCACCTTATACCTACCAAAGCCCTCAACATCTAGCTTCTCCCCCAATATGTTGAGCTTTGATTATTGCAGGGATACTAGTGTGGTGGAACACCCAATTTAACACATTGAAATCTTCATTATCAACCTCAAATGCAACCAACCACCAAATGTTCTTCTCTAACTGCACACTATAATTTTTAGGGTTTTTAGATTAAAGATCATAGAATTTTACTACTGCCCTCTGCAAAGTTCTCAAGTCAAAGAATAGATTGTTGAAAGAGTTAAAGTTGTCAAGGTCTTTCTTCTTACAAGGATATATGTCATTGATGTGGAAAGGCTCTCCAAGAATCTCCATGACCTTGGAATTTATTTCGAGCCTTGTCTATTGAGCAACTAATGGCTTTGAAAGCAAGGACCTTTTCACTCTTGACTGCTTCATGTTTTCATTGATGAGATTGAATATCTTTTGGTAACCTGTCTTACTATTTCCAACTTTGTCCAAAGTGCCTTGAAATTAATATTTGTCCAAAGTAGAATTTTGTAAAAATCCGTTGATGCATTTCTGCCTAGCAACTCTAAATCTTCTTTCAGCAACAACAGGTGGAATCACTTCACAAAATGATTGTGATGCACCTCTCATATTTCCTTTCAAATAGTCAAGCTGAACTAAGGACCTGAGGTAAACACAAAGAAAGACTATAGCACCATAAGATACCAACTTGCAAAACAAACATCAATTTGATTTAAAAAAAGCAATTTTACCTCACTGCTTTGATTCTTCTGCTGGAGCATCCACCTCCTTGCTTTAGACTCTCTATATTCTTCAACTTCCTTTGTCTTTGTCTAAGCCCAAGATTTGTCCTCTTTCTTCTCACTTTATTCAACAATGATTGGAGGTTCTTTAACTTCTCCTTGCTTTCTTGAAGTTGATGATTAAGAAAATCCCTCAACTGTAGTAGTAGCAAATAGTTTTCCAGCTTGAGAATGTTCCTTTGTGCTGCAAGGTTTTATGCATAGCCTAATAGCCCTTTCATACTATCCCTTACAAATCTCATCAATGAAGAACAATTGGAAAATGGTGGGGTGCATTTTGTGATAGGGTCTATGGGATACAATCTACATTTGTCCATAGATCAATGTGATTCTTTTGTTCTAATCTCAATGCTTCTATGGCAGAAGGAGGAGTTTCAAAAAGCCTAGTTCTTTTTTGGAGAGGGGATATTCATCTTTCAACTCAACATGGGGATGATTGATACCTCTTTTAACAGGAATTATGGAGATGATGTGGGGAAGATGATGAGTTGAATATGGTGCAGAGAAAGGGTAGAATGAGCAGAGGGAAATTTGAAATTTGGACCAAAGAGAAAATGGGTGCATTGGGAGGGAGAATTTTTGGGAAAGAGATACATTTCCAAGATATTTGAAAACGACACTACATGTGGGGTACGATGAAAAGTGACATCCCGTGCACGCAGTAAAAGTATAAAGTTTTCCCCCCAATTTTAGGTTTTAAAATTCCTTGTTCTTTTTTTCAAAAATGGAAAGTAATTTCTCGCTTGACCATTTCTTATTGGGTGAATTTGAGACCTTAAACTTCCCCTAATCGCACAAGAGTCTCTCAAAAGGATATTTTCATTAAAAAACATGATTTTATAAGAATGTTTTGGATAACACTAGCCTAAGATTTTCCCATCTCAAACTCCAAGAAAATTAGGCAATGTGAAAACTACCAAAATATCTCTATATTTTGTGGAAGTTTCTAAAATACTCCCTCAGATTACAAGAAATCCCAAAATTCCCTTGTAACAATTTTTGATGGATTGCTCCAATATTCACATCCGTTATCCTTTTTTTAATAAAGAGATCTATCTTTCAGTGTCTTAGACAAACATTTTCACCATTAAGCGAAAAAATATTGACATTTTTTTCTCTACAAATAATGAACTACATGATCCCGAGAGCCCACCATACAATCACAAATCGTACCCCTAATATTGTGTAACGATGGAGAGCCGATATTCCTATAAAGAGTTGTGCAGAGAAAAAAAAAGTAATTTTGACACGTCCCTTTAAAATGGATGGTCAAGCGCATCTCATGTGTCTAGCTCCCCACCGTATATCCCATGACGAGGTCTTCATTGAAGACCCCCTTGTTCTTTATTCATGAGGGTGGGCCGTGGCACCTTTGGATGCTCATATCTTATGTTATTAGCTACAAATCCCATGATTGCTATAGGATGGGAGGTTCTTGTTTATGTTGTGGCATCAACTCTACTCATCCTATTCACCATCCTTATGTTTCTTGCAATACAATAACTTCATGGCTAAGAGTGGTAGCAAATACATGAAGAAGCGCTTAGTAGGAGGAAGGGTAATTTAGTCCTCAAAAGGACTTCATGTTCGCCGAAACACACTTACACTGTCAAAGAACTTCACGGCACTCCAACAAGAGAATGATAGAGGCCACAAAAGGAGATTTTAATGCCAAAGAGATGATTGGAAAAGACGTCCATCACATAGGAGGTTCAAGATAGTCCCTCGGAGATGATAGAGAAGAAAACAAGGAGATAGATGGTACAATCTAAAACCTGGCTCTAGAATGGGACTTGAGGAATGTGAGGAAGTAGAAGGCGACTTGCGGAAGTCAACAGAGATTGAATGAGTCGATCATAGTGATCACCTACTAAATGACATGCCATGGGAGGAAAAGTGGAGTTTAGAAAGAGAAGTGAGCTATGTTTAACGATAAGGTGGGGTCAAATTGTTGAAGAAGCAAGAGCTCAAGCTCAGGGCATGGAGGATTGCTAACAAACTCTCCTCCACCAGATCTCTCCATTAAGCATTTCATGTTTGGTAATGATTTGATTGACACATACACTAAAAATTCTCTGTCCTCACAAAGGCACATGACATGTTGTTAAGCTTCTAGTCCACGGTACAGCTCGAACTTGAGTATCCCAGATTTTGGCATCATATCCATTCATCATTGCTATCTTGTAGCGGTGGGTACTCTAAGTTTGAGGCAATTTGAGTTTTTCACCAATCGATAATTAATGAAATTGTGAGTAGCCTCGTCATCTACCAAGATGCGCACCTCGTGCATACGTACCTTGGGGGGTTCATCGTTCAGTACCCCCCTATATAACGTGCGTTCATGGGGTATTAAAAAAACCCCTCTTTTAACATGTATGAATAAATACAATGACCCCTTATTTTAGGATTTTTTTCCAAAATTGAATATAAAACCCCCTTATTTTGATGTATCTTTGTTAAATTGCCTAAAATTTTTGCATTTTAAAACCCCTCCTTTCGAACTCACGTTATACATTAACATGATTACATAGTGCATCCCCCGAGATACGTACTAACTCATATGGTCTGAAGGTTTGTTGCCACATGGAAGCTATGAGACAGCATTCATGCATCACCTCGGTGTGTGCTACTTCCACTGTAGAGAATCGTGAGGAAGACTCAAGAGGCAACAGTTGCACCATGTGCACTACTTTCACCTTGCCATGAGCAGCAGATTTCCCCTTGGGACAATCCTTTTTGCCATGACTGCTTCCCAAGCATTGAAAACATAATTTCTCTTTTTTAGCCTTATCAAAATCCTCAGGAGAGAAAGGACCTCTGGACCCCTTGCGTTTTTTAGCTGCTTCAGAATGGCTACTATAAATTTCATTTTATTGTACCCATACTGTGTGCGTGTATTACCATGTGTGTTAGCAGGCATGTAATTATTATGTGATTTCTTTTCATCTAAATCATCATGAATGTGTGCTTTCACTATGGCTTCCTCAAGTGTTTTAGGGTCTTGAGTCTTGACGTGCTTCTTAAGCTCTGGCATCAGACCGCGGATAAACCCACGTACTTGCTGAAAGGTGTCTAGTCCTTCCAACTTGAGGATAACATCCCGATAGTGAGAGATATATTCAAGTAATGATGGGTGTTGGCGCAATGGAACACATGTCCCAAGCCGTCCAATTCTGATCTGCCTCATTTGTAGGCAAGAATTCTTTGCGAAACATAGCCTCAAAGGCTGCCCAACTCTGTGGTATGATATTCTTCTCCTTGAGAGACATCCACCACTTGTAGGCCTTGCCTTCCAGAGTCAAGAATGTTTGCAGTGCTCTGACTACATCTGGAGTACGCCGTAAGGCGTGAATTCCATTCCACTTGCTAAGAAAGATATTCACTGCATCCTTATTGGGATCTTGATCTTCTCCCTTAAAAGTCGGTGGTTTGGTGTTTTTCAACAACTCATCCACCTCCTTTGTAGTGAGAGTATGCAAAGAATCTGGAGATGGACCCTGTCAATGATACGAAGGGCCTTGCCCCTGAGTAGCAGTTTGCTTATCAAGAGGGCCCTTGGCCTGCTGCTACGTAAGTTGTATCACTAATGTAGATAATTTAGTGACATTTTCATTTAAAGATGCAAAATTTCTTTCCATGACTGATATGCGTGTCTGAAGTGCACGAAATTCTTGAATATTGAGCAGTTCATAAGCGTCGTCACCCGCCGTAGCGTTGCGGGCACTCTCCGTGAGAGCATCCGGCTGCGAGCCATCACGAGTAGGATGAGGCGTATGATGCTCAAAATCAAAAGTCATATTGATATCTGAATCCATGGAAACACTGTGCAGTGGAAGAAATAGAAGGAAAAATACCTGGAGTCGATAAATAATCCCGTCGTCGTATAATGCACCACAATAGATAATTAGCCGTGCTAATTACGTTCATGCTCCAAGCTTGAAGCGATTGGTAATTTGGTTGGTAGTCCAAGCTTGTTAATTCACCTGTTCAAGGGTACCGAGTGGCTTTGGTGGAGTCGGCTTAAGGTTTCAAAGTACGTATTGATTCCGGACACCAAGGGGGTAATCAAAATTTTCTGCACTTTAAGCTTGTCTGCAAATGGATTCCCTTTCGGAGTGCCTTCATCAATTTGGTTGCACCTCAAGTGAGGTCGACGGCATGCTTGGTGTGTATCCTTTGCATGTTGGGTAGGCATGCCCCCTTAGCCAAAGAAAATGTCCACTTTTGGACCTTAGGGCAAGCCTATGTGAAAGCAAAGCTTATCACAGAGGCTATGGTGCTGCAGGCCGCCTTGGTCTCGTCGAAAGCAGTCGTAGCACCCCATGTGGTGCTCCACCGGGTCCCCGAAGAAGCGTGAATTGTCGCAGGGGCAGCGTGCACTGGATGAGCTCAAGAGCGCCCGCGAGGGCAGAGGTCGAGCTTTGCTCCCTCCCTTGGCCAAGCTCGCCTGCACACGCTTGCTAGGTGTGTTTTTTTGTGTCTTAGCAAGCGGCCATGCCCGCCTCCAACTCCCTTTCCCTCCAAGCTTGCATGTGCATGCCTAACAAAAGCAGTGGTCCACGACCCACCCCTCTTGCCTAGAATAAAACCTTGCTCTTGATACCATTGTAAAGCCTAGGGGTGACTAGAGCTTGGAATCCACCTCCCAACCTCCCACTATATAGGCAATGCTCCTAGCCCTTTGCCCTAGCTGGATTCCCATTCCACATTGCCTAGTCCAGCCCTTGGCCCCATCCATGACTCCCTGGCCTTGCCCTTGTCCTGACAAGAAATAGAAGACATTGTTCTCTATAATAATTATTTGGGTTCTTTGCGGGATTATATTTGACATATCGTATAGGTTTTGGTTTGGTACGTTTTTTGTATGTGTTGCTTGTTGTAGTGTATGTGGAGGCAAATTCTGTCAATGGTATGGCATTGAGTTGGGAAGGACGTGTACAGTATTTGTCTATGCTTATTTCGTAAAAGATTTTTGTGCTAGTTGGGTCTATGTTTTGTAGGAGGTGTAGAAGCATTGTTCTCTCGTGGGGAGGGTTTTTGTTTATGATAATAAATTCTTGAGTTGCGTTGTAGAGAGGTAGAGAAAGTGAAATATATACTGCTTATTGTGAGCTTATTTGCCATGTGTTTAGTATTGTGTTTCCTATTTTTCAAAGTCTATCATATGTAATTGCATTGTTTTGAATGCAAGAGTCAAATTGTTCTTTGATTGCTTTGATGAGTGTGTTATCAAATTTTATTATATATGAGGTGCAGTAGATAGCTACTCCGTGTGCATTTAAATGTATTGTATATCTGAATTTGCATCCCACAGCTTTGAAATGGTTGGATTAAAATGATTTATGTAAATATCTTTGATATTTCTTTCCAACAGAATTGTTGGGCATGAGATTGTGGATGCTATAGCTTGTATATAATCCTCAAATCGAAGGTCCATAGATAGGAGCCATTATTTGAATATGATATTTCCTTTATAATCTAGTAGTAATAGATTATCTTTGATTTGTTTGTGTTTTTTTTTATTGTATTGGATATTGGTATGTTGAGAACGACAAGGTTCTAAAATCATAGTCAAAGGCATTGGGTAGCGAGGGAAGTCAAAGCGGCATCCCTTGCATTTTCTGAAGCAAGACTTCTTATGCTTGTGTGTTTGAATTTCTTGTAAATCTACAGGAAGGAGCATGGAATCAAATCTTATGTACTTATCAATGAAATTCATAACATCTTTGTTGGGATCTTTCCCATAAATAGGAGCAGTTTCTATCCATAGTAGCTCATGATCATGCTGGCTACCTCGACACTGGAACGCGGTTACGAAATAGTAATCTTTGAGTTTTCCTAATATGGTTATATCCTTGGCTAGCAATTTTTTCATCCCGTTGAACCGGTTCAAGTAAAAGCGGACTGTTGTTACAGGGTCGGGATCGGAGCAATTCTCATATGTATGACGCTTCTGTTTGTGTGTTTTCACGCACGATGGGGTTGAGCTTAGTAAGTGCTCTAATCAAAGGTTTCCAATGTTTCTCAGCCGCAAAAAATGTGACGAAGAATGTTGGTGGTTCGAGCTGTCTAATCATAGCGAAGGCATTTTTCCTTGTAGTCAGGTGATGTTCGCAATGCCTCGAAGTCACGATATCCACTAGTGTATTGTGATTTAACTTGCCTTCGCGCATAAGGATCCAGATGGACCCCAGGATTTTCTATATTTAGTGAGAATCTTCTATCAATGTGCACAAGTTCCCATTGAGCCACATGTTGATATCTATGCTTAGCAAGCGGATGGTATTTATGGGGCTTACCATAGAAAATAGTTGGGAAACCAAGTTCTTCACAATATTCATCTTTGAAAATACTCAAAGGACTATTTCCCTCAGCAGGAGCTACAAAGAAGATTTTGTCGTTGTGATCCACTACTGGTTGTGATGACTCAATTCCATGAAGAATGACATATGTGGCTAGATCATCTTCTTCTGGTGGTTGATTATTGTTGGAAAAATCACAGGCAAAGGGCAATGCAGACTATGGAAATGGCATAGCCACTCATTGTTCACAGTAATTTTTTCATTCTTGTATAAAGATGTCTATAGAAGTTGAGTAGTGGCTTTCATTGTAAGCAATGGTCGGACAAGCCCGAAAAGGTAGCAATGATTATACTGTAGACGACGCTTAATACCCACTAGTCTCGAGGCTTCATCATGAATAAACCTCGGCAATATTTGTTGTGTTTTCCCCAAGGACGCCAAAACATTAACAACGCTACCTCGCAATCCAAATTGACCATCGTATGTAAGCTCCCTAATTTTGGCAAAAGGTAGCCTGGCACTCACAAGGCGGCTTTCTAAATGATTTAACTTCTCTACTGTAGCCAAGGGGAGGTTAGATCCTATGGAATTCAATCGGGTAAGCAACGCACCATGATCTTGCCTTTTAGGGCCGCAGGAAGTGCAAACATAGTTCTCATGTATCTCGTTGTTTCTAGACCTCCCAAGTGCTGACCTACGCCCTTTTCGCGCTATTTGTGAAAAGAACATTAAAGGTCCACACTTAAAACATTTATATATAGGAACATCGTTTGTTGTTTCTGTGTACTATTGTATATCTTTGTTTGGTGGGGAGGCTTGTACAATGTTTATGTTCAAGGGAACTGTGTGGTGTAATTGTTTTTTAAGGTTTTTTTTTTGCTTTTATTGCACCTATTTCTAGGGTGGTTCTATCCCGGTTCTATCACCCAAGCAAGCAAATTGCCTCGCGATGGAGGCACGGAGTTTATTCGGTTGTTGGAGGAGCAAAGATTTCAATGATTCAGTTTCTTTTTTGTCCCAGGTACGATACTTATGTTTGTGTGAGTATCGCTTGCTGCCCAAGTAAAAAAACAGGCAACCACTTCTATCGACAATGATGATTTTGTGCAATGTTGTTGGATCAGCTCCACTATTAAATGTTGTCTTTTTGGTTGGATTTATTGACACACCGTAAATATGGACATCACATGAAATACTAAATCTAAAGAAGAATACATGGATAATATCAAGCGCAACACCAATAGATGATGTGTGGATGTTCAATACTTGGTTCAAAATGGAGGAATCATGTTTACTAGAAGCCAAATGTGCCAAAGAAGGTGTCATCATTGGTGTTCTCTCCAACAATGCTCTCACCCCGTCTACCATGATGCTATTAATAATTTGCAATGACAAGCGTGATTTTATTATTTTATTGAGCACGAGGAAAATATTATTATTCCATGGGTGACTAGCTAGGAAAGCATTATCGATATCATTTTGAATGAGTTGTTCAAAAGATGCATTCTGGTTGCTTGAAGAACCCATGTACGTGCAATTTTTCCCGCCCTTGGGTTATGGGGAGGGAGGAAGGCAAGTAATTGAAAAAAAAAAAAACACACACACACACACAGATGGGAATTTACAAGACGAGCAATGGATGAAAGCAGTACAATAAAAAGAGTGTTTTTTGTGCGTGGAGGTGATGGAGCTTCAATGTTGCAGAAGAGGAGCGCTACTTTGTCTCTTCAAAAAAGATGTGACAAGGCCTAACTTGTTGAGAGTGATTTTGCCAGTTCGGACAAGGGAGGCTAGCAGCTCACGTGCATCCAATACATCAGAAGCATATAAGTCAACAAAGTTTTTGTCAAGATGCAATACTATGTCGACTACATCAGCCGCTAAGGAGACGTCAATCAGGAAAGCTTTGCTGGTCAAAATCTTTCCTTCAAGCTTAAGCACCAAAACAATAGTTGTAGATTTTGAGCAGATAGAGCAAAAGTTTGCCTCTTGCTGGTGATGAATCTTAGTTTATTTGCATTGACCGCAAAAACCCTCCACCAAAATTGAGTTTACATTCACAAAGTGCAATGTGCCAGTCACCTATGTATAGCCACTTGACAAGTTAGAGCTTTCTTGAGCTATTATGGTGAAAAAGAAAAAGCAAGAGCAATACTTACTTTTTGATTGTGACCAACATCAAGAATATGGGCCTTATATGCTTCCTCCAAATGACGCTTGAGACGAGAACTTTTGATGTGTGCTAGGATAGTAATATCCAAGACTGAGAGTGTATTGCTCCAGCCTATGAAGGAACCTATGTTTCGTGCAACAAACATAGGATGCACATTGGTCTCAAGAGCACAAATGATGGCGTGGTAATCATCTTTGTGTGCATTCACGAAGCTAAATTGTGATGGCAAGAGAAGGGGAATATTAGAAAGCAACAAACCTATGAAAGGGCAAAGATAAGAAAATCTTACAGTGGCCCGATGTTGAGCTGCTGGCCCATCTGCAACAACAAGATCACCTTGGGAAACACCAGCTTTTGAAGTGCTAGCATGGCCTTGTATAACAACGAAAGCTATAGTTACAAAGTGTGTATGGGTGCCCTGTGCATGCAAGGACTGTGCCTCATCCAAAAATTGGTGCACTTTGCTCTCTCGGTAGAAACTAAGGTTGATTTGGAAAGGGTTTGTCTTCTCTACAACCATGGAAGCATTGAATAATAGTACATAAGGAGATGTGCAACCATCTCACTTAGCTTTTTTTTCATAGTCACATTTTCAATGTGCACAAAATCTCCAATAGTAAGAGTGTCAATGAATTGCACAATGAAAGGATCGCTAACAGCACAAGTGATCGTGTCAGTGTTGAGTGGATCAACTAGGCCAGCCTTAAGGTAGCGTATATACTTAGCGACTTCTGGGCTTTGTTTGTAAGTCCCATATCGGTTCAGTATGCACCCCTCAAATGCGAAATGAGGGCAAGTTTCGGTGATGTCAACAAAGCGCAACAGAGGGATCTTAGTGGGAATCTAAGGCACAAGAGAAGATGAACGAGTGGGAATTACATCCTCATGGTAACACTCAGTAGCAGTATGGTCATCTAGTTTGGCACCCTCTACAATGTGCTTGTTTTTTGCAACTGCAGGTGGTGGACCCTCCAGAAAGGTTTGGCTGCCACAACAAAGAATAAAACTCGTAAGGGATGGACACAAAAATAGAATATCTATGTGGCGGGAGCAAGCCTTACTTAGTTCTATTGTCGCCTCACAAGGTCTTGAAAAGTGTACGTGCTACCGCACCACTTTGATTCACACGCGTGAAGGATTTGGGCCCAACGCCAAGAGAAGAAGAAACATCAAGCTTAGGTACTCAATGTAAAGACTAGGGGAGACTAGAGTCTCGAATCCACCTCCCAACCTCCCGCTATATAGGCCAAGCTCCTAGCCCTTTGCCCTAGCTAGATTCCCTTTCCACATTGCCTAGTCCGGCCCTTGGCCCAGTCCAAGACTCCATGGCCTTGCCCTTGTCCTGACATTACTCCCCCCTTAAGGAAGAGTTTTTGTCCTCGAAAACAAAAGTGGGGAACTTCTTCTTAAGAACACTAATATTTTCCCAAGTGGCACCTTCCTCAGGTTGATCTTTCCACTTGATTAAAGCTTGTCGACGAACTAGATGGCATGTACGTAAATCATGATAGTCAAGAATTCGTTCAGGTTCGTGCGGTAAGGTAGGAGGTTCAACGAAATCGACCAAAATCTGTTGGCCAATGACATTGTTGTCCCCAAGTAACCGCTTATGTAGACGGCTTACATGAAACACCGGATGAATACGAGAATGTGTAGGTATAATCTGTAGGCACGATCCCCGGGGCGGTCACTTTTTAGAATGTGTATGATATCACGTGAGTTAACCGGAGAGGATTATTAAAAGACCAAAATGTATAAAAATGTATACATATAGAGGGGGGTGGGGGTTTTTTAAATAGGCTCACAGTGTAAGTATAGTATGTATATTGGGGTATTATTAATTACCTCTTGAACGCACGTGATATAGGGGTCTTTTGATAAGTGACTGCCTCGGGGCACGATCACCTACTCACTTGAGTATTTTGGAAGGCCCACAATATCGTGGAGATAATTTAAGTGTTGGCCCAGTTTTCAGATTTTCTGAATGCTCTGGCACACGTAAAAATACTTTCTCCCATTTCCCAAAGGTAACTTGCCGACGTTTCTCATCAGCATACTTCTTATACCGATCCTGTGCTTGTCGGACATTCTGACGATCGAGTTTTAGCATATCCATGTGGTCTTGGAGAAAATCCTTAACCTTTTGGAGTTTTTCGGTTGCCAAGCCCACCGTAACAGGTGACCTAGGTTGAAAACCATACATAAGCATGAAAGGACTAAATCCAGCCGTGACATGCTTAGCACTATTGTAGGCAAACATTCTTCCCAGTCTGACTGTTTCTTGCTAACGTATGTGCGTAGCATATCCTCTAGCACTTGGTTAACTCGTTCAGTTTGACCATCCGTTTATGGATGATCGACTGTACTGAGATTTAGTTGTGTACCCAATCATTTAAACACAGCCCTCCAAAAATGACTGTTAAACTTGGGATCATGATCACTGACAATGTTACTTGGCAAACCATACAACTTGTATAGGTTTTCCACAAATACTTGGCTAATTCTGGAGTTTTAATCGTTGATTTGGTTGGAATAAACTGACATAGTTTAGTCAATCGGTCTACGACCACCCATACTGAGTCATGACCTCGTACAATGGTTGGTAAACCCACAATTAAATCCATAGATATACTTTCCCACTTACCATTGGGAATTTCCAAAGGATGTAAG
This sequence comes from Adiantum capillus-veneris, assembly GCF_014529385.1. NCBI lineage: Eukaryota > Viridiplantae > Streptophyta > Polypodiopsida > Polypodiales > Pteridaceae > Adiantum > Adiantum capillus-veneris. Next base: position 122,306,396 of record NC_140938.1, on the reverse strand, counting down.
AGTCCTCCTGCTTTCAGGTGTTTTGCTTTGTTAACCTGACATTTTTTGCAATGCAAGACATAATCTTGAACAAAGCTATGTAAACCTGGCCAGTAAAACTGTTGTCGTACAAGAGCATAAGTCTTTCTAATACCCGGGTGCGCTGCACTTGGACTATCATGACATTCATAAAGAATTTGGTGTCAAACGTCTGTGTCCGTTGGTACACAAACTCTCCCCTTATGAAGTAGGTACCCATTGTCGATGGTGAAATGCTTCCATCGTTGTAGTTCATCACTTGACAGAGGAGCACTATGTGTGGAGGTTAACGCTACACTACCATCATTGGAGTGAGAAGGATCTTTTATTTGTACATGGCTCTACACTTTGGAATATGCGTCATCATGCTCATATTTTCCCTTTAGAGAATCCAAAAATTCACTACAAAGTTCCGTGAACAAGAGAGAATTGATCTCTGGCATATGACTAAGAGTGTCAACCACCACATTGTATCGTCCTTTACGATACCGAAGCTTGGCGTCATATTCCTGAAGAATATCAGCCCACCTGGCTTTTCGACCCTTCAAATCGGTTTGTTGTGTAAACCATTTGATGCTTTCATGGTTAAACACAATCTCAAATTGAGCACCATACAAATAATGTCGCCATGTTTTTAAGGCAGACACTATTTCATAGAGTTTGCGTTCATAATAAGCATAGTAGTTCTGTTGTGCTGCATCAAGCTTCTTGCTTTCAAATGCAATTGGCCGCCCGTCTTGTAACAGGATTGCTTCAATAGCACGGTCACTGGCATCCGTTTCCAAAACGAATGGTTTCAAAGGATCTACAATAGCTAGTATTGGAGCTGTAGCTAATTCATCCTTGAGCGTATCAAAACTATGTTGTTGAACGGGTCCCCACTGAAAAGCTTTGCCTTTGCCTTTCAGTTGATACGTCATGGGAACAACAATATTAGTTTTTAACGAACCGTCGATAAAAACCTGCAAATCCTAAAAAAATATGTAAGTCTTCCACATTTTTAGGAGAAGGCCAATGCCGAATTGTATCTGTCATGCCAAGGGTAGGACTAAACGGGCACGGCCCGGGCAATGTGTCGGACACACATGCAGTAAAGGGGTCTATATATGGAAGAGGGCCAGGGGCCTATATAAAGGATGGTTGGGAGGTTATTCGCATGTTTGTCTACCCGCTGGCTTCACATTGGTATTAGAGCAAGGTGGAGAGGAGGAGGCAGCAGGGAGCTATGGAGGAGAGAAGCATGGCGTTCTTTCTCTCTCTCTCTCTCTCTCTCTCTCTCTCTCTCTCTCTCTCTCTCTCTCTCTCTCTCTCTCTCTCTCTCTCTCTCTCTCTCTCTCTCTCTCTCTCTCTCTCTCTCTCTCTCTCTCTCTCTCTCTCTCTCTCTCTCTCGGGTTCGTAAACCTTCGCATGGCGAGGCATGGTTATTTCTTTGAGAAAGGAGCTTGATGGAGGTGGGTGGATGGAGCCATGCATGAAGCATGCAAGACAGGCTTTGTCGAGAAAGGAGGGCCATGGGAAGCGGCTCCTGTAGAGCCGAGAGCAATCGAAGACTCCGCGTGAAACACTGCTAGAACACATGCTTGTGCCGGGGTCGACCTGCACGAAACGAGGCTCAATCAGGCTTGAAAGGAGCGCCTTCTCCGGCCCAGCAAATACCATCCCTGGTGGAAGTCGATCAGATGGCTGTACCGGTCATGGGCGAGGTTTACTTTGTCTGCGCGATTGCTTTGCGCTGCCCCGCCATGGATATTTTTTACCCTGTTTTCAGATTTAGGTATTGTGGGCACCCCCCCCCCCCCCCCCTTCCCAAATAATTTCTAGGGGTTGATTTCCACATGCAGGATCTGTTTTGACGGCATGATTATCGCATGCGAGATGCAAGCCACAAGCCGTTCTACGTCTATCACAGTCTACAGCAGATATTGTAGCCTCAACAGTTGGAGGTAAAGGCTGTATTGATGATCAATCCGAGGAATCAGGGAGCTCGACCTCATCGGCCGTAAACTTGATAAAGCAAGTTGATACAAGTCATTGATGAGGTAAGCATTCAATGTTGATTTTTATTGGCGGTATGAGAAATATCTTGAGTGGCTGTGGCATGGACTGGCCATGTCCGATGCCATGAACATTTTTACATGTGTAAAATTTATGCCATTTTGCATTGAGGCACAAGCAAGGCTTGTCAGCGGCATCCATTAACCCTCAGTTGGTGCTAGTATGCATCAGGCTAAGGAATTTTAATGGTTTCAAGGGATCTACTTTGGCATTTCCACCAACAGGCAAAGCTCAATAAAGGTAGTCATGATGCTCGGCATGGCCGATTAGGAGCCTTCAACTGCTATGATGCCTTCACAGCTTTTCAACACAATTTCAAGTGAGGAATGTGACTGGTATAGTACAATTTGTATACATTTTTTACATGGTTTGCTAGCATCAGGATTGTCCAACATTTATGAAGCATCTTCTCTAGATGGAGATTACGTAACTCTAGCATGCATCAGTGGTGCGTGCACTTTACGTACTTTAAGCACGAGCACGGCTTGTGATAGTTGTTTTAAGCATTACCATTTTGTTGGCATCAAACTAATGCTTAATCTGCAAACATGGCTCAAGCATGGCTTGAGTATCTACTTCACGGATCATCAATAGTTCACTTTTGATGCCCATGGAATCTCAAGGAGATCATCACACCCTGTGGCTCGACTTCATGAAGGGTGCAAAGAGCTCAGCATGGCCGACTTCTTGTCACTATTTCTACAAGCCGACAGAGGATGCTTGCCACACAATACTGGTTAATTTTAGTTGAAATTGCTCGACAAGGTCGATTCTTTTTGTCATGCTATTTGCAGCCACATCAGTTGGCTATTAGCACTACCCGATTTAGGTGAAGCAAGGCTTCTATTTATGCATCAACGTTTGGCATATGCTATGAGCATACAAACTTGGGAAGGCTTTAACAAACTGTTTACAGGTTATTTCATTTCATATACGACGGAGTTATATGATACAAGAGGGCGTATATCCATATGCGACAAGTTTCTTTCGCACGGCAGATTTGGCTATGAGCCATCTTACATGAGCTTTCCATTTGGAATCTCATGACAACTGGTTGCAGCAACAACTACCAGGTTAGCCAAGTTTAAGTTTTTCTTATTTTTTCCATGTTTACACTTTACTTGGCAATTACTGTCATTGTGCAAAGCAAAGTGCTTTGGCAATTTTACATGAAGCACGACTTCTCCCTTGTGCCGAGATACTGCCATTGATTTGGAATCAAGGGCTTTGGCACACAAGTTTGGGGAACTGGAAAAATAGGGAATGTCAGCTCACAAAATCCCTACCAGTTTATTCTGTGCAAGGCACTTATGGTTTTGGTTCTCACGCCTGAGACCGTTATAGTAGCCAAGGGCTTACGTTTTTGCATGCAAGGCATGCTAAGCAGGTGGCATGGATTCCACCACTTTATGCATTATGCTTCTGCTATCACACTCGCAACTCTGTCAAGGACAGACTAAGTGATGGATTGTTGAACCTGATGGTTGGTTGCTATCAACACCCAACAACACTAAAAGGAACCTAAATCTAGGATTTATTTCACAGGCAAAGTGCCAATGCTAAGTCATTTTCATACAATCATGACCCTGCAAGGCAGGTAGATCACGATGTGGTTGTGTTTTTCTGTTACCTCTCTCAATGAGAGAGTCATAGCACAAACTTCTTGCATGCTTATAGGATACGCTGCACGTTAGGCACAAGATGCACACGATCATGGCAATCAACTATACACGTCATAGTCGTTCAAGGAAAGTTTCGGAGCCCAGCATGCTCTTCTTCTCTCTCATTCTCTCTCTTTAAGGGAATAATGAAAATCTTCTAAGAAGCTTAATCTACTCGTGAGTCAGCCTGATCCAAGGTGCTCTAACTCTCAGCTAGCACGTGGCTAAGATGCTCCTCAAATTAGTCTTCATTGGTTCGTCCATTGAACACTAATTTGCACAAGGGAAATGAGCCACACAGGCTAAGAGCCATTGTCCGGCCAAGGGTAAGACCCAACTATTGGCTTCTTTTTTTTTTTGGGTGATTGTTTTCAAGAGTGAACAGATCTACCCAGGGAAGTATACATCGACGTTAATGTACAAGCAAGAGTCTTGTCATTATGGATGTTTAGGGTGTCATTTTTGTACTACAGGTTTTCAGTGCGACACTCAAGTTGAGTTTTTGATAATCTTCAACTCACAGCAGATGATCTCTACAAGGAAGTACAGATGCAGCAATCAGTTGCGATAGCATGGCTGTCCACTAGAGCTCGACAATTCACTTGTGTGAATTTCTAGCTCTCTCTATAGCACTACGGAGTGTCTATGGACGTATTGTTTTGGGGTACGACCCGACGGGTGACTACTACATCACCCCATAGGCATTGAGGATCATAGTTGATCTACATTGAGGATCACAGTTGATCTGCATTGAGCATCACCGTTTGATCTCTCCCAGTTAGACTTTCAAGGAAAGAATTCCGCAATCTACCACGCGGTAGCGGACAAACTCAACTTTTCAAGTTGATTCCAATCATTATGTACACGGTTAACTATGTTGGTTGCCGTTACCTGCTAGTTGAGCAGTTTCTACAGAGGGTCTTACCATGGGGTTTGACTACGTAGATGTTAACCAATGGGGTCGGATTGCGCAGGCAACACCCACGGTTTCCAGTGCAAGTCGTATAAATACGCTTGAATGTTTCATAGCCATGCCAAGGGCATGTTGGAACGGAGTATTTTGGACCATAGCGTCCACTATACCTTATGCTGATACGAACCTAGTTGTAGGGTTCGATTTGGCACATGTTGTCACATGGGACACAACATGGTCTAGGAACTCAAGGAGTTCAGTTTAGCCAGTGTGGAGCATGATAATGAGGGTCCCTCTCACTCTTGTCGTGGAGTGTTTGCATTTACCTCCACGCACAAGTACCAGCTCATACTTGATGGATGTCGCTTTTCTTGATATCCTTGTTTGAGACATATTCCACATGTGGAGAATATGAGTCTCTTGGATTGAAACTAGCGCCAACTTTTTACCAATGTGTCGCGACAAAGTCCCTAGGTACTGGTCGCATCCATTGGTTCGACCATTTTATGCACACAGTATCAGGAGCAATTTCAGTGGCCAGAAATTGTCGGGTACTAAGTACAAACTTGTTACGATTACAAGTGCTGTGAAACCACCTTAACGGAGGGTCGTTTCTACATATAGCTAAGTATGCTATGTACATGAGAATGTCTCATGGTTGGTACCTAGGTGTGACTGGGTTGCACATTCTATTATGGTACAACTTTTGTTGCAAAATATGCTATATTCATGAGAATGTCTCATGGTTGGTACCTAGGTGTGATCAGGTTGTCACATTCTATTATGGTCCAAATTTGTTGCAAGACTTTCACGTACATACCGTGGAAAGTCTCATCATGGAATTTCGGTTCGGATATGTTTGTGTTAAATGCATGCACACTAGGTGTTATGGGCCCTAGTGTTTAACACAAATTTATTCGGAGCGACATGCAAATTCATGGACATTATTGTTTCTTCAATTTTTTGCACTACCCGTGCAATCTCTCTTGCAAATTTAGTATGAGTTTACACCCTGCCATACAAGGTGATGGCTGAGTATGGGTGTTCGTGATTGGCTGCTTGAAACTCCAATCTGCTTTCAACCTAGTTGGCTGTCTCCATTCCATATCGAGTTTATGGCTGGATACTCAATGATTGAGTCATAGTTTGTCGTCAGTCATGGGCGACTGTCTGTAAGTGGTTGGGGGAAAGCACCTCACTCTTACTGTTGCTATTCATTCCGCGTAGGATGGGCAGCTTACAAGTATTCTATTTAGTACTAAAGGATATGCAAAGTGCATACATTAGTAAACCACGCAAAAGAACATGCTAAGTACATACGTTAGCAAGAAGTAAAACAACTGGATCGGTTACCTTTCTGGTTTGGAGTTTGCTTCATATGATTAAAGGCATGTTACGGCTAGTTCTAGTCTCTGCCTGTTATTCTCAAGTTATCAACCTTAATCATCAGTTTGGATGAGGTTGACTATTGGCACGAAACCACCGCAAGTCAAGGACTTGGTTGCTACTGATGAGTATGTCAGCATAGTACTTTCATGGAAAGATGAGCCGAGGTTATATTGCACATTCCAGTACCTTCAGAAAGTCTGAAACCTGGGTATGCATTTAAACACCTCTTAGTTGTGTGAGTTCTAAATGGAGCCTTCACGCTCTTTTGATTATGAGTCGGTTAACCAAGACGGTTGCATAGGGACAAGAATGTAGAAAATCAAGATGTTACTCTTGATTTCATTGAACCTCCCAATGAACCGGGTTCCAATTCAACGAACCGTTGGATCCATGAGGGATGCCACGGTGGAAAACATTAGTGTTCTTATGAAGATACCACCACTTGTGTTTTCGAGGACCAAAACGCTTCTCCAAGGGGGGAGTAATGTCATGCCAAGGGTAGGACTAAAAGGGCACGGCCCGGGCAATGTGCCGGGCACACATGCAGTAAAGGGGTCTATATATGGAAGAGGGCCAGGGCCCTGTATATAGGATGGTTGGGAGGTTATTCGCATGTCTGTCTACCCGCTGGCTTCATAGTATCCACTTTGGATTGATCCATATGTAGCCCATTAGCTGAAATAACATGCCCAAGATAGTGAATTTCATCTTTCAAAAAATCGCACTTAGATTCCTTGGCATATAATTTATTTGTTCGTAACAATTCGAACACTTGCCTCAGATGTTGTAAGTGTTCTTCTTCAGAAGCACTGTATACGAGAATGCCATCGAGAAAAACGATGACAAATTTGCCCCAAGTATGGCCTCAAGACACTAACCATAAGTGTCATGAAGGTTGTGGGTGCATTGGTTAAGCCAAATGGCATAACCAAAAACTCGTAGTGTCCAAATCTTGTACGGAATGCAGTTTTGGGTATATAAGCAAAAGTCAAACGTTAAGTATGGAGCCCGATTTACCACTTGTAATTTTCTATGGTAAAAACGCACATTTGTAAGGCCCCCATTATGAGGAGAAGCCATCGCGCGTGAAGAAAAATCACTCGCTGAAAACCAAAATTTTCATGGCCAAGAATCAGGGGCAACTTTAGGGGCCTCGGGGGCTTCCGCCCCCGAGACTTTTTTTTCCTCGCCGAAATATTCCTTTTCACCGAAATATTATGGCCGGACGGCAGCCGGAAAGTGGTCGGAAAATGACCAATCGGTTGGTCAGTAGTCAATGGCCGGTGGGGCCGGTGGCCGAATTCAAAAGCGGATTTGTCTACACAAGGGCGGCCACACATGGGCGGATTGGAGGGTCCGATTTGGACTTATTCACACAAGGGCGACTGCATATGGCTGCCTCTCATGAGAGAGGGCAACACTTTTGGCCTATAAAAGGAGGCCATTTCTACACACATTAGATAGTGTGAAGTTGATGCAACAAGGTGAGTGTGAGAAAGTGAGAGTGAAGCAAGGCGGGAGCTCTATTAAGGGTTTAATCCCTTTGTAAATTACTTCTTCTTTTGAAGTGCTAAAGGGTTTAATCCCTTTGTAAATTACTTCTTCTTTTGAAGTGCTAAAGCCATTGAGTGGCTGCTTTCCCGTGGACGTAGCCCACATTGGGTGAACCACGTATATCGTGTGTACTCTCTCTCTCTCTCTACTCTATAATCTCTTGTGTGTGAAATCTATCTCTCTTCATTAAGTAATCTACTCAAATATCTATTTAGCTACGTCATATTTCCTAACATCAAATACGTACTTGGTGATAACCTGACCGCAAGTCTATTTTCGTAAAAATATGAGCATGAGTGAGCTTGTCGAACAACTCATCCACACGTGGCAGTGGATACTTGTTCTTAACAGTAACCGCATTTAAGCCACGGTAATCTACGCACATGCACACACTACCGTCTTTTTTCTTCACTAATAGGATAGGAGAAGCCCATGGTGAAGAACTGGGTTGGATAAACCCTCTGCTAAGATAGTCAGCAAGCTTACGTTCCACCTCAGCAGCTTCAGAGTAACTCATGCGGTAGGGGGGTTTACTGATAGGTTTACTGCCTCCGACCACATCGATGCTATGTTGCACCGATCATGTCGACGGTAATCCTGGTGGCAAATCATTAGGAAAAACATCATGAAATTCCTTTAAAAATCACTAGCAACCTTTGCTTGTTGGGAAGTAGCCATCGGTGGAAGAGATGAGAGAGAAGCATGCGGCGTTGAGGAATGTTCAACAGATTCAATGTTAGAGAAAAAATAAGACAATGAGTAACACAATAAAACTTGATCTATTTCATTATCAAACGAGCTGTATAAGCTCAGCTATACATATCAGTGGTGAAGAAGGTACATCCTTCTCTCCTAACAACAACACATATGCGCCATGGGATTCAAACATCAAGATGTTGTGCTCATAGCTACGCTTCAGTGATGGTCCTAGGCTATGCAACCATTCCCTACCAAGGACCACTTCTGTCCTCTCCATGTTCATAACCTGAAAATCCAAGGATGTGGAGTAGACTTGTACTTCCAACGGGACAACTCGGACTTGAGTATCCCAGACTCCAGCATCATATCCATTCATCATTGCTACCTTGTAGCGGTGGGTACTCGGAGTTTGAGGCAATTTGAGTTTTTTCACCAATCCATAATTGATAAAATTGTGAGTAGCACCGTCATCTACCAAGATACACACCTTGTGCCCTTGCAGAGATCCGTGCATACGTACTAACTCATGTGGTCCGAACGTTTGTTGCCACATGGAAGCTGTGTGACAGCATTCATGCACCACCTTGGTGTGTGTTACTTCCACTGTAGAGAATCGTGAGGAAGACTCAAGAGGCAGCAGTTGCACCATGTGCACTGCTTTCTCCTTGCCATTAGCAGCAGATTTCCCCTTGGGACAATCCTTTTTGCCATGACCGCTTCCTAAGCATTGAAAACATAATTTCTCTTTCTTAGCTTTATCAAAGTCCTCAGGAGAGAGAGGACCTTTGGACCCCTTGGGTTTTTTAGATACTTCAGAATTGGATACTATAAATTTCCTTTTATTGTGTCCGTACTGTGTGGGTGTATTACCATGTGTATTAGCAGGCACGTGATTATGATGTGATTTCTTTTCATTTGGATCATCGTGAATATGTGCTTTCACTATGGTTTCCTCAAGTGTTTTAGGGTCTTGAGTCTTGATGTACTTCTTAAGCTCTGGCGTCAGACCACGGATAAACCCACATACTTGCTGAAAGGTGTCTAGTCCTTCCAACTTGAGGATAACATCCTGATAGTGAGATATATATTCAAGTAATGATGGGTATTGGCACATGGAACACGTGCCCCAAGCCGTCCAATTCCGATCTGCCTCATTTGTAGGCAAGAATTCTTTGTGAAACATAGCTTCAAAAGTTGCCCAACTCTATGGCATGATATTCTTCTCCTTGAGAGACATCCACCACTTGTAGGCCTCACCTTCTAGAGTTAAGCTTGTTTGCAGTGCTCTGACCTCATTCGGAGTATGCCGTAAGTCGTGAATTCCATCCCACTTGCTAAGAAAGATACTCACTGCATCCTTATTTGTGATCTCGATCTTCTCCCTTAAAAGTCGGTGGTTTGGTGTTTTTCAACAACTCATCCACCTCCTTTGCAGTGAGAGTGTGCAAAGAATTTGGAGATGGACCCTGTCTATGATCAGAAGGGCCTTGCCCCTGTGTAGCAACGTGCTCATGCATGTGTGTGGCAATAGGGCCCTTGGCCCGCTTGCTCGTAAGTTGTATCACTAATGTAGATAATTTAGTGACGTTTTCATTTAAAGATGCAAAATTTCCTTCCATGACTAATATGCGTGTCTCAAGTGCACAAAATTCTTGAATATGCGTCGCCACCCGCTGTAGCGTCGTGGGCACTCTCCGTGAGAGCATCCGGCCGCGAGCCATCATGGGTAGGATCAAGCGTTTGATGCTTGAAATCAAAGGTCCTATTAATATATGAATCCATGGCAACACCGTGCAGTGGAAGGAATAGAAGGAAAAATACCTGGAGTTGCAAAATAATATCATCGTAGTATGATGCACTGCAATAGGTAATTAGCTGTGCTAATTACGTTCGTGCTCCAAGGTTGAAGCGATCGGTAATTTGGTTGGTAGTCCGAGCTTGTTAATTTGTCCGTTCAAGGGTACTGATGAGATTTGACGCAATCTCAGCGGAAGGTTTCAAAGCAATAGTTGCAGTTCTATACCCTCACGTATGGTGTCTGGGAAACAATCCGTACCGTTCACGAGCAAAGGGGAAGAAACCTACTGTGGGTACCCACCCTTAAGCTTCAAAAAAAATTTGTTGTCCAATAACCCTAGGGGTTTTGGGCGCCCGTAGTGTGGAAAAAAGCTTGACTGCAGCGCTCTGTCACAGCGATGAGAACGAGCAGGGGAGAGAGGTATCTTGAACGACGTTGCTCGGGGGGGCTCGGCCCTGTGTCGGGTTCGCCTCAGCAAGCCAGCGCGACCCCATCCGGCTAAAACGCGCCCGCTTTCGTCATGGTTGACCTCTGTGGTGTTCTCCCCGCCAAGGTCGCCTGCACACACCCTTGAGGGTGTTTTCTTTTTCGCTTAGCAAGCGGCCATGCCTGCCTCCTTCTCCCTTTGCATGTGCATGCTTAACCAAAAGTAGTGGTCCACGACCCACCCCTCTTGCCTAGAATAACCTTGCTCTTGATACCAGTGTAAAGACTAGGGGAGACTAGAGTTTGGAATCCACCTCCCAACCTCCCACTATATAGGCCAAGCTCCTAGCCCTTTGCCCTAGTTGGATTCCCTTTCCACATTGCTTAGTCCAGCCCTTGGCCCAGTCCAAGACTCCCTGGCCTTGCCCTTGTCCTGACACTCGAAGAGCTCCTCGTGCGGAGTGGAGGCACACGATCAATAATGAAGCCACTATCAGGCTTCAAGAATGACGCAGCCGTGTCACGGTCCACTATTTTGTTCAACTCTGAAGAAACAAAAAGCAAAATCGCATTATTGTCAAGCATGCATCAAGCATTTGCTATAAGTTATCAAGCTATTGAGTCACCATTTTCAAACTCCATCGAGCGAACATCACTAGATTCACCGCACATAGGTTCCACGTTGTCATTGTAGCCACCGTAATGTCCATCGAGTGAATTTCGTGAGGAGGAAGAGGCAGCCATATTAAGAAGGCAGTGTGGTCGTAGTCGGGGTCGTTCTCAGGATGGCAAGCAAGGTTGTAGCAAGAGTCGCAACAAAGACATGCGAAATGTTGAGTGTTACTATTGCCATAAAAAGGGACACTTGAAGAAAGATTGCCACACAATGCAGTGTGCTAAGGGAAAGGAAAAAGCAAAGTCTGACAAACCTACAAGCAGCATGAAAATTGAAGAGCTTAATGTGGTTGAGTCTCCAGCCATTGATACAATTTCTGACGTGCCAAATGATGTGTTGATTTTCACATCGGATTTGAGCCCTAATGAATTGTTAGCTCTTGACGAGTGTTATGCGCAAAATTGGATTGTGGACACATGTGCTAGCTTTCACGTGACTCCTCACAAGGAGTGGTTTTCTACATACACTGCCACACATGCACAATGAAGCTAAGCAATTCTTATGAGCTTGTTATATGCGGTGTGGGTAGCATCAAGTTTTCTATGCGTAATGGCACTGAGTTTATGCTACATAATGTCAGACATATACCCAAATTGACAAAGAGTTTGATGTCACTTGGACAGCTGGATGATTTACACTACCATATTTTCTCATGGTTCTTGGATTATCAAGATGGGAAATTTAGTCATGCTTAAAGGACAAAAATTTGGCTCATTGTACTCACTTTATGTCTCTTCTGTGAAAGAGAATTCTATTTTTGTAGCCGAGGTGCCGTCTACAAAGTTGTGGCATAGCCGGCTAGGACATATGAGTCAAAAGGGAATAAAAGTCTTGCAATGTTCTGGTTATATCCCTGTGTTAAATTACTCTAACTCCTCTTTATGTGAGCATTGTATCTATGACAAATAGACTAGGTTGACATCAACGCTTTTGGACAAGGAGTTAGGGAGTCCTCTAGATCTCGTTCATAGCGACTTGTGCGGACCTATGCCAACCAAGTCTCTAGGGGGAGGGGGAGCGTTATACTTCCTAACATTCATAGACGACTCTACTAGAAGTGTGTGGGTTTATCTCTTAAAATAGAAGAGCAACGTCTTTAGTGTCTTTAAGAAGTTGTTAGCATTTGTAGAGAACCAATCGTGTAGAAAGCTTAAAGATTTGTGTAGTGACAATGGAGGCGTGTACATCTCCTGTGAGTTCAAGGACTTTTGCAGTAAAAGAGGCATTACAAGATGGTTTATCACATCTTACACACCCACCCAAAATGGTGTGGCTGAGAGAATGAATAGAACCATTCAAGAACGGGTCACTTCTATGTTGTCTATGACCAACTTACCTCAAGAATTTTGGGGAAAAGCTGTTATGACGGCTCCTTACTTGATCAATTGGTCACCTAGTACACCACTAAAGTACAAGGTTCCACATGAGATGTGGACGGGTAAAGAGCCCAATTATGACAGGTTACGTGTATTTGGGCGTGAGGCATTCTCACATGTGCCAAAAGCGCTTAGACAAAAGGTGGACGCCAAAATCACACGAGTGCATCTTCATTGGATATGGTGTAGACGGAGAGATGGGATATCATCTCTGACACCCAAAATCTAAGAAGGTTATACACAGCTCACAGGTGATATTCAATGAGTCTAAGATGCATAAAAAGCCAGTGAAAAACGTTGAGTATCACTGAGTATGGTTTGAGGATGTTTCCTCACCACCAATTACACATAATGTTGGACGTGTTAGTGATGCACCCTCCACTACTACTACTACTACTACTACTACTACTACACACACACACACACACACACATGTTACTCTAGAGAGAGTGGAATCCAACAGTCAGGCACTTCGAAGATCTACTCGTACATGTCGTGCGCCTGAGCATTTTGAGCAAGGATTAGACTACTTGCTAGTCACTGATTGTAGTGAACCTACTTGCTACAAAGAGGCCATTCAAAAGAGGCTATGCAATCTGAGTATAACTCGATCTAAGCAAATGAAACTTGGGAATTGACAGAGTTACCTACAGGTAAACAAACATTGCCATGCAAATGGGTGTACAAGAAGAAGTATACCACAGATGATCCCGAGCCTAAGCATAAGGCTAGATTGGTTGCTAAAGGGTTCAAGCAAATGAAAAACGTGGATCGATGAAATATTTTCTCTAGTGCTCAAGATGACTACATTGAATTTTATGCTTGGTCTGGTAGCTATCGAGGACATGGAATTGGTCCAAATGGATGTGAAGACAACGTTCATTCATGGGGATCTTGAAGAGGATGTCTACATGAAACAACCAGAAGGTTTTGTGATAAAGCCTGAGAAGCCAACACGGGCATAACTGGTGTGTAGACTCAAGAAAACTTTGTATGGGTTAAAGCAAGGCTCAAGACAATGGTACATCAAATTTGATAAGTACATTCAGTCCCAAGGTTACGTACGGAGCCAAGAGGGTCACTGCTTGTACACAAAGAGGTTGAATGATGGTTCCCTCATCATTCTGATTTTGTATGTGGATGATGAAGGAGTACGAGCGGAAGTGCGACGCGAGAGAGAGTGCGAGAAGAAGAGCACGACGATATGGTGAACTCGCTCTACTGTAATGTGTAGAGCAAAGTGAGTTCTTATTAGGTTTTTACAAAAGAATATGTGTACATACCTGGCGGCTCGCCCACTTACTTGGCCGACCACATTGGGCTTTATACCCCAACAACCTCCCACTTAAAGTCCAATGTGGTACTTTAAGCGTGAGAGAAGCTACTATACAAGCTAATATACAAGAGATGTAGAGAAGTGATGCACTACCCTACACCTAACTGCTTGCGAAAATGCACAAAGCTCTCTGAGGGAAGTCCTTTTGTAAGTAGATCAACAGGATTTTCTGTGGTGTGAACTTTGACAAGCTGAAGTTGCTTATCCTCGAGCATTTCCCTGATGAAATGATACTTCACATCCACATGCTTTGTCTTTGAGTGATAAACTGGATTGCGAGCCAATTGTATAGCACTTTGACTATCACAATATAGCACAGGCATCTCTTCTTTGATTCCCAAATCTGTTACTAGTCGATTAAGCCAAATTGATTCTTTGCATGCCTCTAATGCTGCAACATATTCAGCCTCTGTAGTAGACTGAGTAACACAATCTTGTAATCTAGAACGCCATGATACTGCTCCACCAGCCAATGTGAAGACATACCCTGACGTAGACCTTCGGTTGTCTAAGTCACCTGCATAATCTGAGTCTGTAAAACCCTTTACACTTAGCTCCTGACTCCCATAGCATATACGCATACTCTTTGTAGCTTTCAGGTATCTCAATATTCCTTTCACTGCCTCCCAATGTTTCTTGCCTGGGTTTGACATGTATCGACTTACTACTCCCACTGCAAATGCAATGTCTGGGTGAGTAGCAATCATTGCATACATCAAACTACCCACTGCAGACGCATATGGAATCTTATCCATTTCAGCCTTTTCTTCCTCAGACACGGGACAATCTTGTTTGCTAAGTTTCACATATGGTGGCAATGGAACACTCAATGCCTTTCCCTTCTCCATATTGAAACGTTGCAAAACCTTGTCAATATACTCTGTTTGAGATAACCAAATCAACTTCTTTGATCCGTCTCTCTCAATGCGCATACCAAGTATATGACTTGCCTCACCCATGTCTTTCATGTCAAACGATTTTGCCATCTTTGACTTCAAAGCTGAAATCTCTTCCAAGTGCTTGCCAGCAATCAACATGTCATCCACATACAAAATAAGGATCAGCCAACTACCATCCTTAGCCTTCTTTGTATATAGACAGTGATCGAACTCACTACGTTTGTAGCCTTGAGAAAGCATAAACTTGTGGAATTTATGGTACCATGCCCTCAGTGATTGTTTTAAGCCATAAAGACTCTTTAACAACTGGCATACCCAATCTTCCTTGCCTTTCTCAACAAACCCTTCTAGCTGCTGCATGTAAATTTCCACATCTAAATCACCATGCAAGAACGCTGTCTTGACATCCATTTGGTGCAACACCAAATCTAATATGGCAACCAATGCAAGAAAGCATCTCAATGTAGTCATCTTGACCACCGGAGAGAAGACTTCATCAAAGTCAATGCCTTGTTCTTGCTTAAAGCCCTTGGCAACAAGCCTTGCTTTGTACTTTGGTTGACTATCATGAGCAGTGATCTTATACCTGTAAACCCATTTACAAGGTAGAGCCTTTTTGCCCCGTGGTAATTTAACTAGCTTCCATGTCTGGTTTTTATGCAGAGCTGTCATCTTTGACTGCATGGCCAATTGCCAATTCCCGGAGTCCTTCATTTGCACTGCTTCCTTGTAACTTGAAGGCTCATTGCAATCAGTCAACATGACATAGTTCATAGATGGAACAAACCTATCAGGAGGTCGCATGACACGTCCAGATCTATGCACAATAGGTGGCTCAGGCTCAGCCACAACCTGTGGTTCCAATCTATCCTGTCCTTGCTCCTCTTGAGCCTTGACATTTTGTCTTGCACGTGCAGGTCCATCTTCTTGGAAGACAACTCTTCTAATCTCCTCAACCCTCTCTGGTTTAGAATGATGTTTGGATTCATTAAAGTGAACATCATTGCTGCGGACAACCTTTCTGGATTTGGGATCCCAAAGTCTGTACCCCATCTCACCAGAATTACCATAGCCTAGAAAGATGCACTTTCTACTCTTTGGCTCAAGTTTGTTCCTAAATTCCTTCGGAACATGAGTATATGCCTCACAGCCAAAGACTCTGAGATGCTTGTATGAGGGCATTTTGCCTGACCATACCATCTCTGGCACTGAATCCTTCTGCAAAACCTTGCTAGGAGATCTATTTACAAGATGAACAACTGTTGATACAACTTTAGCCCAAAACCCATTTGGCAGTTGTGCATTAGACAACATACTTCTGACCTTCTCTTGTATGGTCCTATTCATCCTCTCAGCACCACCATTTTGAGGAGGATTGTAAGGAGCAGTAAGTTCACGTTTTATACCTTTTGACTCACAAAATTCCTGAAAGGCCTTTGAAACATACTCTCCACCATTGTCAGTGCGTAAGCATTTAAGCTTCTTGCCACTCTGATTCTCCACAAGTGTCACAAACGTTTTGAAAACACTAAACGCTTCATCCTTGTGCTTGAGAAAGTAAACCCATACTTTCCTCGAGTAATCATCTATAAATGTTATAAAGTAAGAAGCTCCCCCTAGAGATAGGTTAGGCATAGGTCCACACAAATCACTATGAACAAGTGCCAACTGTGTATCTCTTCTACTGCTTCTATGCTTATGTGGCTGCTGTGTTTGCTTACCATACAGACAATGTTCACAGAATTCAAAATCATTAAATGAAAAGCCAGGCAAATAACCAGAATGAGAGAAGATTTCCATTCCCTTCTTGGACATATGTCCTAACCGGCTATGCCACAAAGAAACGTTCGGCTGCTCGGTTACATTGATTACATTTTTAGAGACATTTGATACATAAATCATGTAAAGTCCTCCAGAATTTACTCCATGTGCTACTGTCATAGAACCCTTGGATATCTTCCACATGTTCTGTCCAAAAGTGGTGACGTAGCCAGCATCATCAAGTAAACCTGTGCTGATCAAGCTCTTTGTAATTGCGGGAACATGTCTCACATTCTTCAGCGTGAAAGAAGAGCCATTCTGAAACTTCAATTGAACATCTCCAACACCTAAGATCTCACATGTCTACCCATTGCCTAGCCGAACATGATCTTTAGTGGTCACATAAGAGGTAAACCACTCCTTGTTTGGAGACACATGAAGTGATGCTCCTGAGTCTATAATCCAGTCACTCAGTGCATTTCCATCAGATGCTGTAAGAAGAGCTGAGTCCATTGTATTCTTCAAGAAGTAGATGTCTCCTGACACTAGACTGTCATCCTCTGCAACAGTGTTTGTCACATTTATTTCTTGAATCTTCACTGAGGACTTGTTCTTCTCACCATGGTCTTCAGATTTCTCTTTGCCTTTTTCTGCTTTCCATTCTCTGCAGTCTCTTTTCATGTGACCCTTCTTGCCACAATGGTAGCATTCTATGTCACTCTTGCCTTTAGCACTGCGGGACTTGCTACGAGACTGATTCCTCTTTCCACCTTTGTACTTTTCTCTAGTCCTTCCCCTGACAACTAAGGCTGTTCCTTTGCCTTTGTCCATTGTCTTTCTATTGGTTTCTTCAGTAAGCAGACTTCCTTCTACACCTGCTATGTTCAAACCATCTGGAGGTGCAGAATTACTCAAAGCTGTGCGAAAAGTGTCCCAACTTTCCGGCAATGTGATCAACAGGAACATAGCTCTAACAGGTTCATCAAACTTGACACCTTGAGCTGACAACTGACTGTAGATTGTGTTGAATTCATTCAGATGATTGGACATAGGTGTCCCTTCTTTCATCTTCAAGTCAACAAGCTTCTTAAGCCAGTATTCCTGTGAAGCTGCACTCTGCTTCTCATAAAGATCACTCAGCTTTAACCATGCTTGATAAGCCGAAATCTCGTCTACTACATTGAAGTAAACGCTTTCTGCCAAAGTCAGCATAATGGTAGAAAGTGCCAATTCATCCATTTCGCTCCATTCATCTTCGTCCATATCTTCTGGTTTTATCCCCTTGAGCTTTATAGGTTTTATCTGCTTCTTTTGTACCAACACGTGCCAAATCTGCTTCTTCCACAATGGGAAATTGGTTCCATCCAGCTTCTTGATATTGTAAAGAGCAGTGTCCTGTGATCCAACCATAGCTACGCTTCACAGTGGTTTACTTTCCTGGGAAAAATTCGGCAGAGTTTCCCCTGTAAACTGACCTCTGAACCAATATCAACCTGTCAAATGAACCAAAAAAGCTTCAGATTCTACATAAATTTCGGCAGAGTCTCCTTTGTAAAATGGCTATGGTGTACTCAAAAACAGACCAAAAAACAGCTCAAAAACACTGTCTCTCTGACACTGTAAGCTGCGGGTAAACCTGTCCTGCACCTGTACTGTCTCTCACTGTCCTGTCACTGTCCTGTAAGCATAGACTGTGACAATGCCTCAACGGCAGTAAAGCAAAGATGCAATCCCAACTGTCTAACTCACAGTCAATACATCCTAGCTGCATATCTAAGGGTGCTCGAGGGATCGCTCCAAAACCTGTATCACCGAAAGGATCTCAACATTCGAGAATCCCCCAGCTCAATAAAACCTCACTCGACCCTCAACAAAGGCTGCAGTAAATCTGACAGTACATAGACTTCCCACAAAGTCATACATCCACAAATTTCCCACAGTATGCTATAACCGCTGCGGTCGTTGTTTGCTGCGTGACTCACAGCCAACAAACCCTCAACAGACATACATCATCTCTGACAATACATCCCATGTGGAAGTACCTGCAATGTCAGGATGAAATCTGGAATATCAAGCAGCAAACACAAGCTACCTGATGAACCAGTGGATGTCGCCTACAGTCTGTGTGTAGATGCGCCCGTGTCGTATGTGACACGCCTCCAAGAACTGTGAGCCGTCCTTCGATGTGTAGACAACCACAAATCAACACTCTGGGAGTGTCGATATCCTTAGCACCTGCAGTCGTAGGCCGAAAACCCCAAATTTGCAGAGTCGGATCTGCACCCGTCGAGACCATGTAGTCGAAAATGGCCTGCGTAGACCTTTGTCGAAGCTGAACAGTGGCCGAGATGACCTCAGAATGAAATTCTGAGAACACCGAGTCCTTCGGGCCCTCCCACAGGATTTGGGGCCGTGTCTTCGCCTGTCGAATCTCACTCCAATCTGAGCAGGTGACTCTGGCTACCTGCAAGTGCTGCCCCGAGCCTCGATCTGAGCTCTGTTACCAGTTGAAGGAGTACGAGCGGAAGTGCGACGCGAGAGAGAGTGCGAGAAGAAGAGCACGACGATATGGTGAACTCGCTCTACTGTAATGTGTAGAGCATAGTGAGTTCTTATTAGGTTTTTACAAAAGAATATGTGTACATACCTGGCGGCCCGCCCACTTACCTGGCCGACCACATTGGTCAAAAAGTGGTCAAAAAACGATCGGTCGGTTGGCCGGTAGTCAATGGCCGATTTAAAGGCATACTTGTCTTCTCAAGGGCGGCCACACATGGGCGCATTGGAGACTCCAACTTGGACTTGTCTACACAAGAGCAGCTACATACGTCTGCCTTTCATGAGAGAGGGCAACCCTTTTGGCCTATAAAAGGAGGCCTCTTCTACACACGAAATGGATTGTGGTGCATTGTGAAGCTGATGTGAGGTGGTGAGAGTGAAGCAAGGCGGGAGCTCTATTGAGGATATAATCCGTTTGTGACCTACTTCTTGTTTGAAGTACTAAGCCATTGAGTGGATGCTTTCCCGTGGATGTAGCCCACATTGGGTGAACCACATATATCGTGTGTGCTCTCTCTTTCTATACTCTCTAATCTTTCATGTGTGAAAATTATCTCTCTCCATTAAGTAAACTACTATGATATCTACTTAGCTACGTCCTATTTCCTAACAAGGACAACATTGACCTGCCGACGGGTCCGGATGACTACTGGCGCAACGTGGAGAACCACGGTTATATCCTTGTCACCTTCATCACTGTCGTTCAAGAGCAGTTTCGAACATCGATTGGAAAGTTGCCGATGGCAAGGAAGGTAAGGGTGTGAGCCTGTTGGCCTTGGGAACTTGGAGAGAGAGAGAGAGAGAGAGAGAGAGAGAGAGAGAGAGAGAGAGAGAGAGAGAGACCTTGTCCTCAGCAGAGCGAATTACTTTCCAAAAGTTTTCTCGCAACAACACTCGAATGCAACACACACACACACACACACAGAGCCTACTTCATGAAGCTTGTGTGCAGGTTTCTTGTAGAATGGAGAAGAGAACATGTATCTTTGCGTAGTAGCGCGACGATTGATATTGCTATTGCAATCGTTTAAAAAAAAATTTCATGTTTTTTGTTTTTAAGTGAAACACCCACGTGGCACTCTCTCTCGAGCCCTCTCTCCATTCTATAAGTTTCATAAGCAACGAAGTAACGAGATGCACCTCAAGTAATCATGGCACACAAACGAATCTAACAACTGAACTGTGAAAGTGATCTGGCAGTGCGCGATCCCACTGCCCAGTATCTAGCAAGCTGCGAGATCCTTCAGCTTTGTCTGTGTGAGCGTATCATAGCAGTGTGCTTTAGGCAGCATCCCAGATCAGGAGATGTGGAGGTTGAAACAGCTCATACCTAAAGAGCAAGCTGGTCTTGAAGGAAAGACTGTGGAGGTGGGATCTTTGCGGCTACAGATCCGAAGTGTAATTGCAGAAGGGGGGTTTTCGTCTGTGTATCTGGCCAGAGATGCACAATCAGGCAAGCAGTTTGCTGTCAAGCATATAATGTGCAATGATACAGAGTCTATCGATCTGATAAAGAAGGAGGTAAATGCTCTTAAAACCCTACGCGGCCACCCCAACATAATCACTCTTCATGGCCAAGCCATGTATGACATGGGGCGCACCAAAGAATGCTTCATCGTTACAGAGTATTGTGACAAGATGATGGTGGAAGTTCTTGACAGCCGTGGTGCTGGCTTTTTTGAAGAAAAGCAGCTTCTTCTGATGTTCCGTGATATCTGCAATGCCGTTTATGCCTTGCACTGCTTATCACCTCCTATGGCTCACAGGTTAGACTCTTTTCCACAGCACACTAACTCTACCTTTTGGCCACGTCCACTACAAAATGTTTCTGTTTGTTTTGGATACTTGACTTATTGTTTTTCTTTGAACTGTATTAGATTCTTTGGGTCAGACTGGCACAAGTTGTATTCCGTGTTGGGGGTTGGAGAACAAATCATAGACTCATTGAGTATGCATCAGCGTCGCATACTACAAGACACTACTTGTGCTTCGTTCAAAACTGGCCTTTCTAATGACCTTTTTGTTCATCAGGAGGTGGTTATTTGATGTTTAAACTGTTGATTGTTTGTTCTACTTCTTATTTTCTTTCACCACCTTATTGTTGGTGGTTGGCTAGTCTACGGAGTTTAACGTATAATGTTGAAAACTTGGAAAACTTCAATTGGCACTTCTTTGTCAACTCGTACAAGCTACAAAGCATCTTGTGAGGATTCTTTTTTATTCAAGAAAGTGATTCTTACACCAAGTGAAATTCGTCATGCACTTAATGATTAAATGCAAGCGTCACCTTCTCTAGCTATCCTAGGTCTAATTTGAGATCAATGGTGCCTAAAGATTTGTGCACATTTGAGCATCATCTCTCATGAAAAGATACACATTGCTACAATTGTTCATACAATCAATCGTCCTTTTACGTCTTTGCTTTCTCCGATAGACTCCATTTGAGGTGTACTTTGTAGAAAGCCCGATGTCTCCCATTTTTAGATTTTGGGAGTTATGTCTATGTCCATGCACCAAAGAAGTAGTGAGAGAAGTTAATTACAAGTTCCACAAGATATGTTTGTCGGCTACAAAGGGCTACTGTATACTTTAGAGCGGAAGGCATCATGTTTAGTGGTGATGTCTTCTTTGACTACCATGTTTTTGCAGAGACGGTTGTGGCTCCTAGGTCCTCTACGTTATGATCGGTCATACGTTTTAGTGACGCCTTACCCTAGGGTGAATGTTTCGAGGTGAAATGACCATGTGTCGGGGTGAAAAGTTTCGGGCTTGAAACGTTTTGTGGCCTTATCCGAGGTCAAATGACCATGTTTTGGGGTGAAAAGTTTCGGGCTTGAAACGTTTTGTGGTTACGTTGACATTATCCCCAAATTTGCCTTTACTTGAAAATCTTGATGATGAGTTGTTAGATGCGTTGAAAGTGTCGATGGTGATAGCTTAGGACGTACACAAGCTTTCCCAAAGCCCTCCTCCGAGGGCCTCCCACTCTATTGCTAGAGTGGTATTTGCTCTAGATTGCACAAATGTTGATATAATGGATCTAGATGTTGAGATGCTGATGGGATCTTGCTATGGATGCTTGTATCTGTGAGGCCAAGTGCTGAAAACTGAACTGAAAACCCTAGGGTGACTAGCTTGGATCTACAACCTTGATGTTGGTTCGAAATGTCACGTGACACATCCAACCCTATGTGTCCGTGGACAAGCTACAGCATGATCAGGGTTCAGTTCAGTCAAGTCAGTCTAGATTAGAAGTGATTTGGCACTTTTTGTGAGTCTATTCGTAGACCGTGCATGCGTAGTCACTTGGTATAGATGCATATCCTCTGGTTGCACATAGCATGATCGTCAGTATTCCCATCAGAATCCATTAGAATCAATTAGGGGATTTTTCCACTGTATTTAGCCTATTTTCCCTATTTTTGACATTTTTCACTTATTAATTTAAGTGACTTCCCAACAAAAGTATGTAGGGCAATTTTGCTAAGAAAATATATAAGCAAACCAAAGCTAGCATTCTTTGGCAGATGAGCAAGGAGCACAACAGGCCCTCAGGCAACAGGTACTCCCTCTCTCTCAGCAAGAACCCCTCAGCACCCACAAGACTTGGCGTTTTCAGCTTTGCCGTCATCGCCAACATCAAGCCTAGCGTTTTGGTGTCGCTCACAGTCCCCCTAGCCTGGCATTTCAGCCTTGCTATCATCGCCACAGTCCCAGCCAGCCAGCGTTTTTACTAACGCTACCAGATCTGCCAGCGTTTCCATCTTCAGCCTATTTTGCAGCAGATGGACCAGTGTTTTCAGCCATTAGGGAACCAGCAGATTCAGCCCCTCTCAAAAACGCAAATTCAGCCTCTTTAAAACGCAGCCAGACCTGCGTTTTCAGTCGCCCCAAAACAGCCCCAAGTTTGGCAAATTTTCAGCAGATATAAGACCGTAGATTTCAGCCCTTAAGTCGTCGTTGTCGTTGTCGTCCCCGTCGTCGTCACCGACATAGTCCCAAGTTGCATCAGTCCATTGCATCGTCATTGTACCACTTGTGCAATCATAAGTAGACCACTCTCGCCGACGAGAGTGGGGCCTTCGGAGGAGGGTTTTACAACGTCTCTGGTGTTGTATCTCTCTTCTCTCTCTCTATCTCTTAGTCTCATACACTTGCACGCACAGTGTCCATTCACTTTGTTTGTGATCATAGCATTCTCTCATTCAGAATGGAAGGCTCTCCCTTCCATAAGAACAAAAGGAACCTTGAGCACAGTTCGGAGCACTCATCTTGAGCAAAGCGCAAACATTCATTCCGCTGCACCTTACATTGGTATCAGAGCTTGGGCAGTGTTCTGTATCACTCAAGGAAAGAACCACAAGAATCACAAGAATTTTTTTTGCTTGTTGCGGTCGCACAAACCCAAGTTCGCTTGGGCGTGTCGATTCCTAATCGTGTTTTTTGAAGAGTGACAGGAATCCCAAGAAAGAAGGGCTTGTCCAGCCTCCCCTTGTGTCTCTTTTCACTCATTGAAAGCGGACCGTGCACTTAGCGGCCGGCCAATTGACGTGAGGTGGGAAAAAGCAACCCTGGTGTGAGCACAAGGCCGCCAAGGGGTGCGCCCGCAGAAAGGAGTAGAACTGAGGTGAAGAGAAGATCCTTCTCAAACACGGTTTGCAAGCGAAAGAAAACCTCAAGAACCTCAAGATTCTCAAGAACCAAAGAACCCAAGACCCTCAAGAACCCAAGTTCCTCGTGAACTTAAGAACCAAAGATCATAGTGCATGGTCGTCACCCGAAGCGGAATGGATACTTCGCATACAGGTGATGAGCATGAGAGAGGCGGCGAAGATTTTTTCCCACCAGGAGATTTTTTCGACCCTCCCCCTTTGCCATCTACGCCACGAGTTGTACTAACTCCTATAGAGATGATGGTCAAGTCAATGATGGACATGATGTTGGCACAACAAGAATGAAATGAAAGAAATGCAATACAACAACAAGAAGTGAATTGAGTTGCGTTGGCACAATAAGAAACCAATCGCCTTGCTTTCGAACGCGAGCGCGATGAAAGAAATGAACGAAAAGCAGAAAGGGACGCCGAGCGTGCAGCTCAAAGAGAGCTACGCACTCAAGAATTGCTTCGACAAGTGCTAGCCTCGAAGACCGAACCACCCAGACATCGTGGAAGTTCCTCAAGTGGTGCAAGTCACGATGCGGATTCCAACCATCCAGTCACAAAGAAGTTGACTTTCAATAAGTATGACGGTAAGATGGATGCTACGGTTATTCATTCTTAGCTGCATCAATTTAATGCTTATTTTGCGACAACTAAGAAGACAGGAAATAACAAAGTTTTGACGGCAGCTATGTGCCTTGCCGGTGATGCCATTAATTGGTACCACGCATGGCAAGAGGCACAGTTAGCCGCGCACCTAGAGGAGCCGACGAATTCACGTCCCTTTCCTTCAATTGGGTTGATTTCCAAGACAAGCTCAAGGCGCGGTTTATGCAACCTCAGTACCTTGCACGATTGAAGGACGATTGGCGCGCTCTCAAGCAAAATGATATGTCAGTCATGTCTTTTTCTAATTGTGTTTTGCAGCCAGACACTTAATTACGAAAATCGGATAATGAGCGCAAAGAGGCTTTTCTCTTTGGATTGGACGAGTATATCAAGTACGATGTCGAGGTGCTCGATCCAATCGATCTCAACAAGGTGGTAGCGATTGCTCTCGCACAGGAGATGAAGCACAACAAGGGAAAGCCTAAGGAGAACAAGACTTCCACAAGTACCTCGCAGACTTCTCAGAACCTTCAGAACGGTAAGAACGGTAAGACTGGTAAGAATGGTAACTCTTCTAACCAATCTTCCAACAGTCTCTCAGAAAAGAATTCTTCCAATGAATCTAAGGGTAAGGCTAACACAATTGCTAAACCTAAGCTTACTCCAGATGAAAAGGTAGCACAAGGAATTGTAGGAGGATACATCATGTTGGAAGAGCAAAGCACTTATTCTAAGGAAGGTCGTTGTTTTCATTGTCACATTAAGGGTCACATAAAAAGAACATGTCCTAAGCTTGAATCGAATGAATCTAAAGAATCCACAGAACCCACTTCCTCTGTCAATGCAATTAGTAATGTCAGCCCTTAAGTCGTCGTCATCGTCCCCGTCGTCGTCACCGACATAGTCCCAAGTTGCATCAGTCCATTGCATCGTCATTGTACCACTTGTGCAATCATAAGTAGACCACTCTCGCCGACGAGAGTGGGGCCTTCAGAGGAGGGTTTTACAACGACTCTGGTGTTGTATCTCTCTTCTCTCTCTATCTCTTAGTCTCATACACTTGCACGCACAGTGTCCATTCACTTTGTTTGTGATCATAGCATTCTCTCATTTAGAACAGAAGGCTCTCCCTTCCATAAGAACAAAAGGAACCTTGAGCACAGTTCGGAGCACTCATCTTGAGCAAAGCGCAAACATTCATTCTGCTACACCTTACAGGAAAATGCTTTGGCTGAGAACTGAAAATGCAATTGGATTTGAGGGCTGAAAACTGCTATAGGGTTGATTTGCTTCCAAACACTAGAGCTGAAGGTAGATCTGCTGAGGGAAGATGCTGATGCATCTAGAAACGCTGGAGTAGATCTGTTGATGGTGCTTGAAAACAGTGAGGAGGTCCTACCGTCCTCCTAGCAAAAACGCTAGAGGTGCTCTGGGCTTTGGTTGCCCCTCTTGGGTGATGTTCTGATACGCAAATGGTGAATGCTGAGGTTGCTTATATAGCTTGAACATGCACGTCCTTTGACATTTGGGACTGAATTCCATATAACGCGTTGGTTGCCACGTGGCACTACTGTACGGATTTTCGCGTTTAGCGCTCGTTGCATTTGGGCAGTTTTTATGCAAGCTTTTGGTACCAAATGCTTTCGAGTGCAGGTGCTTTTAGAACTGATGCTTTTGGGCTCTTCTTCTTATTCTGTCACTTGACACATCCAACCCTATGTGTCCGTGGACAAGCTACAACATGACCAGGGTTCAATTAAGTCAAGTCAGTCTAGAATAGGAAGCGATCTGGCACTTTTGTGAGTCTATTCGCAGACCGTGCATGACCAGTCACTTAGAGTAGATGCGTATCCTTTGGTTGCACACAGCGTGATCATCAACATTCCCATCAGAATCCGTCAGGGGAATTTTCTAGTGCATTAAACCTATTTTCCCTATTTTTGACATTTTTCACTTATTTATTAATTGACTTTTGTTGGAAACTAGGTAGGGCAATTTTGCTAAGTTTGTATATAAGCAAACATAGCGCTAGCACTTTCTTGCAGAAGAGGCAACAGGAGCACACGCTCAACAGGCACCTTCTAAGCAAGACCCCCAACAACATGGCCTAGCGTTTTTGCAACTCAGCATCAAGCTAGCGTTTTTGCAAAGGACAAATCAGCCTTGGCGATTTTGCATTGCAAAGGAGCTTCGGCATTGGCAGACACAGCAGAATCACTTCACGACATCAGAATTCAGCCCTAGTGTTTTTGGAGCAGTAGGCGACCTAGCGTTTGTAGTTCCTTCGCGACGGAATCCACAGTAGCACCAGCGTTTTCAGTTTTTTAGCATTCAGTACCCGCAGTAGAAGTCCCGAACCTCGCAGATCTCACCTTCCCGCAGAGCAGATCCTCGCCGCACGGTCAGAGCAGCGCAGTTTGCAGATTCAGCCCGGACAACGCAGATTTCAGCATCTGCGGTTTCAGCATCGTCGTCATCGCATCGTCGTCATCGCATCGTCGTCATCGACATAAAGTCAGAATTCAGCAGATAAAGATTTGCAAATTTCAGCCCATAGCATTCTAGATTTCAGCCTGTCTCGTCGTCGTTCTCATCGTCGGCAAGTCCAAGCATTGTAGAGATTTGTGCAATCAATAGTAGACCGCTCTCGCCATAGAGAGTGGGGCCTTCGAAGGAGGGTTTTGACAACATTCTGGTGTCGTATTCTCCTCTCTATCTCTCAGTCTCATGCACCTTCATTCACAGTGTTAATCCACTTTGTTTGTGTCCATTGCACTCTCTCACTTAAGGAACGGAAGGCTCTCCCTTCCGTAAGTAAAAGGAACCTGGAGCACAGTTCGGAGCACGCATCTTGAGCAAAGTTCAACATTCACTTCTGCTGCACCTAACATTTGTATCAGAGCCTTGACAGTGTTCTGTATCACTCAAGGAATGTAATGGAATTTGCCTATTCAATTTGAGAATAACGGAATTTAATGAGAGTACTTTCAAGAAATGATTTTGTGAGCATAGCGGTAGACATAATTGAAGATAGCAACATAATCATAGCAATTAGTTAACTTGGTATAGACAATACTTTTGCAAGAGAGAAAGTTTAGAGAACATGACAACAATTGAGGACCGGATTTATGTGGAGCCGGTCCCCCCTCCAATAGGCATTTGTATTATGATTTCTCCCATAAAGAGAGACTTGTTACAATACAGTCTTTGTGTTCCTTGTGACCTAGGTGATGCCATGAAGATGGAAGGCTTCATGCACCACAAACATAACATAAACTTGAAGAAAGCTTTAACTATCCCAAGCCTCAGTCCCAAGACCTCAAACACCTTCGAAGGTGGAGAGAGCTAGCAGGGAATGAGGGTAGGGAAGAGGAAGAAGAAACATTTCGTAGGAGAAAGAATTAGTTCCTCACTTATCATACTCTTGTTGCTAGCATACATAATAGCATAGTAATGAAGAAGAAGGAGATGGCAAGCTTAAGCATTGAAGCATGGCTCTTGGTTGGATTTGCACTCCATAGCCAAGAGTGTTGGTGTAGGCTCTCAACCTCTACTTGCTTGGAGAGGGAGCTCTTGCACTTTGCATAGCACACAATGAGAGTGATTGTGAGTGTGTGTGGGTGAGTATACCCCCTAGGCACCCCCCTAGC